>NW_025423849.1:0-306111 GCF_020740605.2 Lemur catta | reverse complement strand
TAGGATAGTGTTAGGGTTAGGGTTAGGGTTAGCATCCGCCCTAGGATAGTGTTATTGTTAGGGTTAGGGTTAGCATCAGCCCTAAGATAGTGTTAGGGTTAGGGTTAACATAAACCCTAGGATAGTGTTAGGGTTAGGGTTAGGGTTATCATAAGGGCTAGGATAGTGTTAGGGTTAGGGTTAGGGTTAGCATCAGTTCAAGGATTGTGTTAGGGTTAGCGTTAGGTTTAGCATTTGCCCTAGGATAGTGTTAGGGTTAGGGTTAGGGTTAGCATCAGCCCAAGGATAGTGTTAGGGTTAGGGTTAGCATCAGCCCTAGGATAGTGTTAGGGTTAGGGTTAGGGTTAGCATCAGGCCCAGGATAGTGTTAGGGTTAGGGTTAGCATCAGCCCAAGGATAGTGTTAGGGTTAGGGTTAGGGTTAGCATCAGCCCTAGGATAGTGTTTGGGTTAGGGTTAGCATCAGCCCTAGGATAGTGTTAGGGTTAGGGTTAGGGTTAGCATCAGGCCTAGGATAGTGTTAGGGTTAGGGTTAGCATCAACCCTAGGATAGTGTTAGGGTTAGGGTTAGGGTTAGCATCAGCCGTAGGATAGTGTTAGGGTTAGGGTTAGCCTCAGCCCTAAGATAGTGTTAGAGTTAGGGTTAGGGTTAGCATCAGCCCTAGGATAACATTAAGGGTTAGGGTTAGGGTTAGCATCAGCCCTAGGATAGTGTTAGTGTTAGGGTTAGCATCAGCCCTAGGATAGTGTTAGGGTTAGGGTTAGGGTTAGCATCCGCCCTAGGATAGTGTTAGGGTTAGGGTTAGGGTTAGCATCAGCCCTAAGATAGTGTTAGGGTTAGGGTTAACATAAACCCTAGGATAGTGTTAGGGTTAGGGTTAGGGTTATCATCAGGACTAGGATAGTGTTAGGGTTAGGGTTAGGGTTAGCATCAGTTCAAGGATTGTGTTAGGGTTAGCGTTAGGGTTAGCATTTGCCCTAGGATAGTGTTAGGGTTAGGGTTAGGGTTAGCATCAGCCCAAGGATAGTGTTAGGGTTAGGGTTAGCATCAGCCCTAGGATAGTGTTAGGGTTAGGGTTAGGGTTAGCATCAGGCCCAGGATAGTGTTAGGGTTAGGGTTAGCATCAGCCCAAGGATAGTGTTAGGGTTAGGGTTAGGGTTAGCATCAGCCCTAGGATATTGTTTGGGTTAGGGTTAGCATCAACCCTAGGATAGTGTTTGGGTTAGGGTTAGGGTTAGGATCAGCCGTAGGATAGTGTTAGTGTTAGGGTTAGCCTCAGCCCTAGGAGAGTGTTAGGGTTAGGGATAGGGTTAGCATCATGCCTAGGATAGTGTTAGGGTTAGGGTTAGGGTTAGCATCAGCCCTAGGATAGTGGTAGGGTTAGGGTTAGCATCAGGCCTAGGATAGTGTTGGGGTTAGGGTTAGCATCAGCCCTAGGATAGTGTTAGGGTTAGGGGTAGGGTTAGCATCAGCCCAAGGATAGTGTTAGGGTTAGGGTTAGCATCAGCCCTAGGATAGTGTTAGGGTTAGGGTTAGGGTTAGCATCAGGCCCAGGATAGTGTTAGGGTTAGGGTTAGGGTTAGCATCAGTTCAAGGATTGTGTTAGGGTTAGCGTTAGGGTTAGCATTTGCCCTAGGATAGTGTTAGGGTTAGGGTTAGGGTTAGCATCAGCCCAAGGATAGTGTTAGGGTTAGGGTTAGCATCAGCCCTAGGATAGTGTTAGGGTTAGGGTTAGGGTTAGCATCAGGCCCAGGATAGTGTTAGGGTTAGGGTTAGCATCAGCCCAAGGATAGTGTTAGGGTTAGGGTTAGCATCATCCCTAGGATAGTGTTAGTGTTAGGGTTAGCATCAGCCCTAGGATAGTGTTAGGGTTAGGGTTAGGGTTAGCATCCGCCCTATGATAGTGTTAGGTTTAGGGTTAGGGTTAGCATCAGCCCTAGGATAGTGTTAGGGTTAGGGTTAGGGTTAGCATCAGTTCAAGGATTGTGTTAGGGTTAGCGTTAGGGTTAGCATTTGCCCTAGGATAGTGTTAGGGTTAGGGTTAGGGTTAGCATCAGCCCAAGGATAGTGTTAGGGTTAGGGTTAGCATCAGCCCAAGGATAGTGTTAGGGTTAGGGTTAGGGTTAGCATCAGCCCTAGGATAGTGTTAGGGTTAGGGTTAGCATCAACCCTAAGATAGTGTTTGAGTTAGGGTTAGGGTTAGCATCAGCCCTAGGATAGTGTTAGGGTTAGGGTTAGCCTCAGCCCTAGGAGAGTGTTAGGGTTAGGGATAGGGTTAGCATCAGGCCTAGGATAGTGTTAGGGTTAGGGTTAGAGTTAGCATTAGCCCTAGGATAGTGTTAGGGTTACGGTTAGCATCAGGCCTAGGATAGTGTTAGGGTTACGGTTAGTATCAGCCCTAGGATAGTGTTAGGGCTAGGGTTAGGGTTAGCATCAGCCCTAGGATAGTGTTAGGTTTATGGTTAGGTTTAGCATCAGCCCTAGGATAGTGTTAGGGTTAGGGTTAGCATCAGTTCAAGGATAGTGTTAGGGTTAGCGTTAGGGTTAGCATCACCCCTAGGATAGTGTTAGGGTTAGGGTTAGGGTTAGCATCAGCCCTAGGATAGTGTTAGGGTTAGGGTTAGTATCAGACCTAGGATAGTGTCCGGGTTAGGGTTAGGGTTATCATCAGGCCTAGGATAGTGTTAGGGTTAGGGTTAGCATCAGCCCTAGGATACTGTTAGGGTTAGGGTTAGGGTTAGCATCAGTCCTTGGATAGTGTTAGGGTTAGGGATAGCATCAGCCCTAGGATAGTGTTAGGGTTAGGGTTAGGGTTAGCATCAGCCCTAGGATAGTGTTAGGGTTAGGGTTAGCATCAGCCCTAGGATAGTGTCAGGGTTAGGGTTAGGGTTATCATCAGGCCTAGAATAGTGTTAGGGTTAGGGTTAGCATCAGCCCTAGGATAGTGTTAGGGTTAGGGTTAGGGTTAGCATCAGCCCTAGGATAGTGTTAGGGTTAGGGTTAGCATCAGCCCTAGGATAGTGTTAGGGTTAGGGTTAGGGTTAGCATCAGGCCTAGGATAGTGTTAGGGTTAGGGTTAGCATCAACCCTAGGATAGTGTTAGGGTTAGGGTTAGGGTTAGCATCAGCCGAAGGATAGTGTTAGGGTTAGGGTTAGCCTCAGCCCTAAGATAGTGTTAGAGTTAGGGTTAGGGTTAGCATCAGCCCTAGGATAACGTTAAGGGTTAGGGTTAGGGTTAGCATCAGCCCTAGGATAGTGTTAGTGTTAGGGTTAGCATCAGCCCTAGGATAGTGTTAGGGTTAGGGTTAGGGTTAGCATCCGCCCTAGGATAGTGTTAGGGTTAGGGTTAGGGTTAGCATCAGCCCTAAGATAGTGTTAGGGTTAGGGTTAACATAAACCCTAGGATAGTGTTAGGGTTAGGTTTAGGGTTATCATAAGGACTAGGATAGTGTTAGGGTTAGGGTTAGGGTTAGCATCAGTTCAAGGATTGTGTTAGGGTTAGCGTTAGGTTTAGCATTTGCCCTAGGATAGTGTTAGGGTTAGGGTTAGGGTTAGCATCAGCCCAAGGATAGTGTTAGGGTTAGGGTTAGCATCAGCCCTAGGATAGTGTTAGGGTTAGGGTTAGGGTTAGCATCAGGCCCAGGATAGTGTTAGGGTTAGGGTTAGCATCAGCCCAAGGATAGTGTTAGGGTTAGGGTTAGGGTTAGCATCAGCCCTAGGATAGTGTTTGGGTTAGGGTTAGCATCAGCCCTAGGATAGTGTTAGGGTTAGGGTTAGGGTTAGCATCAGGCCTAGGATAGTGTTAGGGTTAGGGTTAGCATCAACCCTAGGATAGTGTTAGGGTTAGGGTTAGGGTTAGCATCAGCCGTAGGATAGTGTTAGGGTTAGGGTTAGCCTCAGCCCTAAGATAGTGTTAGAGTTAGGGTTAGGGTTAGCATCAGCCCTAGGATAACATTAAGGGTTAGGGTTAGGGTTAGCATCAGCCCTAGGATAGTGTTAGTGTTAGGGTTAGCATCAGCCCTAGGATAGTGTTAGGGTTAGGGTTAGGGTTAGCATCCGCCCTAGGATAGTGTTAGGGTTAGGGTTAGGGTTAGCATCAGCCCTAAGATAGTGTTAGGGTTAGGGTTAACATAAACCCTAGGATAGTGTTAGGGTTAGGGTTAGGGTTATCATCAGGACTAGGATAGTGTTAGGGTTAGGGTTAGGGTTAGCATCAGTTCAAGGATTGTGTTAGGGTTAGCGTTAGGGTTAGCATTTGCCCTAGGATAGTGTTAGGGTTAGGGTTAGGGTTAGCATCAGCCCAAGGATAGTGTTAGGGTTAGGGTTAGCATCAGCCCTAGGATAGTGTTAGGGTTAGGGTTAGGGTTAGCATCAGGCCCAGGATAGTGTTAGGGTTAGGGTTAGCATCAGCCCAAGGATAGTGTTAGGGTTAGGGTTAGGGTTAGCATCAGCCCTAGGATATTGTTTGGGTTAGGGTTAGCATCAACCCTAGGATAGTGTTTGGGTTAGGGTTAGGGTTAGGATCAGCCGTAGGATAGTGTTAGTGTTAGGGTTAGCCTCAGCCCTAGGAGAGTGTTAGGGTTAGGGATAGGGTTAGCATCATGCCTAGGATAGTGTTAGGGTTAGGGTTAGGGTTAGCATCAGCCCTAGGATAGTGGTAGGGTTAGGGTTAGCATCAGGCCTAGGATAGTGTTGGGGTTAGGGTTAGCATCAGCCCTAGGATAGTGTTAGGGTTAGGGGTAGGGTTAGCATCAGCCCAAGGATAGTGTTAGGGTTAGGGTTAGCATCAGCCCTAGGATAGTGTTAGGGTTAGGGTTAGGGTTAGCATCAGGCCCAGGATAGTGTTAGGGTTAGGGTTAGGGTTAGCATCAGTTCAAGGATTGTGTTAGGGTTAGCGTTAGGGTTAGCATTTGCCCTAGGATAGTGTTAGGGTTAGGGTTAGGGTTAGCATCAGCCCAAGGATAGTGTTAGGGTTAGGGTTAGCATCAGCCCTAGGATAGTGTTAGGGTTAGGGTTAGGGTTAGCATCAGGCCCAGGATAGTGTTAGGGTTAGGGTTAGCATCAGCCCAAGGATAGTGTTAGGGTTAGGGTTAGGGTTAGCATCAGCCCTAGGATACTGTTTGGGTTAGGGTTAGCATCAGCCCTAGGATAGTGTTAGGGTTAGGGTTAGGGTTAGCATCAGGCCTAGGATAGTGTTAGGGTTAGGGTTAGCATCAACCCTAGGATAGTGTTAGGGTTAGGGTTAGGGTTAGCATCAGCCGTAGGATAGTGTTAGGGTTAGGGTTAGCCTCAGCCCTAAGATAGTGTTAGAGTTAGGGTTAGGGTTAGCATCAGCCCTAGGATAACATTAAGGGTTAGGGTTAGGGTTAGCATCAGCCCTAGGATAGTGTTAGTGTTAGGGTTAGCATCAGCCCTAGGATAGTGTTAGGGTTAGGGTTAGGGTTAGCATCCGCCATAGGATAGTGTTAGGGTTAGGGTTAGGGTTAGCATCAGCCCTAAGATAGTGTTAGGGTTAGGGTTAACATAAACCCTAGGATAGTGTTAGGGTTAGGGTTAGGGTTATCATCAGGACTAGGATAGTGTTAGGGTTAGAGTTAGGGTTAGCATCAGTTCAAGGATTGTGTTAGGGTTAGCGTTAGGGTTAGCATTTGCCCTAGGATCTTGTTAGGGTTAGGGTTAGGGTTAGCATCAGCCCAAGGATAGTGTTAGGGTTAGGGTTAGCATCAGCCCTAGGATAGTGTTAGGGTTAGGGTTAGGGTTAGCATCAGGCACAGGATAGTGTTAGGGTTAGGGTTAGCATCAGCCCAAGGATAGTGTTAGGGTTAGGGTTAGGGTTAGCATCAGCCCTAGGATAGTGTTTTGTTAGGGTTAGCATCAACCCTAGGATAGTGTTAGTGTTAGGGTTAGCATCATCCCTAGGATAGTGTTAGGGTTAGGGTTAGGGTTAGCATCCGCCCTAGGATAGTGTTAGGGTTAGGGTTAGGGTTAGCATCAGCCCTAGGATAGTGTTAGGGTTAGGGTTAACATAAACCCTAGGATAGTGTTAGTGTTAGGGTTAGGGTTATCATCAGGACTAGGATAGTGTTAGGGTTAGGGTTAGGGTTAGCATCAGCCCAAGGATAGTGTTAGGGTTAGGGTTAGCATCAGCCCTAGGATAGTGTTAGGGTTAGGTTTAGGGTTAGCATCAGCCCTAGGATAGTGTTAGGGTTAGGGTTAGCATCAACCCTAGGATAGTGTTTGGGTTAGGGTTAAGGTTAGCATCAGCCCTAGGATAGTGTTAAGGTTAGGGTTAGCCTCAGCCCTAGGAGAGTGTTAGGGTTAGGGATAGGGTTAGCATCAGGCCTAGGATAGTGTTAGGGTTAGGGTTAGAGTTAGCATTAGCCCTAGGATAGTGTTAGGGTTACGGTTAGCATCAGGCCTAGGATAGTGTTAGGGTTAGGGTTAGTATCAGCCCTAGGATAGTGTTAGGGCTAGGGTTAGGGTTAGCATCAGCCCAAGGATAGTGTTAGGGTTAGGGTTAGCATCAGCCCTAGGATAGTGTTAGGGTTAGGGTTAGGGTTAGCATCAGGCCCAGGATAGTGTTAGGGTTAGGGTTAGCATCAGCCCAAGGATAGTGTTAGGGTTAGGGTTAGGGTTAGCATCAGCCCTAGGATATTGTTTGGGTTAGGGTTAGCATCAACCCTAGGATAGTGTTTGGGTTAGGGTTAGGGTTAGGATCAGCCGTAGGATAGTGTTAGTGTTAGGGTTAGCCTCAGCCCTAGGAGAGTGTTAGGGTTAGGGATAGGGTTAGCATCATGCCTAGGATAGTGTTAGGGTTAGGGTTAGGGTTAGCATCAGCCCTAGGATAGTGGTAGGGTTAGGGTTAGCATCAGGCCTAGGATAGTGTTGGGGTTAGGGTTAGCATCAGCCCTAGGATAGTGTTAGGGTTAGGGGTAGGGTTAGCATCAGCCCAAGGATAGTGTTAGGGTTAGGGTTAGCATCAGCCCTAGGATAGTGTTAGGGTTAGGGTTAGGGTTAGCATCAGGCCCAGGATAGTGTTAGGGTTAGGGTTAGGGTTAGCATCAGTTCAAGGATTGTGTTAGGGTTAGCGTTAGGGTTAGCATTTGCCCTAGGATAGTGTTAGGGTTAGGGTTAGGGTTAGCATCAGCCCAAGGATAGTGTTAGGGTTAGGGTTAGCATCAGCCCTAGGATAGTGTTAGGGTTAGGGTTAGGGTTAGCATCAGGCCCAGGATAGTGTTAGGGTTAGGGTTAGCATCAGCCCAAGGATAGTGTTAGGGTTAGGGTTAGGGTTAGCATCAGCCCTAGGATACTGTTTGGGTTAGGGTTAGCATCAGCCCTAGGATAGTGTTAGGGTTAGGGTTAGGGTTAGCATAAGGCCTAGGATAGTGTTAGGGTTAGGGTTAGCATCAACCCTAGGATAGTGTTAGGGTTAGGGTTAGGGTTAGCATCAGCCGTAGGATAGTGTTAGGGTTAGGGTTAGCCTCAGCCCTAAGATAGTGTTAGAGTTAGGGTTAGGGTTAGCATCAGCCCTAGGATAACATTAAGGGTTAGGGTTAGGGTTAGCATCAGCCCTAGGATAGTGTTAGTGTTAGGGTTAGCATCAGCCCTAGGATAGTGTTAGGGTTAGGGTTAGGGTTAGCATCCGCCATAGGATAGTGTTAGGGTTAGGGTTAGGGTTAGCATCAGCCCTAAGATAGTGTTAGGGTTAGGGTTAACATAAACCCTAGGATAGTGTTAGGGTTAGGGTTAGGGTTATCATCAGGACTAGGATAGTGTTAGGGTTAGAGTTAGGGTTAGCATCAGTTCAAGGATTGTGTTAGGGTTAGCGTTAGGGTTAGCATTTGCCCTAGGATCTTGTTAGGGTTAGGGTTAGGGTTAGCATCAGCCCAAGGATAGTGTTAGGGTTAGGGTTAGCATCAGCCCTAGGATAGTGTTAGGGTTAGGGTTAGGGTTAGCATCAGGCACAGGATAGTGTTAGGGTTAGGGTTAGCATCAGCCCAAGGATAGTGTTAGGGTTAGGGTTAGGGTTAGCATCAGCCCTAGGATAGTGTTTTGTTAGGGTTAGCATCAACCCTAGGATAGTGTTAGTGTTAGGGTTAGCATCATCCCTAGGATAGTGTTAGGGTTAGGGTTAGGGTTAGCATCCGCCCTAGGATAGTGTTAGGGTTAGGGTTAGGGTTAGCATCAGCCCTAGGATAGTGTTAGGGTTAGGGTTAGCATCAGCCCTAGGATAGTGTTAGGGTTAGGGTTAGGGTTAGCATCAGCCCTAGGATAGTGTTAGGGTTAGGGTTAGCATCAGTTCAAGGATAGTGTTAGGGTTAGCGTTAGGGTTAGCATCACCCCTAGGATAGTGTTAGGGTTAGGGTTAGGGTTAGCATCAGCCCTAGGATAGTGTTAGGGTTAGGGTTAGTATCAGACCTAGGATAGTGTCCGGGTTAGGGTTAGGGTTATCATCAGGCCTAGGATAGTGTTAGGGTTAGGGTTAGCATCAGCCCTAGGATACTGTTAGGGTTAGGGTTAGGGTTAGCATCAGTCCTTGGATAGTGTTAGGGTTAGGGATAGCATCAGCCCTAGGATAGTGTTAGGGTTAGGGTTAGGGTTAGCATCAGCCCTAGGATAGTGTTAGGGTTAGGGTTAGCATCAGCCCTAGGATAGTGTCAGGGTTAGGGTTAGGGTTATCATCAGGCCTAGAATAGTGTTAGGGTTAGGGTTAGCATCAGCCCTAGGATAGTGTTAGGGTTAGGGTTAGGGTTAGCATCAGCCCTAGGATAGTGTTAGGGTTAGGGTTAGCATCAGCCCTAGGATAGTGTTAGGGTTAGGGTTAGGGTTAGCATCAGGCCTAGGATAGTGTTAGGGTTAGGGTTAGCATCAACCCTAGGATAGTGTTAGGGTTAGGGTTAGGGTTAGCATCAGCCGAAGGATAGTGTTAGGGTTAGGGTTAGCCTCAGCCCTAAGATAGTGTTAGAGTTAGGGTTAGGGTTAGCATCAGCCCTAGGATAACGTTAAGGGTTAGGGTTAGGGTTAGCATCAGCCCTAGGATAGTGTTAGTGTTAGGGTTAGCATCAGCCCTAGGATAGTGTTAGGGTTAGGGTTAGGGTTAGCATCCGCCCTAGGATAGTGTTAGGGTTAGGGTTAGGGTTAGCATCAGCCCTAAGATAGTGTTAGGGTTAGGGTTAACATAAACCCTAGGATAGTGTTAGGGTTAGGTTTAGGGTTATCATAAGGACTAGGATAGTGTTAGGGTTAGGGTTAGGGTTAGCATCAGTTCAAGGATTGTGTTAGGGTTAGCGTTAGGTTTAGCATTTGCCCTAGGATAGTGTTAGGGTTAGGGTTAGGGTTAGCATCAGCCCAAGGATAGTGTTAGGGTTAGGGTTAGCATCAGCCCTAGGATAGTGTTAGGGTTAGGGTTAGGGTTAGCATCAGGCCCAGGATAGTGTTAGGGTTAGGGTTAGCATCAGCCCAAGGATAGTGTTAGGGTTAGGGTTAGGGTTAGCATCAGCCCTAGGATAGTGTTTGGGTTAGGGTTAGCATCAGCCCTAGGATAGTGTTAGGGTTAGGGTTAGGGTTAGCATCAGGCCTAGGATAGTGTTAGGGTTAGGGTTAGCATCAACCCTAGGATAGTGTTAGGGTTAGGGTTAGGGTTAGCATCAGCCGTAGGATAGTGTTAGGGTTAGGGTTAGCCTCAGCCCTAAGATAGTGTTAGAGTTAGGGTTAGGGTTAGCATCAGCCCTAGGATAACATTAAGGGTTAGGGTTAGGGTTAGCATCAGCCCTAGGATAGTGTTAGTGTTAGGGTTAGCATCAGCCCTAGGATAGTGTTAGGGTTAGGGTTAGGGTTAGCATCCGCCCTAGGATAGTGTTAGGGTTAGGGTTAGGGTTAGCATCAGCCCTAAGATAGTGTTAGGGTTAGGGTTAACATAAACCCTAGGATAGTGTTAGGGTTAGGGTTAGGGTTATCATCAGGACTAGGATAGTGTTAGGGTTAGGGTTAGGGTTAGCATCAGTTCAAGGATTGTGTTAGGGTTAGCGTTAGGGTTAGCATTTGCCCTAGGATAGTGTTAGGGTTAGGGTTAGGGTTAGCATCAGCCCAAGGATAGTGTTAGGGTTAGGGTTAGCATCAGCCCTAGGATAGTGTTAGGGTTAGGGTTAGGGTTAGCATCAGGCCCAGGATAGTGTTAGGGTTAGGGTTAGCATCAGCCCAAGGATAGTGTTAGGGTTAGGGTTAGGGTTAGCATCAGCCCTAGGATATTGTTTGGGTTAGGGTTAGCATCAACCCTAGGATAGTGTTTGGGTTAGGGTTAGGGTTAGGATCAGCCGTAGGATAGTGTTAGTGTTAGGGTTAGCCTCAGCCCTAGGAGAGTGTTAGGGTTAGGGATAGGGTTAGCATCATGCCTAGGATAGTGTTAGGGTTAGGGTTAGGGTTAGCATCAGCCCTAGGATAGTGGTAGGGTTAGGGTTAGCATCAGGCCTAGGATAGTGTTGGGGTTAGGGTTAGCATCAGCCCTAGGATAGTGTTAGGGTTAGGGGTAGGGTTAGCATCAGCCCAAGGATAGTGTTAGGGTTAGGGTTAGCATCAGCCCTAGGATAGTGTTAGGGTTAGGGTTAGGGTTAGCATCAGGCCCAGGATAGTGTTAGGGTTAGGGTTAGGGTTAGCATCAGTTCAAGGATTGTGTTAGGGTTAGCGTTAGGGTTAGCATTTGCCCTAGGATAGTGTTAGGGTTAGGGTTAGGGTTAGCATCAGCCCAAGGATAGTGTTAGGGTTAGGGTTAGCATCAGCCCTAGGATAGTGTTAGGGTTAGGGTTAGGGTTAGCATCAGGCCCAGGATAGTGTTAGGGTTAGGGTTAGCATCAGCCCAAGGATAGTGTTAGGGTTAGGGTTAGGGTTAGCATCAGCCCTAGGATACTGTTTGGGTTAGGGTTAGCATCAGCCCTAGGATAGTGTTAGGGTTAGGGTTAGGGTTAGCATCAGGCCTAGGATAGTGTTAGGGTTAGGGTTAGCATCAACCCTAGGATAGTGTTAGGGTTAGGGTTAGGGTTAGCATCAGCCGTAGGATAGTGTTAGGGTTAGGGTTAGCCTCAGCCCTAAGATAGTGTTAGAGTTAGGGTTAGGGTTAGCATCAGCCCTAGGATAACATTAAGGGTTAGGGTTAGGGTTAGCATCAGCCCTAGGATAGTGTTAGTGTTAGGGTTAGCATCAGCCCTAGGATAGTGTTAGGGTTAGGGTTAGGGTTAGCATCCGCCATAGGATAGTGTTAGGGTTAGGGTTAGGGTTAGCATCAGCCCTAAGATAGTGTTAGGGTTAGGGTTAACATAAACCCTAGGATAGTGTTAGGGTTAGGGTTAGGGTTATCATCAGGACTAGGATAGTGTTAGGGTTAGAGTTAGGGTTAGCATCAGTTCAAGGATTGTGTTAGGGTTAGCGTTAGGGTTAGCATTTGCCCTAGGATCTTGTTAGGGTTAGGGTTAGGGTTAGCATCAGCCCAAGGATAGTGTTAGGGTTAGGGTTAGCATCAGCCCTAGGATAGTGTTAGGGTTAGGGTTAGGGTTAGCATCAGGCACAGGATAGTGTTAGGGTTAGGGTTAGCATCAGCCCAAGGATAGTGTTAGGGTTAGGGTTAGGGTTAGCATCAGCCCTAGGATAGTGTTTTGTTAGGGTTAGCATCAACCCTAGGATAGTGTTAGTGTTAGGGTTAGCATCATCCCTAGGATAGTGTTAGGGTTAGGGTTAGGGTTAGCATCCGCCCTAGGATAGTGTTAGGGTTAGGGTTAGGGTTAGCATCAGCCCTAGGATAGTGTTAGGGTTAGGGTTAACATAAACCCTAGGATAGTGTTAGTGTTAGGGTTAGGGTTATCATCAGGACTAGGATAGTGTTAGGGTTAGGGTTAGGGTTAGCATCAGCCCAAGGATAGTGTTAGGGTTAGGGTTAGCATCAGCCCTAGGATAGTGTTAGGGTTAGGTTTAGGGTTAGCATCAGCCCTAGGATAGTGTTAGGGTTAGGGTTAGCATCAACCCTAGGATAGTGTTTGGGTTAGGGTTAAGGTTAGCATCAGCCCTAGGATAGTGTTAAGGTTAGGGTTAGCCTCAGCCCTAGGAGAGTGTTAGGGTTAGGGATAGGGTTAGCATCAGGCCTAGGATAGTGTTAGGGTTAGGGTTAGAGTTAGCATTAGCCCTAGGATAGTGTTAGGGTTACGGTTAGCATCAGGCCTAGGATAGTGTTAGGGTTAGGGTTAGTATCAGCCCTAGGATAGTGTTAGGGCTAGGGTTAGGGTTAGCATCAGCCCAAGGATAGTGTTAGGGTTAGGGTTAGCATCAGCCCTAGGATAGTGTTAGGGTTAGGGTTAGGGTTAGCATCAGGCCCAGGATAGTGTTAGGGTTAGGGTTAGCATCAGCCCAAGGATAGTGTTAGGGTTAGGGTTAGGGTTAGCATCAGCCCTAGGATATTGTTTGGGTTAGGGTTAGCATCAACCCTAGGATAGTGTTTGGGTTAGGGTTAGGGTTAGGATCAGCCGTAGGATAGTGTTAGTGTTAGGGTTAGCCTCAGCCCTAGGAGAGTGTTAGGGTTAGGGATAGGGTTAGCATCATGCCTAGGATAGTGTTAGGGTTAGGGTTAGGGTTAGCATCAGCCCTAGGATAGTGGTAGGGTTAGGGTTAGCATCAGGCCTAGGATAGTGTTGGGGTTAGGGTTAGCATCAGCCCTAGGATAGTGTTAGGGTTAGGGGTAGGGTTAGCATCAGCCCAAGGATAGTGTTAGGGTTAGGGTTAGCATCAGCCCTAGGATAGTGTTAGGGTTAGGGTTAGGGTTAGCATCAGGCCCAGGATAGTGTTAGGGTTAGGGTTAGGGTTAGCATCAGTTCAAGGATTGTGTTAGGGTTAGCGTTAGGGTTAGCATTTGCCCTAGGATAGTGTTAGGGTTAGGGTTAGGGTTAGCATCAGCCCAAGGATAGTGTTAGGGTTAGGGTTAGCATCAGCCCTAGGATAGTGTTAGGGTTAGGGTTAGGGTTAGCATCAGGCCCAGGATAGTGTTAGGGTTAGGGTTAGCATCAGCCCAAGGATAGTGTTAGGGTTAGGGTTAGGGTTAGCATCAGCCCTAGGATACTGTTTGGGTTAGGGTTAGCATCAGCCCTAGGATAGTGTTAGGGTTAGGGTTAGGGTTAGCATAAGGCCTAGGATAGTGTTAGGGTTAGGGTTAGCATCAACCCTAGGATAGTGTTAGGGTTAGGGTTAGGGTTAGCATCAGCCGTAGGATAGTGTTAGGGTTAGGGTTAGCCTCAGCCCTAAGATAGTGTTAGAGTTAGGGTTAGGGTTAGCATCAGCCCTAGGATAACATTAAGGGTTAGGGTTAGGGTTAGCATCAGCCCTAGGATAGTGTTAGTGTTAGGGTTAGCATCAGCCCTAGGATAGTGTTAGGGTTAGGGTTAGGGTTAGCATCCGCCATAGGATAGTGTTAGGGTTAGGGTTAGGGTTAGCATCAGCCCTAAGATAGTGTTAGGGTTAGGGTTAACATAAACCCTAGGATAGTGTTAGGGTTAGGGTTAGGGTTATCATCAGGACTAGGATAGTGTTAGGGTTAGAGTTAGGGTTAGCATCAGTTCAAGGATTGTGTTAGGGTTAGCGTTAGGGTTAGCATTTGCCCTAGGATCTTGTTAGGGTTAGGGTTAGGGTTAGCATCAGCCCAAGGATAGTGTTAGGGTTAGGGTTAGCATCAGCCCTAGGATAGTGTTAGGGTTAGGGTTAGGGTTAGCATCAGGCACAGGATAGTGTTAGGGTTAGGGTTAGCATCAGCCCAAGGATAGTGTTAGGGTTAGGGTTAGGGTTAGCATCAGCCCTAGGATAGTGTTTTGTTAGGGTTAGCATCAACCCTAGGATAGTGTTAGTGTTAGGGTTAGCATCATCCCTAGGATAGTGTTAGGGTTAGGGTTAGGGTTAGCATCCGCCCTAGGATAGTGTTAGGGTTAGGGTTAGGGTTAGCATCAGCCCTAGGATAGTGTTAGGGTTAGGGTTAGCATCAGCCCTAGGATAGTGTTAGGGTTAGGGTTAGGGTTAGCATCAGCCCTAGGATAGTGTTAGTGTTAGGGTTAGCATCAGCTCTAGGATAGTGTTAGGGTTAGGGTTAGCATCAGCCCTAGGATAGTGTTAGGGTTAGGGTTAGGGTTAGCATCAGCCCTAGGATAGTGTTAGGGTTAGGGTTAGGGTTAGCATCAGCCCTAGGATAGTGTTAGGGTTAGGGTTAACATAAACCCTAGGATAGTGTTAGGGTCAGGGTTAGGGTTATCATCAGGCCTAGGATAGTGTTAGGGTTAGGGTTAGGGTTAGCATCAGTTCAAGTATAATGTTAGGGTTAGCGTTAGGGTTAGCATCTGCCCTAGGATAGTGTTAGGGTTAGGGTTAGGGTTAGCATCAGCCCAAGGATAGTGTTAGGGTTAGGGTTAGCATCAGCCCTAGGATAGTGTTAGGGTTAGGGTTAGGGTTAGCATCAGGGCCAGGATAGTGTTAGGGTTAGGGTTAGCATCAGCCCAAGGATAGTGTTAGGGTTAGGGTTAGGGTTAGCATCAGCCCTAGGATAGTGTTAGGGTTAGGGTTAGCATCAACCCTAGGATAGTGTTTGGGTTAGGGTTAGGGTTAGCATCAGCCCTAGGATAGTGTTAGGGTTAGTGTTAGCCTCAGCCCTAGGAGTGTGTTAGGGTTAGGGATAGGGTTAGCATCAGGCCTAGGATAGTGTTAGGGTTAGGGTTAGGGTTAGCATCAGCCCTAGGATAGTGTTAGAGTTAGGGTTAGCATGAGCCCTAGGATAGTGTCAGGGTTATGGTTAGGGTTATCATCAGGCCTAGGATAGTGTTAGGGTTAGGGTTAGCATCAGCTCTAGGATAGTGTTAGGGTTAGGGTTAGGGTTAGCATCAGCCCTAGGATAGTGTTAAGGTTAGGGTTAGGGTTATCATCAGGCCTACGATAGTGTGAGGGCTAGGGTTAGCATCAGACTTAGGATAGTGTTAGGGTTAGGGTTAGGGTTAGCATCAGCTCTAGGATAGTGTTAGGGTTAGGGTTATCATCAGCCCTAGGATATTGTTAGGGTTAGGGTTAGGGTTATCATCAGGCCTAGGATAGTGTTAGGGTTAGGGTTAGCATCAGCCCTAGGATAGTGTTAGGGTTAGGGTTAGGGTTAGCATCAGGCCTAGGATAGTGTTAGGGTTAGGGTTAGCATCAGCCCGAGGATAGTGTTAGGGTTAGGGTTAGGGTTAGCATCAGCCGTAGGATAGTAAAAGGGTTAGGGTTAGGGTTAGCATCAGCCCTTGGAGAGTGTTAGGGTTAGGGTTAGCGTTAGCATCAGCCCTAGGATAGTGTTAGTGTTAGGGTTAGCATCAGCCCTAGGATAGTGTTAGGGTTAGGGTTAGGGTTAGCATCCGCCCTAGGATAGTGTTAAGTTTAGGGTTAGGGTTAGCATCAGCCCTAGGATAGTGTTAGGGTTAGGGTTAACATAAACCCTAGGATAGTGTTAGGGTTACGGTTAGGGTTATCATCAGGCCTAGCATAGTGTTATGGTTAGGGTTAGGGTTAGCATCAGTTAAAGGATAGTGTTAGGGTTAGCGTTAGGGTTAGCATCAGCCCTAGGATAGTGTTAGGGTTAGGGTTAGGGTTAGCATCAGCCCTAGGATAGTGTTAGGGTTAGGGTTAGCATCAGCCCTAGGATAGTGTCAGGGTTAGGGTTAGGGTTATCATCAGGCCTAGGATAGTGTTAGGGTTAGGGTTAGGGTTAGCATCAGCCCTAGGATAGTGTTAGGGTTAGGGTTAGCATCAGCCCTAGGATAGTGTTAGGGTTAGGGTTAGGGTTAGCATCAGGCCTAGGATAGTGTTAGGGTTAGGGTTAGCATCAGCCCTAGGATAGTGTTAGGGTTAGGGTTAGGGTTAGGGTTAGCATCAGCCGTAGGATAGTGTTAGGGTTAGGGTTAGCCTCAGCCCTAAGATAGTGTTAGAGTTAGGGTTAGGGTTAGCATGAGCCCTAGGATAACGTTAAGGGTTAGGGTTAGGGTTAGCATCAGCCCTAGGATAGTGTTAGTGTTAGGGTTAGCATCAGCCCTAGGATAGTGTTAGGGTTAGGGTTATTGTTAGCATCCGCCCTAGGATAGTGTTAGGGTTAGGGTTAGGGTTAGCATCAGCCCTAGGATAGTGTTAGGGTTAGGGTTAACATAAACCCTAGGATAGTGTTAGGGTTAGGGTTAGGGTTATCCTCAGGACTAGGATAGTGTTAGGGTTAGGGTTAGGGTTAGCATCAGTTCAAGGATAGTGTTAGGGTTAGTGTTAGGGTTAGCATTTGCCCTAGGATAGTGTTAGGGTTAGGGTTATGGTTAGCATCAGCCCAAGGATAGTGTTAGGGTTATGGTTAGCATCAGCCCTAGGATAGTGTTAGGGTTAGGGTTAGGGTTAGCATCAGGCCCAGGATAGTGTTAGGGTTAGGGTTAGCATCAGCCCAAGGATAGTGTTAGGGTTAGGGTTAGGGTTAGCATCAGCCCTAGGATAGTGTTTGGGTTAGGGTTAGCATCAACCCTAGGATAGTGTTTGGGTTAGGGTTAGCATCAAGCCTAGGACAGTGTTGGGGTTAGGGTTAGCATCAGCCCTAGGCTAGTGTTAGGGTTAGGGTTAGGGTTAGCATCAGCCCTAGGATAGTGTTAGGGTTATGGTTAGGTTTACCATCAGCCCTAGGATAGTGTTAGAGTAAGGGTTAGGGGTAGCATCAGGCCTAGGATAGTGTTAGGGTTACGGTTAGAATCAGCCCTAGGATAGTGTTAGGGTTAGGGTTATGTTTAGCATCAGCCCTAGGATAGTGTTAGGGTTAGGGTTAGGGTTAGCATCAGCCCTAGGATAGTGTTAGGGTTAGGGTAAGGGTTAGCATCAGCCCTAGGATAGTGTTAGGTTTAGGCTTAGCATCAGCCCAAGCATAGAGTTAGGGTTAGGGTTAGGGTTATCATCAGGCCTAGGATAGTGTTAGGGTTAGGGTTAGCATCAGCCCTAGTATAGTGTTAGGGTTAGGGTTAGGGTTAGCATCAGCCCTAGGATAGTGTTAGGGTTAGGGTTAGCATCAGCCCTAGGATAGTGTTAGGGTTAGGGTTAGGGTTAGCATCAGTCCTAGGATAGTGTTAGTGTTAGGGTTAGCATCAGCCCTAGGATAGTGTTATGGTTAAGGTTAGGGTTAGCATCAGCCGTAGGATAGTGTTAGGGTTAGGGTTAGCCTCAGCCCTAAGATAGTGTTAGAGTTAGGGTTAGGGTTAGCATCAGCCCTAGGATAGTGTTAGGGTTAGGGCTAGGGTTCGCATCAGCCCTAGGATAGTGTTAGGGTTAGGGTTAGCATCAGCCATAGGATAGTGTTAGGGTTAGGGTTAGGGTTAGCATCAGCCCTAGGATACTGTTAGGGTTAGGGTTAACATAAAACCTAGGATAGTGTTAGGGTTAGGGTTAGGGTTATGATCAGGCCTAGGATAGTGTTAGGGTTAGGGTTAGGGTTAGCATTAGTTCAAGGATAGTGTTTGGGTTAGCGTTAGGGTTAGCATCAGCCCTAGGATAGTGTTAGGGTTAGGATTAGGGTTAGCATCAGCCCTAGGATAGTGTTAGGGTTAGGGTTAGCATCAGCCCTAGGATAGTGTTAGTGTTAGGGTTAGGGTTAGCATCAGGCCCAGGATAGTGGTAGGGTTAGGGTTAGCATCATCCCTAGGATAGTGTTAGGGTTAGGGTTAACATAAACCCTAGGATAGTGTTAGGGTTAGGGTTAGGGTTATCATCAGGCCTAGGATAGTGTTAGGGTTAGGGTTAGCATCAGTTCAAGGATAGTTTTAGGGTTAGCGTTAGGGTTAGCATCAGCCCTAGGATAGTGTTAGGGTTAGGGTTAGGTTTAGCATCAGCCCTAGGATAGTGTTAGGGTTAGGGTTAGCATCAGCCCTAGGATAGTGTTAGTGTTAGGGTTAGGGTTATCATCAGGCCTAGGATAGTGTTGGGGTTAGGGTTAGTATCAGCCCTAGGATAGTGTTAGGGTTAGGGTTAGGGTTAGCATCAGCCCTAGGATAGTGTTGGTGTTAGGGTTAGCATCAGCCCTAGGATAGTGCTAGAGTTAGGGTTAGGGTTAGCATCAGGCCTAGGATAGTGTTAGGGTTAGGGTTAGCATCAGCCCTAGGATAGTGTTAGGGTTAGGGTTATCATCAGGCCTATGATAGTGTTAGGGTTAGGGTTAGCATCAGCCCTAGGATAGTGTTAGGGTTAGGGTTAGGGTTAGCATCAGCCCTAGGATAGTGTTAGGGTTAGGGTTAGCATCAGCCCTAGGATAGTGTTAGGGTTAGGGTTAGGGTTAGCATCAGGCCTAGGATAGTGTTAGGGTTAGGGTTAGCATCAGCCCCAGGATAGTGTTAGGGTCAGGGTTAGGGTTATCATCACGCCTAGGATAGTGTTAGGGTTAGGGTTAGCATCAGCCCTAGGATAGTGTTACGGTTAGGGTTAGGGTTAGCATCAGCCCTAGGATAGTGTTAGGGTTAGGGTTAGTGTTAGCATCAGCCGTAGGATATTATTAGGGTTAGGGTTAGCATCAGCCCTAGGATAGTGTTAGGGTTAGAGTTAGGGTTAGCACCAGGCTTAGTATAGTGTTAGTGTTAGGGTTACCATCAGCCTTAGGATAGTGTTAGGGTTAGGGTTAAGATTAGCATCAGCCGTAGGATAGTGTTAGGGTTAGGGTTAGCCTCAGCCCTAGGATAGTGTTAGGGTTAGGGTTAGGGTTAGCATCAGCCCTAGGATAGTGTTAGGGTTAGGGTTAGCATCAGCCCTAGGATAGTGGTAGAGTTAGGTTTAGGGTTAGCATCAGCCCTAGGATAGTGTTAGGGTTAGGGTTAGGGTTTGCATCAGCACTTGGAGAGTGTTAGGGTTATGGTTAGGGTTAGCATCAGCCCTAGGATAGTGTTAGTGTTACGGTTAGCATCAGCCCTAGGATAGTGTTAGGGTTAGGGTTAACATCAGCCCTAGGATAGTGTTAGGGTTAGGGTTAGGGTTAGCATCAGGCCTAGGATAGTGTTAGTGTTAGGGTTAGCATGAGCCCTAGGATAGTGTTAGGGATAGGGTTAGGGTTAGCATCCGCCCTAGGATAGTGTTAGGGTTAGGGTTAGGGTTAGCATCAGCCCTAGGATATTGTTAGGGTTAGGGTTAACATAAACCCTAGGATAGTGTTAGGGTCAGGGTTAGGGTTATCATCAGGCCTAGGATAGTGTTAGGGTTAGGGTTAGGGTTAGCATCAGTTCAAGGATAGTGTTATGGTTAGCGTTAGGGTTAGCATCTGCCCTAGGATAGTGTTAGGGTTAGGGTTATGGTTAGCATCAGCCCTAGGATAGTGTTAGGGTTAGGGTTAGGGTTTGCATCAGGCCCAGGATAGTGTTATGGTTAGGGTTAGTATCAGCCCAAGGATAGTGTTAGGGTTAGGGTTAGGGTTAGCATCAGCCCTAGGATAGTGTTAGGGTTAGGGTTAGCATCAGCCCTAGGATAGTGTTTGGGTTAGGGTTAGGGTTAGCATCAGCCCTAGGATAGTGTTAGGGTTAGGGTTAGCCTCAGCCCTAGGAGAGTGTTAGGGTTAGGGATAGGGTTAGCATCAGGCCTAGGATAGTGTTAGGGTTAGGGTTAGGGTTAGCATCAGCCCTAGGATAGTGTTAGAGTTAGGGTTAGCATGAGCCCTACGATAGTGTCAGGGTTAGGGTTAGGGTTATCATCAGGCCTAGGATAGTGCTAGGGTTAGGGTTAGCATCAGCTCTAGGATAGTGTTAGGGTTAGGGTTAGGGTTAGCATCAGCCCTAGGATAGTGTTAAGGTTAGGGTTAGGGTTATCATCAGGCCTGGGATAGTGTGAGGGCTAGGGTTAGCATCAGACTTAGGATAGTGTTAGGGTTAGGGTTAGGGTTAGCATCAGCTCTAGGATAGTGTTAGGGTTAGGGTTAGCATCAGCCCTAGGATAGTGTTAGGGTTAGGGTTAGGGTTAGCATCAGGCCTAGGATAGTGTTAGGGTTAGGGTTAGGGTTAGCATCAGCCCAAGGATAGTGTTAGGGTTAGGGTTAGCATCAGCCCTAGGATAGTGTTAGGGTTAGGGTTAGGGTTAGCATCAGGCCCAGGATAGTGTTAGGGTTAGGGTTAGCATCAGCCCAAGGATAGTGTTAGGGTTAGTGTTAGGGTTAGCATCAGCCCTAGGATATTGTTTGGGTTAGGGTTAGCATCAACCCTAGGATAGTGTTTGGGTTAGGGTTAGGGTTAGGATCAGCCGTAGGATAGTGTTAGTGTTAGGGTTAGCCTCAGCCCTAGGAGAGTGTTAGGGTTAGGGATAGGGTTAGCATCATGCCTAGGATAGTGTTAGGGTTAGGGTTAGGGTTAGCATCAGCCCTAGGATAGTGGTAGGGTTAGGGTTAGCATCAGGCCTAGGATAGTGTTGGGGTTAGGGTTAGCATCAGCCCTAGGATAGTGTTAGGGTTAGGGGTAGGGTTAGCATCAGCCCAAGGATAGTGTTAGGGTTAGGGTTAGCATCAGCCCTAGGATAGTGTTAGGGTTAGGGTTAGGGTTAGCATCAGGCCCAGGATAGTGTTAGGGTTAGGGTTAGGGTTAGCATCAGTTCAAGGATTGTGTTAGGGTTAGCGTTAGGGTTAGCATTTGCCCTAGGATAGTGTTAGGGTTAGGGTTAGGGTTAGCATCAGCCCAAGGATAGTGTTAGGGTTAGGGTTAGCATCAGCCCTAGGATAGTGTTAGGGTTAGGGTTAGGGTTAGCATCAGGCCCAGGATAGTGTTAGGGTTAGGGTTAGCATCAGCCCAAGGATAGTGTTAGGGTTAGGGTTAGGGTTAGCATCAGCCCTAGGATACTGTTTGGGTTAGGGTTAGCATCAGCCCTAGGATAGTGTTAGGGTTAGGGTTAGGGTTAGCATCAGGCCTAGGATAGTGTTAGGGTTAGGGTTAGCATCAACCCTAGGATAGTGTTAGGGTTAGGGTTAGGGTTAGCATCAGCCGTAGGATAGTGTTAGGGTTAGGGTTAGCCTCAGCCCTAAGATAGTGTTAGAGTTAGGGTTAGGGTTATCATCAGCCCTAGGATAACATTAAGGGTTAGGGTTAGGGTTAGCATCAGCCCTAGGATAGTGTTAGTGTTAGGGTTAGCATCAGCCCTAGGATAGTGTTAGGGTTAGGGTTAGGGTTAGCATCCGCCATAGGATAGTGTTAGGGTTAGGGTTAGGGTTAGCATCAGCCCTAAGATAGTGTTAGGGTTAGGGTTAACATAAACCCTAGGATAGTGTTAGGGTTAGGGTTAGGGTTATCATCAGGACTAGGATAGTGTTAGGGTTAGAGTTAGGGTTAGCATCAGTTCAAGGATTGTGTTAGGGTTAGCGTTAGGGTTAGCATTTGCCCTAGGATCTTGTTAGGGTTAGGGTTAGGGTTAGCATCAGCCCAAGGATAGTGTTAGGGTTAGGGTTAGCATCAGCCCTAGGATAGTGTTAGGGTTAGGGTTAGGGTTAGCATCAGGCACAGGATAGTGTTAGGGTTAGGGTTAGCATCAGCCCAAGGATAGTGTTAGGGTTAGGGTTAGGGTTAGCATCAGCCCTAGGATAGTGTTTTGTTAGGGTTAGCATCAACCCTAGGATAGTGTTAGTTTTAGGGTTAGCATCATCCCTAGGATAGTGTTAGGGTTAGGGTTAGGGTTAGCATCCGCCCTAGGATAGTGTTAGGGTTAGGGTTAGGGTTAGCATCAGCCCTAGGATAGTGTTAGGGTTAGGGTTAACATAAACCCTAGGATAGTGTTAGTGTTAGGGTTAGGGTTATCATCAGGACTAGGATAGTGTTAGGGTTAGGGTTAGGGTTAGCATCAGCCCAAGGATAGTGTTAGGGTTAGGGTTAGCATCAGCCCTAGGATAGTGTTAGGGTTAGGTTTAGGGTTAGCATCAGCCCTAGGATAGTGTTAGGGTTAGGGTTAGCATCAACCCTAGGATAGTGTTTGGGTTAGGGTTAAGGTTAGCATCAGCCCTAGGATAGTGTTAAGGTTAGGGTTAGCCTCAGCCCTAGGAGAGTGTTAGGGTTAGGGATAGGGTTAGCATCAGGCCTAGGATAGTGTTAGGGTTAGGGTTAGAGTTATCATTAGCCCTAGGATAGTGTTAGGGTTACGGTTAGCATCAGGCCTAGGATAGTGTTAGGGTTAGGGTTAGTATCAGCCCTAGGATAGTGTTAGGGCTAGGGTTAGGGTTAGCATCAGCCCTAGGATAGTGTTAGGTTTATGGTTAGGTTTAGCATCAGCCCTAGGATAGTGTTAGGGTTAGGGTTAGCATCAGTTCAAGGATAGTGTTAGGGTTAGCGTTAGGGTTAGCATCAGCCCTAGGATAGTGTTAGGGTTAGGGTTAGGGTTAGCATCAGCCCTAAGATAGTGTTAGGGTTAGGGTTAGTATCAGACCTAGGATAGTGTCAGGGTTAGGGTTAGGGTTATCATCAGGCCTAGGATAGTGTTAGGGTTAGGGTTAGCATCAGCCCTAGGATACTGTTAGGGTTAGGGTTAGGGTTAGCATCAGCCCTTGGATAGTGTTAGGGTTAGGGATAGCATCAGCCCTAGGATAGTGTTAGGGTTAGGGTTAGGGTTAGCATCAGCCCTAGGATAGTGTTAGGGTTAGGGTTAGCATCAGCCCTAGGATAGTGTCAGGGTTAGGGTTAGGGTTATCATCAGGCCTAGGATAGTGTTAGGGTTAGGGTTAGCATCAGCCCTAGGATAGTGTTAGGGTTAGGGTTAGGGTTAGCCTCAGCCCTAGGATAGTGTTAGGGTTAGGGTTAACATAAACCCTAGGATAGTGTTAGGGTTAGGGTTAGGGTTATCATCAGGACTAGGATAGTGTTAGGGTTAGGGTTAGGGTTAGCATCAGTTCAAGGATAGTGTTAGGGTTAGCGTTAGGGTTAGCATTTGCCCTAGGATAGTGTTAGGGATAGGGTTAGGGTTAGCATCAGCCCAAGGATAGTGTTAGGGTTAGGGTTAGCATCAGCCCTAGGATAGTGTTAGGGTAAGGGTTAGGGTTAGCATCAGGCCCAGGATAGAGTTAGGGGTAGGGTTAGCATCAGCCCAAGGATAGTGTTAGGGTTAGGGTTAGGGTTAGCATCAGCCCTAGGATAGTGTTTGGGTTAGGGTTAGCATCAACCCTAGGATAGTGTTTGGGTTAGGGTTAGGGTTAGGATCAGCCGTAGGATAGTGTTAGGGTTAGGGTTAGCCTCAGCCCTAGGAGAGTGTTAGGGTTAGGGATAGGGTTAGCATCATGCCTAGGATAGTGTTAGGGTTAGGGTTAGGGTTAGCATCAGCCCTAGGATAGTGTTAGGGTTAGGGTTAGCATCAAGCCTAAGATAGTGTTGGGGTTAGGGTTAGCATCAACCCTAGGATAGTGTTAGGGTTATGGTTAGGTTTAGCATCAGCCCTAGGATAGTGTTAGGGTAAGGGTTAGGGGTAGCATCAGGCCTAGGATAGTGTTAGGGTTACGGTTAGAATCAGCCGTAGGATAGTGTTAGGGTTAGGGTTAAGTTTAGCATCAGCCCTAGGATAGTGTTAGGGTTAGGGTTAGGGTTAGCATCAGCCCTAGGATAGTGTTAGGGTTAGGGTTAGGGTTAGCATCAGCCCTAGCATAGTGTTAGGGTTAGGGTTAGGGTTAGCATCAGCCGTAGGATAGTGTTAGGGTTAGGGTTAGCATCAGCCCTAGGATAGTGTTAGGGTTAGGGTTAGCATCAGCCCTAGGATAGTGTTAGGGTTAGGGTTAGGGTTAGCATCAGCCCTAGGATAGTGTTAGTGTTAGGGTTAGCATCAGCCCTAGGATAGTGTTAGGGTTAGGGTTAGCATCAGCCCTAGGATAGTGTTAGGGTTAGGGTTAGGGTTAGCATCAGCCCTAGGATAGTGTTAGGGTTAGGGTTAGGGTTAGCATCAGCCCTAGGATAGTGTTAGGGTTAGGGTTAACATAAACCCTAGGATAGTGTTAGGGTCAGGGTTAGGGTTATCATCAGGCCTAGGATAGTGTTAGGGTTAGGGTTAGGGTTAGCATCAGTTCAAGTATAATGTTAGGGTTAGCGTTAGGGTTAGCATCTGCCCTAGGATAGTGTTAGGGTTAGGGTTAGGGTTAGCATCAGCCCAAGGATAGTGTTAGGGTTAGGGTTAGCATCAGCCCTAGGATAGTGTTAGGGTTAGGGTTAGGGTTAGCATCAGGGCCAGGATAGTGTTAGGGTTAGGGTTAGCATCAGCCCAAGGATAGTGTTAGGGTTAGGGTTAGGGTTAGCATCAGCCCTAGGATAGTGTTAGGGTTAGGGTTAGCATCAACCCTAGGATAGTGTTTGGGTTAGGGTTAGGGTTAGCATCAGCCCTAGGATAGTGTTAGGGTTAGTGTTAGCCTCAGCCCTAGGAGAGTGTTAGGGTTAGGGATAGGGTTAGCATCAGGCCTAGGATAGTGTTAGGGTTAGGGTTAGGGTTACCATCAGCCCTAGGATAGTGTTAGAGTTAGGGTTAGCATGAGCCCTAGGATAGTGTCAGGGTTATGGTTAGGGTTATCATCAGGCCTAGGATAGTGTTAGGGTTAGGGTTAGCATCAGCTCTAGGATAGTGTTAGGGTTAGGGTTAGGGTTAGCATCAGCCCTAGGATAGTGTTAAGGTTAGGGTTAGGGTTATCATCAGGCCTACGATAGTGTGAGGGCTAGGGTTAGCATCAGACTTAGGATAGTGTTAGGGTTAGGGTTAGGGTTAGCATCAGCTCTAGGATAGTGTTAGGGTTAGGGTTATCATCAGCCCTAGGATATTGTTAGGGTTAGGGTTAGGGTTATCATCAGGCCTAGGATAGTGTTAGGGTTAGGGTTAGCATCAGCCCTAGGATAGTGTTAGGGTTAGGGTTAGGGTTAGCATCAGGCCTAGGATAGTGTTAGGGTTAGGGTTAGCATCAGCCCGAGGATAGTGTTAGGGTTAGGGTTAGGGTTAGCATCAGCCGTAGGATAGTAAAAGGGTTAGGGTTAGGGTTAGCATCAGCCCTTGGAGAGTGTTAGGGTTAGGGTTAGCGTTAGCATCAGCCCTAGGATAGTGTTAGTGTTAGGGTTAGCATCAGCCCTAGGGTAGTGTTAGGGTTAGGGTTAGGGTTAGCATCCGCCCTAGGATAGTGTTAAGTTTAGGGTTAGGGTTAGCATCAGCCCTAGGATAGTGTTAGGGTTAGGGTTAACATAAACCCTAGGATAGTGTTAGGGTTACGGTTAGGGTTATCATCAGGCCTAGCATAGTGTTATGGTTAGGGTTAGGGTTAGCATCAGTTAAAGGATAGTGTTAGGGTTAGCGTTAGGGTTAGCATCAGCCCTAGGATAGTGTTAGGGTTAGGGTTAGGGTTAGCATCAGCCCTAGGATAGTGTTAGGGTTAGGGTTAGCATCAGCCCTAGGATAGTGTCAGGGTTAGGGTTAGGGTTATCATCAGGCCTAGGATAGTGTTAGGGTTAGGGTTAGGGTTAGCATCAGCCCTAGGATAGTGTTAGGGTTAGGGTTAGCATCAGCCCTAGGATAGTGTTAGGGTTAGGGTTAGGGTTAGCATCAGGCCTAGGATAGTGTTAGGGTTAGGGTTAGCATCAGCCCTAGGATAGTGTTAGGGTTAGGGTTAGGGTTAGGGTTAGCATCAGCCGTAGGATAGTGTTAGGGTTAGGGTTAGCCTCAGCCCTAAGATAGTGTTAGAGTTAGGGTTAGGGTTAGCATGAGCCCTAGGATAACGTTAAGGGTTAGGGTTAGGGTTAGCATCAGCCCTAGGATAGTGTTAGTGTTAGGGTTAGCATCAGCCCTAGGATAGTGTTAGGGTTAGGGTTATTGTTAGCATCCGCCCTAGGATAGTGTTAGGGTTAGGGTTAGGGTTAGCATCAGCCCTAGGATAGTGTTAGGGTTAGGGTTAACATAAACCCTAGGATAGTGTTAGGGTTAGGGTTAGGGTTATCCTCAGGACTAGGATAGTGTTAGGGTTAGGGTTAGGGTTAGCATCAGTTCAAGGATAGTGTTAGGGTTAGTGTTAGGGTTAGCATTTGCCCTAGGATAGTGTTAGGGTTAGGGTTATGGTTAGCATCAGCCCAAGGATAGTGTTAGGGTTATGGTTAGCATCAGCCCTAGGATAGTGTTAGGGTTAGGGTTAGGGTTAGCATCAGGCCCAGGATAGTGTTAGGGTTAGGGTTAGCATCAGCCCAAGGATAGTGTTAGGGTTAGGGTTAGGGTTAGCATCAGCCCTAGGATAGTGTTTGGGTTAGGGTTAGCATCAACCCTAGGATAGTGTTTGGGTTAGGGTTAGCATCAAGCCTAGGACAGTGTTGGGGTTAGGGTTAGCATCAGCCCTAGGCTAGTGTTAGGGTTAGGGTTAGGGTTAGCATCAGCCCTAGGATAGTGTTAGGGTTATGGTTAGGTTTACCATCAGCCCTAGGATAGTGTTAGAGTAAGGGTTTGGGGTAGCATCAGGCCTAGGATAGTGTTAGGGTTACGGTTAGAATCAGCAATAGGATAGTGTTAGGGTTAGGGTTATGTTTAGCATCAGCCCTAGGATAGTGTTAGGGTTAGGGTTAGGGTTAGCATCAGCCCTAGGATAGTGTTAGGGTTAGGGTAAGGGTTAGCATCAGCCCTAGGATAGTGTTAGGTTTAGGCTTAGCATCAGCCCAAGCATAGAGTTAGGGTTAGGGTTAGGGTTATCATCAGGCCTAGGATAGTGTTAGGGTTAGGGTTAGCATCAGCCCTAGTATAGTGTTAGGGTTAGGGTTAGGGTTAGCATCAGCCCTAGGATAGTGTTAGGGTTAGGGTTAGCATCAGCCCTAGGATAGTGTTAGGGTTAGGGTTAGGGTTAGCATCAGTCCTAGGATAGTGTTAGTGTTAGGGTTAGCATCAGCCCTAGGATAGTGTTATGGTTAAGGTTAGGGTTAGCATCAGCCGTAGGATAGTGTTAGGGTTAGGGTTAGCCACAGCCCTAAGATAGTGTTAGAGTTAGGGTTAGGGTTAGCATCAGCCCTAGGATAGTGTTAGGGTTAGGGCTAGGGTTCGCATCAGCCCTAGGATAGTGTTAGGGTTAGGGTTAGCATCAGCCATAGGATAGTGTTAGGGTTAGGGTTAGGGTTAGCATCAGCCCTAGGATACTGTTAGGGTTAGGGTTAACATAAAACCTAGGATAGTGTTAGGGTTAGGGTTAGGGTTATGATCAGGCCTAGGATAGTGTTAGGGTTAGGGTTAGGGTTAGCATTAGTTCAAGGATAGTGTTAGGGTTAGCGTTAGGGTTAGCATCAGCCCTAGGATAGTGTTAGGGTTAGGATTAGGGTTAGCATCAGCCCTAGGATAGTGTTAGGGTTAGGGTTAGCATCAGCCCTAGGATAGTGTTAGTGTTAGGGTTAGGGTTAGCATCAGGCCCAGGATAGTGGTAGGGTTAGGGTTAGCATCATCCCTAGGATAGTGTTAGGGTTAGGGTTAACATAAACCCTAGGATAGTGTTAGGGTTAGGGTTAGGGTTATCATCAGGCCTAGGATAGTGTTAGGGTTAGGGTTAGCATCAGTTCAAGGATAGTTTTAGGGTTAGCGTTAGGGTTAGCATCAGCCCTAGGATAGTGTTAGGGTTAGGGTTAGGTTTAGCATCAGCCCTAGGATAGTGTTAGGGTTAGGGTTAGCATCAGCCCTAGGATAGTGTTAGTGTTAGGGTTAGGGTTATCATCAGGCCTAGGATAGTGTTGGGGTTAGGGTTAGTATCAGCCCTAGGATAGTGTTAGGGTTAGGGTTAGGGTTAGCATCAGCCCTAGGATAGTGTTGGTGTTAGGGTTAGCATCAGCCCTAGGATAGTGCTAGGGTTGGGGTTAGGGTTAGCATCAGGCCTAGGATAGTGTTAGGGTTAGGGTTAGCATCAGCCCTAGGATAGTGTTAGGGTTAGGGTTATCATCAGGCCTATGATAGTGTTAGGGTTAGGGTTAGCATCAGCCCTAGGATAGTGTTAGGGTTAGGGTTAGGGTTAGCATCAGCCCTAGGATAGTGTTAGGGTTAGGGTTAGCATCAGCCCTAGGATAGTGTTAGGGTTAGGGTTAGGGTTAGCATCAGGCCTAGGATAGTGTTAGGGTTAGGGTTAGCATCAGCCCCAGGATAGTGTTAGGGTCAGGGTTAGGGTTATCATCACGCCTAGGATAGTGTTAGGGTTAGGGTTAGCATCAGCCCTAGGATAGTGTTACGGTTAGGGTTAGGGTTAGCATCAGCCCTAGGATAGTGTTAGGGTTAGGGTTAGTGTTAGCATCAGCCGTAGGATATTATTAGGGTTAGGGTTAGCATCAGCCCTAGGATAGTGTTAGGGTTAGAGTTAGGGTTAGCACCAGGCTTAGTATAGTGTTAGTGTTAGGGTTACCATCAGCCTTAGGATAGTGTTAGGGTTAGGGTTAAGATTAGCATCAGCCGTAGGATAGTGTTAGGGTTAGGGTTAGCCTCAGCCCTAGGATAGTGTTAGGGTTAGGGTTAGGGTTAGCATCAGCCCTAGGATAGTGTTAGGGTTAGGGTTAGCATCAGCCCTAGGATAGTGGTAGAGTTAGGTTTAGGGTTAGCATCAGCCCTAGGATAGTGTTAGGGTTAGGGTTAGGGTTTGCATCAGCACTTGGAGAGTGTTAGGGTTATGGTTAGGGTTAGCATCAGCCCTAGGATAGTGTTAGTGTTAGGGTTAGCATCAGCCCTAGGATAGTGTTAGGGTTAGGGTTAACATCAGCCCTAGGATAGTGTTAGGGTTAGGGTTAGGGTTAGCATCAGGCCTAGGATAGTGTTAGTGTTAGGGTTAGCATGAGCCCTAGGATAGTGTTAGGGATAGGGTTAGGGTTAGCATCCGCCCTAGGATAGTGTTAGGGTTAGGGTTAGGGTTAGCATCAGCCCTAGGATATTGTTAGGGTTAGGGTTAACATAAACCCTAGGATAGTGTTAGGGTCAGGGTTAGGGTTATCATCAGGCCTAGGATAGTGTTAGGGTTAGGGTTAGGGTTAGCATCAGTTCAAGGATAGTGTTATGGTTAGCGTTAGGGTTAGCATCTGCCCTAGGATAGTGTTAGGGTTAGGGTTATGGTTAGCATCAGCCCTAGGATAGTGTTAGGGTTAGGGTTAGGGTTTGCATCAGGCCCAGGATAGTGTTATGGTTAGGGTTAGTATCAGCCCAAGGATAGTGTTAGGGTTAGGGTTAGGGTTAGCATCAGCCCTAGGATAGTGTTAGGGTTAGGGTTAGCATCAGCCCTAGGATAGTGTTTGGGTTAGGGTTAGGGTTAGCATCAGCCCTAGGATAGTGTTAGGGTTAGGGTTAGCCTCAGCCCTAGGAGAGTGTTAGGGTTAGGGATAGGGTTAGCATCAGCCCTAGGATAGTGTTAGAGTTAGGGTTAGCATGAGCCCTACGATAGTGTCAGGGTTAGGGTTAGGGTTATCATCAGGCCTAGGATAGTGCTAGGGTTAGGGTTAGCATCAGCTCTAGGATAGTGTTAGGGTTAGGGTTAGGGTTAGCATCAGCCCTAGGATAGTGTTAAGGTTAGGGTTAGGGTTATCATCAGGCCTGGGATAGTGTGAGGGCTAGGGTTAGCATCAGACTTAGGATAGTGTTAGGGTTAGGGTTAGGGTTAGCATCAGCTCTAGGATAGTGTTAGGGTTAGGGTTAGCATCAGCCCTAGGATAGTGTTAGGGTTAGGGTTAGGGTTAGCATCAGGCCTAGGATAGTGTTAGGGTTAGGGTTAGGGTTAGCATCAGCCCAAGGATAGTGTTAGGGTTAGGGTTAGCATCAGCCCTAGGATAGTGTTAGGGTTAGGGTTAGGGTTAGCATCAGGCCCAGGATAGTGTTAGGGTTAGGGTTAGCATCAGCCCAAGGATAGTGTTAGGGTTAGGGTTAGGGTTAGCATCAGCCCTAGGATATTGTTTGGGTTAGGGTTAGCATCAACCCTAGGATAGTGTTTGGGTTAGGGTTAGGGTTAGGATCAGCCGTAGGATAGTGTTAGTGTTAGGGTTAGCCTCAGCCCTAGGAGAGTGTTAGGGTTAGGGATAGGGTTAGCATCATGCCTAGGATAGTGTTAGGGTTAGGGTTAGGGTTAGCATCAGCCCTAGGATAGTGGTAGGGTTAGGGTTAGCATCAGGCCTAGGATAGTGTTGGGGTTAGGGTTAGCATCAGCCCTAGGATAGTGTTAGGGTTAGGGTTAGGGTTAGCATCAGCCCAAGGATAGTGTTAGGGTTAGGGTTAGCATCAGCCCTAGGATAGTGTTAGGGTTAGGGTTAGGGTTAGCATCAGGCCCAGGATAGTGTTAGGGTTAGGGTTAGGGTTAGCATCAGTTCAAGGATTGTGTTAGGGTTAGCGTTAGGGTTAGCATTTGCCCTAGGATAGTGTTAGGGTTAGGGTTAGGGTTAGCATCAGCCCAAGGATAGTGTTAGGGTTAGGGTTAGCATCAGCCCTAGGATAGTGTTAGGGTTAGGGTTAGGGTTAGCATCAGGCCCAGGATAGTGTTAGGGTTAGGGTTAGCATCAGCCCAAGGATAGTGTTAGGGTTAGGGTTAGGGTTAGCATCAGCCCTAGGATAGTGTTTGGGTTAGGGTTAGCATCAGCCCTAGGATAGTGTTAGGGTTAGGGTTAGGGTTAGCATCAGGCCTAGGATAGTGTTAGGGTTAGGGTTAGCATCAACCCTAGGATAGTGTTAGGGTTAGGGTTAGGGTTAGCATCAGCCGTAGGATAGTGTTAGGGTTAGGGTTAGCCTCAGCCCTAAGATAGTGTTAGAGTTAGGGTTAGGGTTAGCATCAGCCCTAGGATAACATTAAGGGTTAGGGTTAGGGTTAGCATCAGCCCTAGGATAGTGTTAGTGTTAGGGTTAGCATCAGCCCTAGGATAGTGTTAGGGTTACGGTTAGGGTTAGCATCCGCCATAGGATAGTGTTAGGGTTAGGGTTAGGGTTAGCATCAGCCCTAAGATAGTGTTAGGGTTAGGGTTAACATAAACCCTAGGATAGTGTTAGGGTTAGGGTTAGGGTTATCATCAGGACTAGGATAATGTTAGGGTTAGAGTTAGGGTTAGCATCAGTTCAAGGATTGTGTTAGGGTTAGCGTTAGGGTTAGCATTTGCCCTAGGATCTTGTTAGGGTTAGGGTTAGGGTTAGCATCAGCCCAAGGATAGTGTTAGGGTTAGGGTTAGCATCAGCCCTAGGATATTGTTTGGGTTAGGGTTAGCATCAACCCTAGGATAGTGTTTGGGTTAGGGTTAGGGTTAGGATCAGCCGTAGGATAGTGTTAGTGTTAGGGTTAGCCTCAGCCCTAGGAGAGTGTTAGGGTTAGGGATAGGGTTAGCATCATGCCTAGGATAGTGTTAGGGTTAGGGTTAGGGTTAGCATCAGCCCTAGGATAGTGTTAGGGTTATTGTTAGCATCAGGCCTAGGATAGTGTTGGGGTTAGGGTTAGCATCAGCCCTAGGATAGTGTTAGGGTTAGGGTTAGGGTTAGCATCAGCCCAAGGATAGTGTTAGGGTTAGGGTTAGCATCAGCCCTAGGATAGTGTTAGGGTTAGGTTTAGGGTTAGCATCAGCCCTAGGATAGTGTTAGGGTTAGGGTTAGCATCAACCCTAGGATAGTGTTTGGGTTAGGGTTAAGGTTAGCATCAGCCCTAGGATAGTGTTAGGGTTAGGGTTAGCCTCAGCCCTAGGAGAGTGTTAGGGTTAGGGATAGGGTTAGCATCAGGCCTAGGATAGTGTTAGGGTTAGGGTTAGAGTTAGCATTAGCCCTAGGATAGTGTTAGGGTTACGGTTAGCATCAGGCCTAGGATAGTGTTAGGGTTAGGGTTAGTATCAGCCCTAGGATAGTGTTAGGGCTAGGGTTAGGGTTAGCATCAGCCCTAGGATAGTGTTAGGTTTATGGTTAGGTTTAGCATCAGTCCTAGGATAGTGTTAGGGTTAGGGTTAGCATCAGTTCAAGGATAGTGTTAGGGTTAGCGTTAGGGTTAGCATCAGCCCTAGGATAGTGTTAGGGTTAGGGTTAGGGTTAGCATCAGCCCTAAGATAGTGTTAGGGTTAGGGTTAGTATCAGACCTAGGATAGTGTCAGGGTTAGGGTTAGGGTTATCATCAGGCCTAGGATAGTGTTAGGGTTAGGGTTAGCATCAGCCCTAGGATACTGTTAGGGTTAGGGTTAGGGTTAGCATCAGCCCTTGGATAGTGTTAGGGTTAGGGATAGCATCAGCCCTAGGATAGTGTTAGGGTTAGGGTTAGGGTTAGCATCAGCCCTAGGATAGTGTTAGGGTTAGGGTTAGCATCAGCCCTAGGATAGTGTCAGGGTTAGGGTTAGGGTTATCATCAGGCCTAGGATAGTGTTAGGGTTAGGGTTAGCATCAGCCCTAGGATAGTGTTAGGGTTAGGGTTAGGGTTAGCATCAGCCCTAGGATAGTGTTAGGGTTAGGGTTAGCATCAGCCCTAGGATAGTGTTAGTGTTAGGGTTAGCATCAGCCCTAGGATAGTGTTAGGGTTAGGGTTAGGGTTAGCATCCGCCCTAGGATAGTGTTAGGGTTAGGGTTAGGGTTAGCCTCAGCCCTAGGATAGTGTTAGGGTTAGGGTTAACATAAACCCTAGGATAGTGTTAGGGTTAGGGTTAGGGTTATCATCAGGACTAGGATAGTGTTAGGGTTAGGGTTAGGGTTAGCATCAGTTCAAGGATAGTGTTAGGGTTAGCGTTAGGGTTAGCATTTGCCCTAGGATAGTGTTAGGGTTAGGGTTAGGGTTAGCATCAGCCCAAGGATAGTGTTACGGTTAGGGTTAGCATCAGCCCTAGGATAGTGTTAGGGTAAGGGTTAGGGTTAGCATCAGGCCCAGGATAGTGTTAGGGGTAGGGTTAGCATCAGCCCAAGGATAGTGTTAGGGTTAGGGTTAGGGTTAGCATCAGCCCTAGGATAGTGTTTGGGTTAGGGTTAGCATCAACCCTAGGATAGTGTTTGGGTTAGGGTTAGGGTTAGGATCAGCCGTAGGATAGTGTTAGGGTTAGGGTTAGCCTCAGCCCTTGGAGAGTGTTAGGGTTAGGGATAGGGTTAGCATCATGCTTAGGATAGTGTTAGGGTTAGGGTTAGGGTTAGCATCAGCCCTAGGATAGTGTTAGGGTTAGGGTTAGCATCAAGCCTAAGATAGTGTTGGGGTTAGGGTTAGCATCAACCCTAGGATAGTGTTAGGGTTAGGGTTAGGGTTAGCATCAGCACTAGGATAGTGTTAGGGTTATGGTTAGGTTTAGCATCAGCCCTAGGATAGTGTTAGGGTAAGGGTTAGGGGTAGCATCAGGCCTAGGATAGTGTTAGGGTTACGGTTAGAATCAACCCTAGGATAGTGTTAGGGTTAGGGTTAAGTTTAGCATCAGCCCTAGGATAGTGTTAGGGTTAGGGTTATTGTTAGCATCAGCCCTAGGATAGTGTTAGGGTTAGGGTTAGGGTTAGCATCAGCCCTAGCATAGTGTTAGGGTTAGGGTTAGGGTTAGCATCAGCCGTAGGATAGTGTTAGGGTTAGGGTTAGCCTCAGACCTAAGATAGTGTTAGAGTTAGGGTTAGGGTTAGCATCAGCACTAGGATAGTGTTAGGGTTAGGGTTAGGGTTAGCATCAGCACTTGGAGAGTGTTAGGGTTATGGTTAGGGTTAGCATCAGCCCTAGGATAGTGTTAGTGTTAGGGTTAGCATCAGCCCTAGGATAGTGTTAGGGTTAGGGTTAGCATCCGCCCTAGGATAGTGTTAGGGTTAGGGTTAGGGTTAGCATCAGCCCTAGGATAGTGTTAGTGTTAGGGTTAGCATCAGCCCTAGGATAGTGTTAGGGTTAGGGTTAGCATCAGCCCTAGGATAGTGTTAGGGTTAGGGTTAGGGTTAGCATCAGCCCTAGGATAGTGTTAGGGTTAGGGTTAGGGTTAGCATCAGCCCTAGGATAGTGTTAGGGTTAGGGTTAACATAAACCCTAGGATAGTGTTAGGGTCAGGGTTAGGGTTATCATCAGGCCTAGGATAGTGTTAGGGTTAGGGTTAGGGTTAGCATCAGTTCAAGTATACTGTTAGGGTTAGCCTTAAGGTTAGCATCTGCCCTAGGATAGTGTTAGGGTTAGGGTTAGGGTTAGCATCAGCCCTAGGATAGTGTTAGGGTTAGGGTTAGGGTTAGCATCAGCCCTAGGATAGTGTTAGGGTTAGGGTTAGCATCAGCCCAAGGATAGTGTTAGGGTTAGGGTTAGGGTTAGCATCAGCCCTAGGATAGTGTTAGGGTTAGGGTTAGCATCAACCCTAGGATAGTGTTTGGGTTAGGGTTAGGGTTAGCATCAGCCCTAGGATAGTGTTAGGGTTAGGGTTAGCCTCAGCCCTAGGAGAGTGTTAGGGTTAGTGATAGGGTTAGCATCAGGCCTAGGATAGTGTTAGGGTTAGGGTTAGGGTTAGCATCAGCCCTAGGATAGTGTTAGAGTTAGGGTTAGCATGAGCCCTAGGATAGTGTCAGGGTTATGGTTAGGGTTATCATCAGGCCTAGGATAGTGTTAGGGTTAGGGTTAGCATCAGCTCTAGGATAGTGTTAGGGTTAGGGTTAGGGTTAGCATCAGCCCTAGGATAGTGTTAAGGTTAGGGTTAGGGTTATCATCAGGCCTACGATAGTGTGAGGGCTAGGGTTAGCATCAGACTTAGGATAGTGTTAGGGTTATGGTTAGGGTTAGCATCAGCTCTAGGATAGTGTTAGGGTTAGGGTTAGCATCAGCCCTAGGATATTGTTAGGGTTAGGGTTAGGGTTATCATCAGGCCTAGGATAGTGTTAGGGTTAGGGTTAGCATCAGCCCTAGGATAGTGTTAGGGTTAGGGTTAGGGTTAGCATCAGGCCTAGGATAGTGTTAGGGTTAGGGTTAGCATCAGCCCGAGGATAGTGTTAGGGTTAGGGTTAGGGTTAGCATCAGCCGTAGGATAGTAAAAGGGTTAGGGTTAGGGTTAGCATCAGCCCTTGGAGAGTGTTAGGGTTAGGGTTAGCGTTAGCATCAGCCCTAGGATAGTGTTAGTGTTAGGGTTAGCATCAGCCCTAGGATAGTGTTAGGGTTAGGGTTAGGGTTAGCATCCGCCCTAGGATAGTGTTAAGTTTAGGGTTAGGGTTAGCATCAGCCCTAGGATAGTGTTAGGGTTAGGGTTAACATAAACCCTAGGATAGTGTTAGGGTTACGGTTAGGGTTATCATCAGGCCTAGCATAGTGTTATGGTTAGGGTTAGGGTTAGCATCAGTTAAAGGATAGTGTTAGGGTTAGCGTTAGGGTTAGCATCAGCCCTAGGATAGTGTTAGGGTTAGGGTTAGGGTTAGCATCAGCCCTAGGATAGTGTTAGGGTTAGGGTTAGCATCAGCCCTAGGATAGTGTCAGGGTTAGGGTTAGGGTTATCATCAGGCCTAGGATAGTGTTAGGGTTAGGGTTAGCATCAGCCCTAGGATAGTGTTAGGGTTAGGGTTAGGGTTAGCATCAGCCCTAGGATAGTGTTAGGGTTAGGGTTAGCATCAGCCCTAGGATAGTGTTAGGGTTAGGGTTAGGGTTAGCATCAGCCGTAGGATAGTGTTAGGGTTAGGGTTAGCCTCAGCCCTAAGATAGTGTTAGAGTTAGGGTTAGGGTTAGCATGAGCCCTAGGATAACGTTAAGGGTTAGGGTTAGGGTTAGCATCAGCCCTAGGATAGTGTTAGTGTTAGGGCTAGCATCAGCCCTAGGATAGTGTTAGGGTTAGGGTTAGGGTTAGCATCCGCCCTAGGATAGTGTTAGGTTTAGGGTTAGGGTTAGCATCAGCCCTAGGATAGTGTTAGGGTTAGGGTTAACATAAACCCTAGGATAGTGTTAGGGTTAGGGTTAGGGTTATCCTCAGGACTAGGATAGTGTTAGGGTTAGGGTTAGGGTTAGCATCAGTTCAAGGATAGTGTTAGGGTTAGGGTTAGGGTTAGCATTTGCCCTAGGATAGTGTTAGGGTTAGGTTTATGGTTAGCATCAGCCCAAGGATAGTGTTAGGGTTATGGTTAGCATCAGCCCTAGGATAGTGTTAGGGTTAGGGTTAGGGTTAGCATCAGGCCCAGGATAGTGTTAGGGTTAGGGTTAGCATCAGCCCAAGGATAGTGTTAGGGTTAGGGTTAGGGTTAGCATCAGCCCTAGGATAGTGTTTGGGTTAGGGTTAGCATCAACCCTAGGATAGTGTTTGGGTTAGGGTTAGCATCAAGCCTAGGATAGTGTTGGGGTTAGGGTTAGCATCAGCCCTAGGCTAGTGTTAGGGTTAGGGTTAGGGTTAGCATCAGCCCTAGGATAGTGTTAGGGTTATGGTTAGGTTTACCATCAGCCCTAGGATAGTGTTAGAGTAAGGGTTAGGGGTAGCATCAGGCCTTGGATAGTGTTAGGGTTACCGTTAGAATCAGCCCTAGGATAGTGTTAGGGTTAGGGTTATGTTTAGCATCAGCCCTAGGATAGTGTTAGGGTTAGGGTTAGGGTTAGCATCAGCCCTAGGATAGTGTTAGGGTTAGGGTTAGGGTTAGCATCAGCCCTAGGATAGTGTTAGGTTTAGGCTTAGCATCAGCCCAAGGATAGAGTTAGGGTTAGGGTTAGGGTTATCATCAGGCCTAGGATAGTGTTAGGGTTAGGGTTAGCATCAGCCCTAGTATAGTGTTAGGGTTAGGGTTAGGGTTAGCATCAGCCCTAGGATAGTGTTAGCGTTAGGGTTAGCATCAGCCCTAGGATAGTGTTAGGGTTAGGGTTAGGGTTAGCATCAGTCCTAGGATAGTGTTAGTGTTAGGGTTAGCATCAGCCCTAGGATAGTGTTAGGGTTAGGGTTAGGGTTAGCATCAGCCCTAGGATAGTGTTAGGTTTAGGCTTAGCATCAGCCCAAGGATAGAGTTAGGGTTAGGGTTAGGGTTATCATCAGGCCTAGGATAGTGTTAGGGTTAGGGTTAGCATCAGCCCTAGTATAGTGTTAGGGTTAGGGTTAGGGTTAGCATCAGCCCTAGGATAGTGTTAGCGTTAGGGTTAGCCTCAGCCCTAGGATAGTGTTAGGGTTAGGGTTAGGGTTAGCATCAGCCCTAGGATAGTGTTAGGGTTAGGGTTAGCATCAGCCCTAGGATAGTGGTAGAGTTAGGTTTAGGGTTAGCATCAGCCCTAGGATAGTGTTAGGGTTAGGGTTAGGGTTAGCATCAGCACTTGGAGAGTGTTAGGGTTATGGTTAGGGTTAGCATCAGCCCTAGGATAGTGTTAGTGTTAGGGTTAGCATCAGCCCTAGGATAGTGTTAGGGTTAGGGTTAACATCAGCCCTAGGATAGTGTTAGGGTTAGGGTTAGGGTTAGCATCAGGCCTAGGATAGTGTTAGTGTTAGGGTTAACATAAACCCTAGGATAGTGTTAGGGTCAGGGTTAGGGTTATCATCAGGCCTAGGATAGTGTTAGGGTTAGGGTTAGGGTTAGCATCAGTTCAAGGATAGTGTTATGGTTAGCGTTAGGGTTAGCATCTGCCCTAGGATAGTGTTAGGGTTAGGGTTATGGTTAGCATCAGCCCTAGGATAGTGTTAGGGTTAGGGTTAGGGTTTGCATCAGGCCCAGGATAGTGTTATGGTTAGGGTTAGCATCAGCCCAAGGATAGTGTTAGGGTTAGGGTTAGGGTTAGCATCAGCCCTAGGATAGTGTTAGCGTTAGGGTTAGCATCAGCCCTAGGATAGTGTTAGGGTTAGGGTTAGGGTTAGCATCAGTCCTAGGATAGTGTTAGTGTTAGGGTTAGCATCAGCCCTAGGATAGTGTTAGGGTTAAGGTTAGGGTTAGCATCAGCCGTAGGATAGTGTTAGGGTTAGGGTTAGCCTCAGCCCTAAGATAGTGTTAGAGTTAGGGTTAGGGTTAGCATCAGCCCTAGGATAGTGTTAGGGTTAGGGCTAGGGTTCGCATCAGCCCTAGGATAGTGTTAGGGTTAGGGTTAGCATCAGCCATAGGATAGTGTTAGGGTTAGGGTTAGGGTTAGCATCAGCCCTAGGATACTGTTAGGGTTAGGGTTAACATAAAACCTAGGATAATGTTAGGGTTAGGGTTAGGGTTATGATCAGGCCTGGGATAGTGTGAGGGCTAGGGTTAGCATCAGACTTAGGATAGTGTTAGGGTTAGGGTTAGGGTTAGCATCAGCTCTAGGATAGTGTTAGGGTTAGGGTTAGCATCAGCCCTAGGATAGTGTTAGGGTTAGGGTTAGGGTTAGCATCAGGCCTAGGATAGTGTTAGGGTTAGGGTTAGGGTTAGCATCAGCCCTAGGATAGTGTTAGGGTTAGGGTTAACATAAACCCTAGGATAGTGTTAGGGTTAGCGTTAGGGTTAGCATCAGCCCTAGGATAGTGTTAGGGTTAGGGTTAGGGTTAGCATCAGCCCTAGGATAGTGTTAGGGTTAGGGTTAGCTTCAGCCCTAGGATAGTGTTAGGGTTAGGGTTAGGGTTAGCATCAGGCCTAGGATAGTGTTAGGGTTAGGGTTAGCATCAGCCCCAGGATAGTGTTAGGGTCAGGGTTAGGGTTATCATCAGGCCTAGGATAGTGTTAGGGTTAGGGTTAGCATCAGCCCTAGGATAGTGTTAGGGTTAGGGTTAAGGTTAGCATCAGCCCTAGGATAGTGTTAGGGTTAGGGTTAGTGTTAGCATCAGCCGTAGGATATTATTAGGGTTAGGGTTAGCATCAGCCCTAGGATAGTGTTAGGGTTAGAGTTAGGGTTAGCACCAGGCTTAGTATAGTGTTAGTGTTAGGGTTACCATCAGCCTTAGGATAGTGTTAGGGTTAGGGTTAAGATTAGCATCAGCCGTAGGATAGTGTTAGGGTTAGGGTTAGCCTCAGCCCTAGGATAATGTTAGGGTTAGGGTTAGGGTTAGCATCAGCCCTAGGATAGTGTTAGGTTTAGGGTTAGCATCAGCCCTAGGATAGTGTTAAGGTAGGGTTAGGGTTAGCATCAGCACTTGGAGAGTGTTAGGGTTATGGTTAGGGTTAGCATCAGCCCTAGGATAGTGTTAGTGTTAGGGTTAGCATCAGCCCTAGGATAGTGTTAGGGTTAGGGTTAGGGTTAGCATCAGGCCTAGGATAGTGTTAGTGTTAGGGTTAGCATGAGCCCTAGGATAGTGTTAGGGATAGGGTTAGGGTTAGCATCTGCCCTAGGATAGTGTTAGGGTTAGGGTTAGGGTTAGCATCAGCCCTAGGATATTGTTAGGGTTAGGGTTAACATAAACCCTAGATAGTGTTAGGGTCAGGGTTAGGGTTATCATCAGGCCTAGGATAGTGTTAGGGTTAGGGTTAGGGTTAGCATCAGTTCAAGGATAGTGTTAGGGTTAGCGTTAGGGTTAGCATCTGCCCTAGGATAGTGTTAGGGTTAGGGTTAGGGTTAGCATCAGCCCAAGGATAGTGTTAGGGTTAGGGTTAGCATCAGCCCTAGGATAGTGTTAGGGTTAGGGTTAGGGTTTGCATCAGGCCCAGGATAGTGTTAGGGTTAGGGTTAGCATCAGCCCAATGATAGTGTTAGGGTTAGGGTTAGGGTTAGCATCAGCCCTAGGATAGTGTTAGGGTTAGGGTTAGCATCAACCCTAGGATAGTGTTTGGGTTAGGGTTAGGGTTAGCATCAGCCCTAGGATAGTGTTAGGGTTAGGGTTAGCCTCAGCCCTAGGAGAGTGTTAGGGTTAGGGATAGGGTTAGCATCAGGCCTAGGATAGTGTTAGGTTTAGGGTTAGGGTTAGCATCAGCTCTAGGATAGTGTTAGGGTTAGGGTTAGGGTTAGCATCAGCCCTAGGATAGTGTTAAGGTTAGGGTTAGGGTTATCATCAGGCCTAGGATAGGGTGAGGGCTAGGGTTAGCATCAGACTTAGGATAGTGTTAGGGTTAGGGTTAGGGTTAGCATCAGCTATAGGATAGTGTTAGGGTTAGGGTTAGCATCAGCCCTAGGATAGTGTTAGGGTTAGGGTTAGGGTTAGCATCAAGCCTAGGATAGTGTTAGGGTTAGGGTTAGGGTTAGCATCCGCCCTAGGATAGTGTTAGGTTTAGGGTTAGGGTTAGCATCAGCCCTAGGATAGTGTTAGGGTTAGGGTTAACATAAACCCTAGGATAGTGTTAGGGTTAGCGTTAGGGTTAGCATCAGCCCTAGGATAGTGTTAGGGTTAGGGTTAGGGTTAGCATCAGCCCTAGGATAGTGTTAGGGTTAGGGTTAGCATCAGCCCTAGGATAGTGTCAGGGTTAGGGTTAGGGTTATCATCAGGCCTAGGATAGTGTTAGGGTTAGGGTTAGCATCAGCCCTAGGATAGTGTTAGGGTTAGGGTTAGGGTTAGCATCAGCCCTAGGATAGTGTTAGGGTTAGGGTTAGCATCAGCCCTAGGATAGTGTTAGGGTTAGGGTTAGGGTTAGCATCAGGCCTAGGATAGTGTTAGGATTAGGGTTAGCATCAGCCCTAGGATAGTGTCAGGGTTAGGGTTAGGGTTAGCATCAGCCGTAGGATAGTGTTAGGGTTAGGGTTAGCCTCAGCCCTAAGATAGTGTTAGAGTTAGGGTTTAGGGTTAGCATCAGCCCTAGGATAACGTTAAGGGTTAGGGTTAGGGTTAGCATCAGCCCTAGGAAAGTGTTAGTGTTAGGGTTAGCATCAGCCCTAGGATAGTGTTAGGGTTAGCGTTAGGGTTAGCATCCGCCCTAGGATAGTGTTAGGGTTAGGGTTAGGGTTAGCATCAGCCCTAGGATAGTGTTAGGGTTAGGGTTAACATAAACCCTAGGATAGTGTTAGTGTTAGGGTTAGGGTTATCATCAGGACTAGGATAGTGTTAGGGTTAGGGTTAGGGTTAGGATCAGTTCAAGGATAGTGTTAGGGTTAGCGTTAGGGTTAGCATTTGCCCTAGGATAGTGTTAGTGTTAGGGTTAGGGTTAGCATCAGCCCAAGGATAGTGTTAGGGTTAGGGTTAGCATCAGCCCTAGGATAGTGTTAGGGTTAGGGTTAGGGTTAGCATCAGGCCCAGCATAGTGTTAGGGTTAGGGTTAGCATCAGCCCAAGGATAGTGTTAGGGTTAGGGTTAGGGTTAGCATCAGCCCTAGGATAGTGTTTGGGTTAGGGTTAGCATCAACCCTAGGATAGTGTTTGGGTTAGGGTTAGGGTTAGGATCAGCCGTAGGATAGTGTTAGGGTTAGGGTTAGCCTCAGCCCTAGGAGAGTTTTAGGGTTAGGGATAGGGTTAGCATCATGCCTAGGATAGTGTTAGGGTTAGGGTTAGGGTTAGCATCAGCCCTAGGATATTGTTAGGGTTAGGGTTAGCATCAGGCCTAGGATAGTGTTGGGGTTAGGGTTAGCATCAGCCCTAGGATAGTGTTAGGGTTAGGGTTAGGGTTAGCATCAGCCCTAGGATAGTGTTAGGGTTATGGTTAGGTTTAGCATCAGCCCTAGGATAGTGTTAGGGTAAGGGTTAGGGGTAGCATCAGGCCTAGGATAGTGTTAGGGTTAGGGTTAGCATCAGCCCTAGGATAGTGTTAGGGTTAGGGTTAAGTTTAGCATCAGCCCTAGGATAGTGTTAGGGTTAGGGTTAGGGTTACCATCAGCCCTAGGATAGTGTTAGGGTTAGGGTTAGGGTTAGCATCAGCCCTAGGATAGTGTTAGGGTTAGGGTTAGCATCAGCCCAAGGATAGAGTTAGGGTTAGGGTTAGGGTTATAATCAGGCCTAGGATAGTGTTAGGGTTAGGGTTAGCGTCAGCCCTAGGATAGTGTTAGGGTTAGGGTTAGGGTTAGCATCAGCCCTAGGATAGTGTTAGGGTTAGGGTTAGCATCAGCCCTAGGATAGTGTTAGGGTTAGGGTTAGGGGTAGCATCAGGCCTAGGATAGTGTTAGGATTACGGTTAGAATCAGCCCTAGGATAGTGTTAGGGTTTTGGTTAAGTTTAGCATCAGCCCTAGGATAGTGTTAGGGTTAGGGTTAGGGTTATCATCAGGCCTATGATAGTGTTAGGGTTAGGGTTAGCATCAGCCCTAGGATAGTGTTAGGGTTAGGGTTAGGGTTAGCATCCGCCCTAGGATAGTGTTAGGGTTAGGGTTAGGGTTAGCATCAGCCCTAGGATAGTGTTAGGGTTAGGGTTAACATAAACCCTAGGATAGTGTTAGGGTCAGGGTTAGGTTTATCATCAGGCCTAGGATAGTGTTAGGGTTAGGGTTAGGGTTAGCATCAGTTCAAGGATAGTGTTAGGGTTAGCGTTAGGGTTAGCATCTGCCCTAGGATAGTGTTAGGGTTAGGGTTAGGGTTAGCATCAGCCCAAGGATAGTGTTAGGGTTAGGGTTAGCATCAGCCCTAGGATAGTGTTAGGGTTAGGGTTAGGGTTTGCATCAGGCCCAGGATAGTGTTAGGGTTAGGGTTAGCATCAGCCCAAGGATAGTGTTAGGGTTAGGGTTAGGGTTAGCATCAGCCCTAGGATAGTGTTAGGGTTAGGGTTAGCCTCAGCCCTAGGAGAGTGCTAGGGTTAGGGATAGGGTTAGCATCAGGCCTAGGATAGTGTTAGGGTTAGGGTTAGGGTTAGCATCAGCCCTAGGATAGTGTTAGAGTTAGGGTTAGCATGAGCCCTAGGATAGTGTCAGGGTTAGGGTTAGGGTTATCATCAGGCCTAGGATAGTGTTAGGGTTAGGGTTAGCATCAGCTCTAGGATAGTTTTAGGGTTAGGGTTAGGGTTAGCATCAGCCCTAGGATAGTGTTAAGGTTAGGGTTAGGGTTATCATCAGGCCTAGGATAGTGTGAGGGCTAGGGTTAGCATCAGACTTAGGATAGTGTTAGGGTTAGGGTTAGGGTTAGCATCAGCTCTAGGATAGTGTTAGGGTTAGGGTTAGCATCAGCCCTAGGATAGTGTTAGGGTTAGGGTTAGGGTTAGCATCAGGCCTAGGATAGTGTTAGGGTTAGGGTTAGGGTTAGCATCCGCCCTAGGATAGTGTTAGGTTTAGGGTTAGGGTTAGCATCAGCCCTAGGATAGTGTTAGGGTTAGGGTTAACATAAACCCTAGGATAGTGTTAGGGTTAGCGTTAGGGTTAGCATCAGCCCTAGGATAGTGTTAGGGTTAGGGTTAGGGTTAGCATCCGCCCTAGGATAGTGTTAGGGTTAGGGTTAGGGTTAGGGTTAGCATCAGCCCTAGGATAGTGTTAGGGTTAGGGTTAACATAAACCCTGGGATAGTGTTAGGGTTAGGGTTAGGGTTATCATCAGGACTAGGATAGTGTTAGGGTTAGGGTTAGGGTTAGCATCAGTTCAAGGATAGTGTTAGGGTTAGCGTTAGGGTTAGCATTTGCCCTAGGATAGTGTTAGGGTTAGGGTTAGGGTTAGCATCAGCCCAAGGATAGTGTTATGGTTAGGGTTAGCATCAGCCCTAGGATAGTGTTAGGGTTAGGGTTAGGGTTAGCATCAGGCCCAGCATAGTGTTAGGGTTAGGGTTAGCATCAGCCCAAGGATAGTGTTAGGGTTAGGGTTAGGGTTAGCATCAGCCCTAGGATAGTGTTTGGGTTAGGGTTAGCATCAACCCTAGGATAGTGTTTGGGTTAGGGTTAGGGTTAGGATCAGCCGTAGGATAGTGTTAGGGTTAGGGTTAGCCTCAGCCCTAGGAGAGTGTTAGGGTTAGGGATAGGGTTAGCATCATGCCTAGGATAGTGTTAGGGTTAGGGTTAGGGTTAGCATCAGCCCTAGGATAGTGTTAGGGTTAGGGTTAGCATCAGGCCTAGGATAGTGTTGGGGTTAGGGTTAGCATCAGCCCTAGGATAGTGTTAGGGTTAGGGTTAGGGTTAGCATCAGCCCTAGGATAGTGTTAGGGTTATGGTTAGGTTTAGCATCAGCCCTAGGATAGTGTTAGGGTAAGGTTTAGGGGTAGCATCAGGCCTAGGATAGTGTTAGGGTTACGGTTAGAATCAGCCCTAGGATAGTGTTAGGGTTAGGGTTAAGTTTAGCATCAACACTAGGATAGTGTTAGGGTTAGGGTTAGGGTTAGCATCAGCCCTAGGATAGTGTTAGGGTTAGGGTTAGGGTTAGCATCAGCCCTAGGATAGTGTTAGGGTTAGGGTTAGCATCCGCCCAAGGATAGAGTTAGGGTTAGGGTTAGGGTTATCATCAGGCCTAGGATAGTGTTAGGGTTAGGGTTAGCATCAGCCCTAGGATAGTGTTAGGGTTAGGGTTAGGGTTAGCATCAGCCCTAGGATAGTGTTAGGGTTAGGGTTAGCATCAGCCCTAGGATAGTGTTAGGGTTAGGGTTAGGGGTAGCATCAGGCCTAGGATAGTGTTAGGGTTACGGTTAGAATCAGCCCTAGGATAGTGTTAGGGTTAGGGTTAAGTTTAGCATCAGCCCTAGGATAGTGTTAGGGTTAGGGTTAGGGTTATCATCAGGCCTATGATAGTGTTAGGGTTAGGGTTAGCATCAGCCCTAGGATAGTGTTAGGGTTAGGGTTAGGGTTAGCATCAGCCCTAGGATAGTGTTAGGGTTAGGGTTAGCATCAGCCCTAGGATAGTGTTAGGGTTAGGGTTAGGGTTAGCATCAGGCCTAGGATAGTGTAAGGGTTAGGGTTAGCATCAGCCCCAGGATAGTGTTAGGGTTAGTGTTAGGGTTATCATCAGGCCTAGGATAGTGTTAGGGTTAGGGTTAGCATCAGCCCTAGGATAGTGTTAGGGTTAGGGTTAGGGTTAGCATCAGCCCTAGGATAGTGTTAGGGTTAGGGTTAGTGTTAGCCTCAGCCGTAGGATATTATTAGGGTTAGGGTTAGCATCAGCCCTAGGATAGTGTTAGGGTTAGAGTTAGGGTTAGCACCAGGCTTAGGATAGTGTTAGTGTTAGGGTTACCATCAGACTTAGGAGAGTGTTAGGGTTAGGGTTAGGGTTAGCATCCGCCCTAGGATAGTGTTAGGTTTAGTGTTAGGGTTAGCCTCATCCCTAGGATAGTGTTAGGGTTAGGGTTAACATAAACCCTAGGATAGTGTTAGGGTTAGGGTTAGGGTTATCATCAGGGCTAGGATAGTGTTAGGGTTAGGGTTAGGGATAGCATCAGTTCAAGGATACTGTTAGGGTTAGCGTTAGGGTTAGCATCAGCCCTAGGATAGTGTTAGCTTTAGGGTTAGGGTTAGCATCAGCCCTAGGATAGTGTTAGGGTTAGGGTTAGCATCAGCCCTAGGATAGTGTTAGGGTTAGGGTTAGGGTTATCATCAGGCCTAGGATAGTGTTAGGGTTAGGGTTAGCATCAGCCCTAGGATAGTGTTAGGGTTAGGGTTAGCATCAGCCCTAGGATAGTGTTAGGGTTAGGGTTAGGGTTAGCATCAGGCCTAGGATAGTGTTAGGTTTAGGGTTAGCATCAGCCCTAGGATAGTGTTAGGTTTAGGGTTAGGGTTAACATCAGCCGTAGGATAGTGTTAGGTTTAGGGTAGCCTCACCCCTAAGATAGTGTTAGAGTTAGGGTTAGGGTTAGCATCAACCTTAGGATAACGTTAGGGTTAGGGTTAGGGTTAGCATCAGCACTTGGAGAGTGTTAGGGTTATGGTTAGGGTTAGCATCAGCCCTAGGATAGTGTTAGTGTTAGGGTTAGCATCAGCCCTAGGATAGTGTTAGGGTTAGGGTTAACATCAGCCCTAGGATAGTGTTAGGGTTAGGGTTAGGGTTAGCATCAGGCCTAGGATAGTGTTAGTGTTAGGGTTAGCATGAGCCCTAGGATAGTGTTAGGGATAGGGTTAGGGTTAGCATCCGCCCTAGGATAGTGTTAGGGTTAGGGTTAGGGTTAGCATCAGCCCTAGGATATTGTTAGGGTTAGGGTTAACATAAACCCTAGGATAGTGTTAGGGTCAGGGTTAGGGTTATCATCAGGCCTAGGATAGTGTTAGGGTTAGGGTTAGGGTTAGCATCAGTTCAAGGATAGTGTTATGGTTAGCGTTAGGGTTAGCATCTGCCCTAGGATAATGTTAGGGTTAGGGTTATGGTTAGCATCAGCCCTAGGATAGTGTTAGGGTTAGGGTTAGGGTTTGCATCAGGCCCAGGATAGTGTTATGGTTAGGGTTAGCATCAGCCCAAGGATAGTGTTAGGGTTAGGGTTAGGGTTAGCATCAGCCCTAGGATAGTGTTAGCGTTAGGGTTAGCATCAGCCCTAGGATAGTGTTAGGGTTAGGGTTAGGGTTAGCATCAGTCCTAGGATAGTGTTAGTGTTAGGGTTAGCATCAGCCCTAGGATAGTGTTAGTGTTAAGGTTAGGGTTAGCATCAGCCGTAGGATAGTGTTAGGGTTAGGGTTAGCCTCAGCCCTAAGATAGTGTTAGAGTTAGGGTTAGGGTTAGCATCAGCCCTAGGATAGTGTTAGGGTTAGGGCTAGGGTTCGCATCAGCCCTAGGATAGTGTTAGGGTTAGGGTTAGCATCAGCCCTAGGATAGTGTTAGGGTTAGGGTTAGGGTTTGCATCAGGCCCAGGATAGTGTTAGGGTTAGGGTTAGCATCAGCCCAAGGATAGTGTTAGGGTTAGGGTTAGGGTTAGCATCAGCCCTAGGATAGTGTTAGGGTTAGGGTTAGGGTTAGCATCAGGCCTAGGATAGTGTTAGTGTTAGGGTTAGCATGAGCCCTAGGATAGTGTTAGGGATAGGGTTAGGGTTAGCATCCGCCCTAGGATAGTGTTAGGGTTAGGGTTAGGGTTAGCATCAGCCCTAGGATATTGTTAGGGTTAGGGTTAACATAAACCCTAGATAGTGTTAGGGTCAGGGTTAGGGTTATCATCAGGCCTAGGATAGTGTTAGGGTTAGGGTTAGGGTTAGCATCAGTTCAAGGATAGTGTTAGGGTTAGCGTTAGGGTTAGCATCTGCCCTAGGATAGTGTTAGGGTTAGGGTTAGGGTTAGCATCAGCCCAAGGATAGTGTTAGGGTTAGGGTTAGCATCAGCCCTAGGATAGTGTTAGGGTTAGGGTTAGGGTTTGCATCAGGCCCAGGATAGTGTTAGGGTTAGGGTTAGCATCAGCCCAAGGATAGTGTTAGGGTTAGGGTTAGGGTTAGCATCAGCCCTAGGATAGTGTTAGGGTTAGGGTTAGCATCAACCCTAGGATAGTGTTTGGGTTAGGGTTAGGGTTAGCATCAGCCCTAGGATAGTGTTAGGGTTAGGGTTAGCATCAACCCTAGGATAGTGTTAGGGTTAGGGTTAGGGTTAGCATCAGCTCTAGGATAGTGTTAGGGTTAGGGTTAGGGTTAGCATCAGCCCTAGGATAGTGTTAAGTTTAGGGTTAGGGTTATCATCAGGCCTAGGATAGGGTGAGGGCTAGGGTTAGCATCAGACTTAGGATAGTGTTAGGGTTAGGGTTAGGGTTAGCATCAGCTCTAGGATAGTGTTAGGGTTAGGGTTAGCATCAGCCCTAGGATAGTGTTAGGGTTAGGGTTAGGGTTAGCATCAGGCCTAGGATAGTGTTAAGGTTAGGGTTAGGGTTAGCATCCGCCCTAGGATAGTGTTAGGTTTAGGGTTAGGGTTAGCATCAGCCCTAGGATAGTGTTAGGGTTAGGGTTAACATAAACCCTAGGATAGTGTTAGGGTTAGCGTTAGGGTTAGCATCAGCCCTAGGATAGTGTTAGGGTTAGGGTTAGGGTTAGCATCAGCCCTAGGATAGTGTTAGGGTTAGGGTTAGCATCAGCCCTAGGATAGTGTCAGGGTTAGGCTTAGGGTTATCATCAGGCCTAGGATAGTGTTAGGGTTAGGGTTAGCATCAGCCCTAGGATAGTGTTAGGGTTAGGGTTAGGGTTAGCATCAGCCCTAGGATAGTGTTAGGGTTAGGGTTAGCATCAGCCCTAGGATAGTGTTAGGGTTAGGGTTAGGGTTAGCATCAGGCCTAGGATAGTGTTAGGGTTAGGGTTAGCATCAGCCCTAGGATAGTGTCAGGGTTAGGGTTAGGGTTAGCATCAGCCGTAGGATAGTGTTAGGGTTAGGGTTAGCCTCAGCCCTAAGATAGTGTTAGAGTTAGGGTTAGGGTTAGCATCAGCCCTAGGATAACGTTAAGGGTTAGGGTTAGGGTTAGCATCAGCCCTAGGAAAGTGTTAGTGTTAGGGTTAGCATCAGCCCTAGGATAGTGTTAGGGTTAGCGTTAGGGTTAGCATCCGCCCTAGGATAGTGTTAGGGTTAGGGTTAGGGTTAGCATCAGCCCTAGGATAGTGTTAGGGTTAGGGTTAACATAAACCCTAGGATAGTGTTAGTGTTAGGGTTAGGGTTATCATCAGGACTAGGATAGTGTTAGGTTTAGGGTTAGGGTTAGGATCAGTTCAAGGATAGTGTTAGGGTTAGCGTTAGGGTTAGCATTTGCCCTAGGATAGTGTTAGTGTTAGGGTTAGGGTTAGCATCAGCCCAAGGATAGTGTTAGGGTTAGGGTTAGCATCAGCCCTAGGATAGTGTTAGTGTTAGGGTTAGGGTTAGCATCAGCCCAAGGATAGTATTAGGGTTAGGGTTAGGGTTAGCATCAGCCCTAGGATAGTGTTTGGGTTAGGGTTAGCATCAACCCTAGGATAGTGTTTGGGTTAGGGTTAGGGTTAGGATCAGCCGTAGGATAGTGTTAGGGTTAGGGTTAGCCTCAGCCCTAGGAGAGTGTTAGGGTTAGGGATAGGGTTAGCATCATGCCTAGGATAGTGTTAGGGTTAGGGTTAGGGTTAGCATCAGCCCTAGGATATTGTTAGGGTTAGGGTTAGCATGAGGCCTAGGATAGTGTTGGGGTTAGGGTTAGCATCAGCCCTAGGATAGTGTTAGGGTTAGGGTTAGGGTTAGCATCAGCCCTAGGATAGTGTTAGGGTTATGGTTAGGTTTAGCATCAGCCCTAGGATAGTGTTAGGGTAAGGGTTAGGGGTAGCATCAGGCCTAGGATAGTGTTAGGGTTAGGGTTAGCATCAGCCCTAGGATAGTGTTAGGGTTAGGGTTAAGTTTAGCATCAGCCCTAGGATAGTGTTAGGGTTAGGGTTAGGGTTACCATCAGCCCTAGGATAGTGTTAGGGTTAGGGTTAGGGTTAGCATCAGCCCTAGGATAGTGTTAGGGTTAGGGTTAGCATCAGCCCAAGGATAGAGTTAGGGTTAGGGTTAGGGTTATCATCAGGCCTGGGATAGTGTTAGGGTTAGGGTTAGCGTCAGCCCTAGGATAGTGTTAGGGTTAGGGTTAGGGTTAGCATCAGCCCTAGGATAGTGTTAGGGTTAGGGTTAGCATCAGCCCTAGGATAGTGTTAGGGTTAGGGTTAGGGGTAGCATCAGGCCTAGGATAGTGTTAGGGTTACGGTTAGAATCAGCCCTAGGATAGTGTTAGGGTTTTGGTTAAGTTTAGCATCAGCCCTAGGATAGTGTTAGGGTTAGGGTTAGGGTTATCATCAGGCCTATGATAATGTTAGGGTTAGGGTTAGCATCAGCCCTAGGATAGTGTTAGGGTTAGGGTTAGGGTTAGCATCCGCCCTAGGATAGTGTTAGGGTTAGGGTTAGGGTTAGCATCAGCCCTAGGATAGTGTTAGGGTTAGGGTTAACATAAACCCTAGGATAGTGTTAGGGTCAGGGTTAGGTTTATCATCAGGCCTAGGATAGTGTTAGGGTTAGGGTTAGGGTTAGCATCAGTTCAAGGATAGTGTTAGGGTTAGCGTTAGGGTTAGCATCTGCCCTAGGATAGTGTTAGGGTTAGGGTTAGGGTTAGCATCAGCCCAAGGATAGTGTTAGGGTTAGGGTTAGCATCAGCCCTAGGATAGTGTTAGGGTTAGGGTTAGGGTTTGCATCAGGCCCAGGATAGTGTTAGGGTTAGGGTTAGCATCAGCCCAAGGATAGTGTTAGGGTTAGGGTTAGGGTTACCATCAGCCCTAGGATAGTGTTAGGGTTAGGGTTAGCCTCAGCCCTAGGAGAGTGCTAGGGTTAGGGATAGGGTTAGCATCAGGCCTAGGATAGTGTTAGGGTTAGGGTTAGGGTTAGCATCAGCCCTAGGATAGTGTTAGAGTTAGGGTTAGCATGAGCCCTAGGATAGTGTCAGGGTTAAGGTTAGGGTTATCATCAGGCCTAGGATAGTGTTAGGGTTAGGGTTAGCATCAGCTCTAGGATAGTTTTATGGTTAGGGTTAGGGTTAGCATCAGCCCTAGGATAGTGTTAAGGTTAGGGTTAGGGTTATCATCAGGCCTAGGATAGTGTGAGGGCTAGGGTTAGCATCAGACTTAGGATAGTGTTAGGGTTAGGGTTAGGGTTAGCATCAGCTCTAGGATAGTGTTAGGGTTAGGGTTAGCATCAGCCCTAGGATAGTGTTAGGGTTAGGGTTAGGGTTAGCATCAGGCCTAGGATAGTGTTAGGGTTAGGGTTAGGGTTAGCATCCGCCCTAGGATAGTGTTAGGTTTAGGGTTAGGGTTAGCATCAGCCCTAGGATAGTGTTAGGGTTAGGGTTAACATAAACCCTAGGATAGTGTTAGGGTTAGCGTTAGGGTTAGCATCAGCCCTAGGATAGTGTTAGGGTTAGGGTTAGGGTTAGCATCCGCCCTAGGATAGTGTTAGGGTTAGGGTTAGGGTTAGGGTTAGCATCAGCCCTAGGATAGTGTTAGGGTTAGGGTTAACATAAACCCTAGGATAGTGTTAGGGTTAGGGTTAGGGTTATCATCAGGACTAGGATAGTGTTAGGGTTAGGGTTAGGGTTAGCATCAGTTCAAGGATAGTGTTAGGGTTAGCGTTAGGGTTAGCATTTGCCCTAGGATAGTGTTAGGGTTAGGATTAGGGTTAGCATCAGCCCAAGGATAGTGTTAGGGTTAGGGTTAGCATCAGCCCTAGGATAGTGTTAGGGTTAGGGTTAGGGTTAGCATCAGGCCCAGCATAGTGTTAGGGCTAGGGTTAGCATCAGCCCAAGGATAGTGTTAGGGTTAGGGTTAGGGTTAGCATCAGCCCTAGGATAGTGTTTGGGTTAGGGTTAGCATCAACCCTAGGATAGTGTTTGGGTTAGGGTTAGGGTTAGGATCAGCCGTAGGATAGTGTTAGGGTTAGGGTTAGCCTCAGCCCTAGGAGAGTGTTAGGGTTAGGGATAGGGTTAGCATCATGCCTAGGATAGTGTTAGGGTTAGGGTTAGGGTTAGCATCAGCCCTAGGATAGTGTTAGGGTTAGGGTTAGCATCAGGCCTAGGATAGTGTTGGGGTTAGGGTTAGCATCAGCCCTAGGATAGTGTTAGGGTTAGGGTTAGGGTTAGCATCAGCCCTAGGATAGTGTTAGGGTTATGGTTAGGTTTAGCATCAGCCCTAGGATAGTGTTAGGGTAAGGTTTAGGGGTAGCATCAGGCCTAGGATAGTGTTAGGGTTACGGTTAGAATCAGCCCTAGGATAGTGTTAGGGTTAGGGTTAAGTTTAGCATCAACCCTAGGATAGTGTTAGGGTTAGGGATAGTGTTAGCATCAGCCCTAGGATAGTGTTAGGGTTAGGGTTAGGGTTAGCATCAGCCCTAGGATAGTGTTAGGGTTAGGGTTAGCATCCGCCCAAGGATAGAGTTAGGGTTAGGGTTAGGGTTATCATCAGGCCTAGGATAGTGTTAGGGTTAGGGTTAGCATCAGCCCTAGGATAGTGTTAGGGTTAGGGTTAGGGTTAGCATCAGCCCTAGGATAGTGTTAGGGTTAGGGTTAGCATCAGCCCTAGGATAGTGTTAGGGTTAGGGTTAGCATCAGCCCTAGGATAGTGTTAGGGTTAGGGTTAGGGTTAGCATCAGGCCTAGGATAGTGTAAGGGTTAGGGTTAGCATCAGCCCCAGGATAGTGTTAGGGTTAGTGTTAGGGTTATCATCAGGCCTAGGATAGTGTTAGGGTTAGGGTTAGCATCAGCCCTAGGATAGTGTTAGGGTTAGGGTTAGGGTTAGCATCAGCCCTAGGATAGTGTTAGGGTTAGGGTTAGTGTTAGCCTCAGCCGTAGGATATTATTAGGGTTAGGGTTAGCATCAGCCCTAGGATAGTGTTAGGGTTAGAGTTAGGGTTAGCACCAGGCTTAGGATAGTGTTAGTGTTAGGGTTACCATCAGACTTAGGAGAGTGTTAGGGTTAGGGTTAGGGTTAGCATCCGCCCTAGGATAGTGTTAGGTTTAGTGTTAGGGTTAGCCTCAGCCCTAGGATAGTGTTAGGGTTAGGGTTAACATAAACCCTAGGATAGTGTTAGGGTTAGGGTTAGAGTTAGCATTAGCCCTAGGATAGTGTTAAGGTTAGGGTTAGCATCAGGCCTAGGATAGTGTTAGGTTTAGTGTTAGCATCAGCCCTAGGATAGTGTTAGGGCTAGGGTTAGGGTTAGCATCAGCCCTAGGATAGTGTTAGGCTTATGGTTAGGTTTAGCATCAGCCCTAGGATAGTGTTAGGGTTAGGGTTAGCATCAGTTCAAGGATAGTGTTAGGGTTAGCGTTAGGGTTAGCATCAGCCCTAGGATAGTGTTAGGGTTAGGGTTAGGGTTAGCATCAGCCCTAGGATAGTGTTAGGGTTAGGGTTAGCATCAGACCTAGGATAGTGTCAGGGTTAGGGTTAGGGTTATCATCAGGCCTAGGATAGTGTTAGGGTTAGTGTTAGCATCAGCCCTAGGATAGTGTTAGTGTTAGGGTTAGGGTTAGCATCAGCCCTAGGATAGTGTTAGGTTTAGGGATAGCATCAGCCCTAGGATAGTGTTAGGGTTAGGGTTAGGGTTAGCATCAGGCCTAGGATAGTGTTAGGGTTAGGGTTAGCATCAGCCCTAGGATAGTGTTAGGGTTAGGGTTAGGGTTAGCATCAGCCGTAGGATAGTGTTAGGGTTAGGGTTAGGGTTAGCATCAGCCCTAGGATAGTGTTAGGTTTAGTGTTAGGGTTAGCCTCAGCCCTAGTATAGTGTTAGGTTTAGGGTTAGGGTTATCATCAGGCCTAGGATAGTGTTAGGGTTAGGGTTAGCATCTGCCCTAGGATAGTGTTAGGGTTAGGGTTAGGGTTATCATCAGGCCTAGGATAGTGTTATGGTTAGGGTTAGCATCAGCCCTAGGATAGTGTTAGGGTTAGGGTTAGGGTTAGCATCAGCCCTAGGATAGTGTTGGTGTTAGGGTTAGCATCAGCCCTAGGGTAGTGTTAGGGTTAGGGTTACGGTTAGCATCAGGACTAGGATAGTGTTAGGGTTAGGGTTAGCATCAGCCCCAGGATAGTGTTAGGGTTAAGGTTAGGGTTAGCATCAGCCGTAGGATAGTGTTAGGGTTAGGGTTAGCCTCAGCCCTAAGATAGTGTTAGAGTTAGGGTTATGGTTAGCATCAGCCCTAGGATAGTGTTAGGGTTAGGGTTAGGGTTCGCATCAGCCCTAGGATAGTGTTAGGGTTAGGGTTAGCATCAGCCCTAGGATAGTGTTAGGTTTAGGGTTAGCCTCAGCCCTAAGATAGTGTTAGAGTTAGGGTTATGGTTAGCATCAGCCCTAGGATAGTGTTAGGGTTAGGGTTAGGGTTCGCATCACCCCTAGGATAGTGTTAGGGTTAGGGTTAGCATCAGCCCTAGGATACTGTTAGGGTTAGGGTTAACATAAACCCTAGGATAGTGTTAGGGTTAGGGTTAGGGTTATCATCAGGCCTAGGATAGTGTTAGGGTTAGGGTTAGCATCAGCCCTAGGATAGTGTTAGGGTTAGGGTTAGGGTTAGCATCAGCCCTAGGATAGTGTTAGGGTTAGGGTTAGCATCAGCCCTAGGATAGTGTTAGGGTTAGGGTTAGGGGTAGCATCAGGCCTAGGATAGTGTTAGGGTTACGGTTAGAATCAGCCCTAGGATAGTGTTAGGGTTAGGGTTAAGTTTAGCATCAGCCCTAGGATAGTGTTAGGGTTAGGGTTAGGGTTATCATCAGGCCTATGATAGTGTTAGGGTTAGGGTTAGCATCAGCCCTAGGATAGTGTTAGGGTTAGGGTTAGGGTTAGCATCAGCCCTAGGATAGTGTTAGGGTTAGGGTTAGCATCAGCCCTAGGATAGTGTTAGGGTTAGGGTTAGGGTTAGCATCAGGCCTAGGATAGTGTAAGGGTTAGGGTTAGCATCAGCCCCAGGATAGTGTTAGGGTTAGTGTTAGGGTTATCATCAGGCCTAGGATAGTGTTAGGGTTAGGGTTAGCATCAGCCCTAGGATAGTGTTAGGGTTAGGGTTAGGGTTAGCATCAGCCCTAGGATAGTGTTAGGGTTAGGGTTAGTGTTAGCCTCAGCCGTAGGATATTATTAGGGTTAGGGTTAGCATCAGCCCTAGGATAGTGTTAGGGTTAGAGTTAGGGTTAGCACCAGGCTTAGGATAGTGTTAGTGTTAGGGTTACCATCAGACTTAGGAGAGTGTTAGGGTTAGGGTTAGGGTTAGCATCCGCCCTAGGATAGTGTTAGGTTTAGTGTTAGGGTTAGCCTCAGCCCTATGATAGTGTTAGGGTTAGGGTTAACATAAACCCTAGGATAGTGTTAGGGTTAGGGTTAGAGTTAGCATTAGCCCTAGGATAGTGTTAAGGTTAGGGTTAGCATCAGGCCTAGGATAGTGTTAGGTTTAGTGTTAGCATCAGCCCTAGGATAGTGTTAGGGCTAGGGTTAGGGTTAGCATCAGCCCTAGGATAGTGTTAGGCTTATGGTTAGGTTTAGCATCAGCCCTAGGATAGTGTTAGGGTTAGGGTTAGCATCAGTTCAAGGATAGTGTTAGGGTTAGCGTTAGGGTTAGCATCAGCCCTAGGATAGTGTTAGGGTTAGGGTTAGGGTTAGCATCAGCCCTAGGATAGTGTTAGGGTTAGGGTTAGCATCAGACCTAGGATAGTGTCAGGGTTAGGGTTAGGGTTATCATCAGGCCTAGGATAGTGTTAGGGTTAGTGTTAGCATCAGCCCTAGGATAGTGTTAGTGTTAGGGTTAGGGTTAGCATCAGCCCTAGGATAGTGTTAGGTTTAGGGATAGCATCAGCCCTAGGATAGTGTTAGGGTTAGGGTTAGGGTTAGCATCAGGCCTAGGATAGTGTTAGGGTTAGGGTTAGCATCAGCCCTAGGATAGTGTTAGGGTTAGGGTTAGGGTTAGCATCAGCCGTAGGATAGTGTTAGGGTTAGGGTTAGGGTTAGCATCAGCCCTAGGATAGTGTTAGGTTTAGTGTTAGGGTTAGCCTCAGCCCTAGTATAGTGTTAGGTTTAGGGTTAGGGTTATCATCAGGCCTAGGATAGTGTTAGGGTTAGGGTTAGCATCGCCCAAGGATAGTGTTAGGGTTAGGGTTAGGGTTATCATCAGGCCTAGGATAGTGTTATGGTTAGGGTTAGCATCAGCCCTAGGATAGTGTTAGGGTTAGGGTTAGAGTTAGCATCAGCCCTAGGATAGTGTTAGTGTTAGGGTTAGCATCAGCCCTAGGGTAGTGTTAGGGTTAGGGTTACGGTTAGCATCAGGACTAGGATAGTGTTAGGGTTAGGGTTAGCATCAGCCCCAGGATAGTGTTAGGGTTAAGGTTAGGGTTAGCATCAGCCGTAGGATAGTGTTAGGGTTAGGGTTAGCCTCAGCCCTAGGATAGTGTTAGAGTTCGGGTTATGGTTAGCATCAGCCCTAGGATAGTGTTAGGGTTAGGGTTAGGGTTCGCATCAGCCCTAGGATAGTGTTAGGGTTAGGGTTAGCATCAGCCGTAGGATAGTGTTAGGGTTAGGGTCAGCCTCAGCCCTAAGATAGTGTTAGAGTTAGGGTTATGGTTAGCATCAGCCCTAGGATAGTGTTAGGGTTAGGGTTAGGGTTCGCATCACCCCTAGGATAGTGTTAGGGTTAGGGTTAGCATCAGCCCTAGGATACTGTTAGGGTTAGGGTTAACATAAACCCTAGGATAGTGTTAGGGTTAGGGTTAGGGTTATCATCAGGCCTAGGATAGTGTTAGGGTTAGGGTTAGCGTTAGCATTAGTTCAAGGATAGTGTTAGGGTTAGCGTTAGGGTTAGCATCAGCCCTAGGATAGTGTTAGGGTTAGGGTTAGCATCTGCCCTAGGATAGTGTTAGTGTTAGGGTTAGGGTTAGCATCAGGCCCAGGATAGTGGTAGGGTTAGGGTTAGCATCAACCCTAGGATAGTGTTAGTGTTAGGGTTAACATAAACCCTAGGATAGTGTTAGGGTTAGGGTTAGGGTTATCATCAGGCCTAGGATAGTCTTAGAGTTAGGGTTAGGGTTAGCATCAGTTCAAGGATAGTTTTAGGGTTAGCGTTAGGGTTAGCATCAGCCCTAGGATAGTGTTAGGGTTAGGGTTATGGTTAGCATCAGCCCTAGGATAGTGTTAGGGTTAGGGTTAGCATCAGCCCTAGGATAGTGTTACGGTTAGGGTTAGGGTTATCATCAGGCCTAGGATAGTGTTAGGGTTAGGGTTAGCATCAGCCCTAGGATAGGGTTAAGGTTAGGGTTAGGGTTAGCATCAGCCCTAGGATAGTGTTGGGTTTAGGGTTAGCATCAGCCCTAGGATAGTGTTAGGGTTAGAGTTAGGGTTAGCATCAGGCCTAGGATAGTGTTAGGGTTAGAGTTAGCATCAGCCCTAGGATAGTGTTAGGGTTAGGGTTAGGGTTAGCATCAGCCCTAGGATAGTGTTAGGGTTAGGGTTAGCATCAGCCCTAGGATAGTGTTAGGGTTAGGGTTAGGGTTAGCATCAGCCCTAGGATAGTGTTAAGGTTAGGGTTAGCCTCAGGCCTAGGATAGTGTTAGGGTTAGGGTTAGGGTTAGCATCAGGCCTAGGATAGTGTTAGGGTTAGGGTTAGCATCAGCCCTAGGATAGTGTTAGGGGTAGCGTTAGGGTTATCATCAGGCCTAGTATAGTGTTAGGGTTAGGGTTAGCATCAGCCCTAGGATAGTGTTAGGGTTAGGGTTAGGGTTAGCATCAGCCCTAGGATAGTGTTAGGGTTAGGGTTAGTGTTAGCATCAGCCGTAGGATATTATTAGGGTTAGGGTTAGCATCAGCCCTAGGATAGTGTTTTGGTTAGAGTTAGGGTTAGCACCAGGCTTAGGATAGTGTTAGTGTTAGGGTTACCATCAGCCTTAGGATAGTGTTAGGGTTAGGGTTAGGGTTAGCATCAGCCCTAGGATAGTGTTAGTGTTAGGGTTAGCATCAGCCCTAGGATAGTGTTAGGGTTAGGGTTAGGGTTAGCATCGGCCCTAGGGTAGTGTTAGGTTTAGGGTTAGGGTTAGCATCATCCCTAGGATAGTGTTAGGGTTATGGTTAACATAAACCCTAGGATAGTGTTAGGGTTAGGGTTAGCATCAGCCCTAGGGTAGTGTTAGTGTTAGGGTTAGCATCAGCCCTAGGATAGTGTTAGGGTTAGGGTTAGGGTTAGCATCCGCCCTAGGATAGTGTTAGGTTTAGTGTTAGGGTTAGCCTCAGCCCTAGGATAGTGTTAGGGTTAGGGTTAACATAAACCCTAGGATAGTGTTAGGGTTAGGGTTAGGGTTATCATCAGGGCTAGGATAGTGTTAGGGTTAGGGTTAGGGTTAGCATCAGTTCAAGGATATTGTTAGGGTTAGCGTTAGGGTTAGCATCAGCCCTAGGATAGTGTTAGCGTTAGGGTTAGGGTTAGCATCAGCCCTAGGATAGTGTTAGGGTTAGGGTTAGCATCAGCCATAGGATAGTGTTAGGGTTAGGGTTAGGGTTATCATCAGGACTAGGATAGTGTTAGGGTTAGGGTTAGCATCAGCCCTAGGATAGTGTTAGGGTTAGGGTTAGGGTTAGCATCAGCCCTAGGATAGTGTTAGGGTTAGGGTTAGCATCAGCCCTAGGATAGTGTTAGGGTTAGGGTTAGGGTTAGCATCAGGCCTAGGATAGTGTTAGGGTTAGGGTTAGCATCAGCCCTAGGATAGTGTTAGGGTTAGGGTTAGGGTTAGCATCAGCCGTAGGATAGTGTTAGGGTTAGGGTTAGCCTCACCCCTAAGATAGTGTTAGAGTTAGGGTTAGGGTTAGCATCAGCCGTAGGATAACGTTAGGGTTAGGGTTAGGGTTAGCATCAGCCCTAGGATGGTGTTAGGGTTACGGTAAGCATCAGGCCTAGGATAGTGTTAGGGTTAGGGTTTGGGTTAGCATCCGCCCTAGGATAGTGTCAGGGTTAGGGTTAGGGTTAGCATCAGCCCTAGGATAGTGTTAGGGTTAGGGTTAACATAAACCCTAGGATAGTGTTAGGGTTAGGGTTTGGTTTATCATCAGGCCTAGGATAGTGTTAGGGTTAGGGTTAGGGTTAGCATCAGTTCAAGGATAGTGTTAGGGTTAGCGTTAGGGTTAGCATCTGCCCTAGGATAGTGTTAGGGTTAGGGTTAGGGTTAGCATCAGCCCAAGGATAGTGTTAGGGTTAGGGTTAGCATCAGCCCTAGGATAGTGTTAGGGTTAGGGTTAGCATCAACCCTAGGATAGTGTTTGGGTTAGGGTTAGGGTTAGCATCAGCCCTAGGATAGTGTTAGGGTTAGGGTTAGCCTCAGCCCTAGGAGAGTGTTAGGGTTAGGGATAGGGTTAGCATCAGGCCTAGGATAGTGTTAGGGTTAGGGTTAGAGTTAGCATTAGCCCTAGGATAGTGTTAAGGTTAGGGTTAGCATCAGGCCTAGGATAGTGTTAGGTTTAGTGTTAGTATCAGCCCTAGGATAGTGTTAGGGCTAGGGTTAGGGTTAGCATCAGCCCTAGGATAGTGTTAGGCTTATGGTTAGGTTTAGCATCAGCCCTAGGATAGTGTTAGGGTTAGGGTTAGCATCAGTTCAAGGATAGTGTTAGGGTTAGCGTTAGGGTTAGCATCAGCCCTAGGATAGTGTTAGGGTTAGGGTTAGGGTTAGCATCAGCCCTAGGATAGTGTTAGGGTTAGGGTTAGCATCAGACCTAGGATAGTGTCAGGGTTAGGGTTAGGGTTATCATCAGGCCTAGGATAGTGTTAGGGTTAGTGTTAGCATCAGCCCTAGGATAGTGTTAGTGTTAGGGTTAGGGTTAGCATCAGCCCTAGGATAGTGTTAGGTTTAGGGATAGCATCAGCCCTAGGATAGTGTTAGGGTTAGGGTTAGGGTTAGCATCAGGCCTAGGATAGTGTTAGGGTTAGGGTTAGCATCAGCCCTAGGATAGTGTTAGGGTTAGGGTTAGGGTTAGCATCAGCCGTAGGATAGTGTTAGGGTTAGGGTTAGCCTCAGCCCTAAGATAGTGTTAGAGTTAGGGTTAGGGTTAGCATCAGCCCTAGGATAATGTTAAGGGTTAGGGTTAGGGTTAGCATCAGCCCTAGGATAGTGTTAGTGTTAGGGTTAGCATCAGCGATAGGATAGTGTTAGGGTTAGGGTTAGGGTTAGCATCAGCCCTAGGATAGTGTTAGGGTTAGGGTTAACATAAACCCTAGGATAGTGTTAGGGTTAGGGTTAGGGTTATCATCAGGCCTAGGATAGTGTTAGGGTTAGGGTTAGGGTTAGCATCAGTTCAAGGATAGTGTTAGGGTTAGCGTTAGGGTTAGCATCTGCCCTAGGATAGTGTTAGGGTTAGGGTTAGCATCAACCCTAGGATAGTGTTTGGGTTAGGGTTAGGGTTAGCATCAGCCCTAGGATAGTGTTAGGGTTAGGGTTAGCCTCAGCCCTAGGAGAGTGTTAGGGTTACGGATAGGTTTAGCATCACTCCTAGGACAGTGTTAGGGTTAGGGTTAGGGTTAGCATCAGCCATAGGATAGTGTTAGGGTTAGGGTTAGCATCAGGCCTAGGATAGTGTTAGGGTTAGGGTTAGCATCAGCGCTAGGATAGTGTTAGGGTTAGGGTTAGGGTTAGCATCAGCCCTAGGATAGTGTTAGGGTAAGGGTTAGGGTTAGCATCAGGCCTAGGATAGTGTTAGGGTTACGGTTAGAATCAGCCCTAGGATAGTGTTAGGGTTAGGGTTAAGTTTAGCATCAGCCCTAGGATAGTGTTAGGGTTAGGGTTAGCGTTAGCATCAGCCCTAGGATAGTGTTAGGGTTAGGGTTAGGGTTAGCATCAGCCCTAGGATAGTGTTAGGGTTAGGGTTAGCATCAGCCCTAGTATAGTGTTAGGTTTAGGGTTAGGGTTATCATCAGGCCTAGGATAGTGTTAGGGTTAGGGTTAGCATCAGCCCTAGGATAGTGTTAGGGTTAGGGTTAGGGTTAGCATCAGCCCTAGGATAGTGTTAGTGTTAGGGTTAGCATCAGCCCTAGGATAGTGTTAGGTTTAGGGTTAGGGTTATCATCAGGCCTAGGATAGTGTTAGGGTTAGGGTTAGCATCGCCCTAGGATAGTGTTAGGGTTAGGGTTAGGGTTAGCATCAGGCCTAGGATAGTGTTAGGGTTAGGGTTAGCATCAGCCCTAGGATAGTGTTAGGGTTAGGGTTAGGGTTAGCATCAGCCGTAGGATAGTGTAAGGGTTAGGGTTAGCCTCAGCCCTAAGATAGTGTTAGAGTTAGGGTTAGGGTTAGCATCAGCCCTAGGATAATGTTAGGGTTTGGGTTAGGGTTAGCATCAGCCCTAGGATAGTGTTAGTGTTACGGTTAGCATCAGTCCTAGGATAGTGTTAGGGTTAGGGTTAGGGTTATCATCCGCCCTAGGATAGTGTTAGGGTTAGGGTTAGGGTTAGCATCAGCCCTAGGATAGTGTTAGGGTTAGGGTTAACATAAACCCTAGGATAGTGTTAGGGTTAGTGTTAGGGTTATCATCAGGCCTAGGATAGTGTTAGGGTTAGGGTTAGGGTTAGCATGAGTTCAAGGATAGTGTTAAGGTTAGCGTTAGGGTTAGCATCTGCCCTAGGATAGTGTTAGGGTTAGGGTTAGGGTTAGCATCAGCCCAAGGATAGTGTTAGGGTTAGGGTTAGCATCAGCCCTAGGATAGTGTTAGGGTTAGGGTTAGGGTTAGCATCTAGCCCAGGATAGTGTTAGGGTTAGGGTTAGCATCAGCCCAAGGATAGTGTTAGGGTTAGGGTTAGGGTTAGCATCAGCCCTAGGATAGTGTTAGGGTTAGGGTTAGCATCAACCCTAGGATAGTGTTTGGGTTAGGGTTAGGGTTAGCATCAGCCCTAGGATAGTGTTAGGGTTAGGGTTAGCCTCAGCCCTAGGAGAGTGTTAGCATTACGGATAGGTTCAGCATCACTCCTAGGACAGTGTTAGGGTTAGGGTTAGGGTTAGCATCAGCCCTAGGATAGTGTTAAGGTTAGGGTTAGCATCAGGCCTAGGATAGTGTTAGGGTTAGGGTTAGCATCAGCCCTAGGATAGTGTTAGGGTTAGGGTTAGGGTTAGCATCAGCCGTAGGATAGTGTTAGGGTAAGGGTTAGGGTTAGCATCAGGCCTAGGATAGTGTTAGGGTTACGGTTAGAATCAGCCCTAGGATAGTGTTAGGGTTAGGGTTAAGTTTAGCATCAGCCCTAGGATAGTGCTAGGGTTAGGGTTAGCGTTAGCATCAGCCCTAGGATAGTGTTAGGGTTAGGGTTAGGGTTAGCATCAGCCCTAGGATAGTGTTAGGTTTAGTGTTAGGGTTAGCCTCAGCCCTAGTATAGTGTTAGGTTTAGGGTTAGGGTTATCATCAGGCCTAGGATAGTGTTAGGGTTAGGGTTAGCATCGCCCTAGGATAGTGTTAGGGTTAGGGTTAGGGTTATCATCAGGCCTAGGATAGTGTTATGGTTAGGGTTATCATCAGCCCTAGGATAGTGTTAGGGTTAGGGTTAGGGTTAGCATCAGCCCTAGGATAGTGTTAGTGTTAGGGTTAGCATCAGCCCTAGGGTAGTGTTAGGGTTAGGGTTACGGTTAGCATCAGGACTAGGATAGTGTTAGGGTTAGGGTTAGCATCAGCCCCAGGATAGAGTTAGGGTTAAGGTTAGGGTTAGCATCAGCCGTAGGATAGTGTTAGGGTTAGGGTTAGCCTCAGCCCTAAGATAGTGTTAGAGTTAGGGTTATGGTTAGCATCAGCCCTAGGATAGTGTTAGGGTTAGGGTTAGGGTTCGCATCAGCCCTAGGATAGTGTTAGGGTTAGGGTTAGCATCAGCCGTAGGATAGTGTTAGGGTTAGGGTTAGCCTCAGCCCTAAGATAGTGTTAGAGTTAGGGTTATGGTTAGCATCAGCCCTAGGATAGTGTTAGGGTTAGGGTTAGGGTTCGCATCAGCCCTAGGATAGTGTTAGGGTTAGGGTTAGCATCAGCCCTAGGATAGTGTTAGGGTTAGGGTTAGGGTTAGCATCAGCCCTAGGATACTGTTAGGGTTAGGGTTAACATAAACCCTAGGATAGTGTTAGGGTTAGGGTTAGGGTTATCATCAGGCCTAGGATAGTGTTAGGGTTAGGGTTAGCGTTAGCATTAGTTCAAGGATAGTGTTAGGGTTAGCGTTAGGGTTAGCATCAGCCCTAGGATAGTGTTAGGGTTAGGGTTAGCATCTGCCCTAGGATAGTGTTAGTGTTAGGGTTAGGGTTAGCATCAGGCCCAGGATAGTGGTAGGGTTAGGGTTAGCATCAACCCTAGGATAGTGTTAGTGTTAGGGTTAACATAAACCCTAGGATAGTGTTAGGGTTAGGGTTAGGGTTATCATCAGGCCTAGGATAGTGTTAGAGTTAGGGTTAGGGTTAGCATCAGTTCAAGGATAGTTTTAGGGTTAGCGTTAGGGTTAGCATCATCCCTAGGATAGTGTTAGGGTTAGGGTTATGGTTAGCATCAGCCCTAGGATAGTGTTAGGGTTAGGTTTAGCATCAGCCCTAGGATAGTGTTACGGTTAGGGTTAGGGTTATCATCAGGCCTAGGATAGTGTTAGGGTTAGGGTTAGCATCAGCCCTAGGATAGGGTTAAGGTTAGGGTTAGGGTTAGCATCAGCCCTAGGATAGTGTTGGGTTTAGGGTTAGCATCAGCCCTAGGATAGTGTTAGGGTTAGAGTTAGGGTTAGCATCAGGCCTAGGATAGTGTTAGGGTTAGGGTTAGCATCAGCCCTAGGATAGTGTTAGGGTTAGGGTTAGCATCAGCCCTAGGATAGTGTTAGGGTTAGGGTTAGGGTTAGCATCAGCCCTAGGATAGTGTTAAGGTTAGGGTTAGCATCAGGCCTAGGATAGTGTTAGGGTTAGGGTTAGGGTTAGCATCAGGCCTAGGATAGTGTTAGGGTTAGGGTTAGCATCAGCCCTAGGATAGTGTTAGGGGTAGCGTTAGGGTTATCATCAGGCCTAGGATAGTGTTAGGGTTAGGGTTAGCATCAGCCCTAGGATAGTGTTAGGGTTAGGGTTAGGGTTAGCATCAGCCCTAGGATAGTGTTAGGGTTAGGGTTAGTGTTAGCATCAGCCGTAGGATATTATTAGGGTTAGGGTTAGCATCAGCCCTAGGATAGTGTTTTGGTTAGAGTTAGGGTAAGCACCAGGCTTAGGATAGTGTTAGTGTTAGGGTTACCATCAGCCTTAGGACAGTGTTAGGGTTAGGGTTAGGGTTAGCATCAGCCGTAGGATCTTGTTAGGGTTAGGGTTAGCCTCAGCCCTAGGATAGTGTTAGCGTTAGGGTTAGGGTTAGCATCAGCCCTAGGATAGTGTTAGGGGCAGGGTTAGGGTTAGCATCAGCCCTAGGATAGTATTAGTGTTAGGGTTAGCATCAGCCCTAGGATAGTGTTAGGGTTAGGGTTAGGGTTAGCATCAGCCCTAGGATAGTATTAGGGTTAGGGTTAGGGTTAGGGTTAGGGTTAGCATCAGGCCTAGGATAGTGTTAGGGTTAGGGTTAGCATCAGCCCTAGGATAGTGTTAGGTTTAGGGTTAGGGTTAGCATCAGCCCTAGGATAGTGTTAGGGTTAGGGTTAGGGTTAGCATCAGCCCTAGGATAGTGTTAGGGTTAGGGTTAGCATCAGCCCTGGGATAATGTTAGGGATAGGGTTAGGGTTAGCATCAGCCCTAGGATAGTGTTAGGGTTAGGGTTAGCATCAGCCCTAGGATAGTGTTAGGGTTAGGGTTAGCATCAGCCCTAGGATAGTGTTAGGGTTAGGGTTAGGGTTAGCATCAGCCCTAGGATAGTGTTAGTGTTAGGGTTAGCGTCAGCCCTAGGATAGTGTTAGGGTTAGGGTTAGGGTTAGCATCAGCCCTAGGATAGTGTTAGGGTTAGGGTTAGCGTCAGCCCTAGGATAGTGTTAGGGTTAGGGTTAGGGTTAGCATCAGCCCTAGGATAGTGTTAGGGTTAGGGTTAGCGTCAGACCTAGGTTAGTGTTAGGGTTAGGGTCAGGGTTAGCATCAGCCCTAGGATAGTGTTAGGGTTAGGGTTAGCATCAGCCCTAGGATAGTGTTAGGGTTAGGGTTAGGGTTAGCATCAGCCCTAGGATAGTGTTAGGGTTAGTGTTAGCATCAACCCTAGATATAGTGTTAGGGTTAGGGTTAGGGTTAGCATCAGCCCTAGGATAGTGTTAGGGTTAGGGTTAGCATCAGCCCTAGGATAGTGTTAGGGTTAGGGTTAGGGTTAGCATCAGCCCTTGGAGAGTGTTAGGGTTAGGGTTAGGGTTAGCATCAGCCCTAGGATAGTGTTAGTGTTAGGGTTAGCATCAGCCCTAGGATAGTGTTAGGGTTAGGGTTAGGGTTAGCATCCGCCCTAGGGTAGTGTTAGGTTTAGGGTTAGGGTTAGCATCATCCCTAGGATAGTGTTAGGGTTATGGTTAACATAAACCCTAGGATAGTGTTAGGGTTAGGGTTAGCATCAGCCCTAGGGTAGTGTTAGTGTTAGGGTTAGCATCAGCCCTAGGATAGTGTTAGGGTTAGGGTTAGGGTTAGCATCCGCCCTAGGATAGTGTTAGGTTTAGTGTTAGGGTTAGCCTCAGCCCTAGGATAGTGTTAGGGTTAGGGTTATCATAAACCCTAGGATAGTGTTAGGGTTAGGGTTAGGGTTATCATCAGGGCTAGGATAGTGTTAGGGTTAGGGTTAGGGTTAGCATCAGTTCAAGGATATTGTTAGGGTTAGCGTTAGGGTTAGCATCTGCCCTAGGATAGTGTTAGCGTTAAGGTTAGGGTTAGCATCAGCCCTAGGATAGTGTTAGGGTTAGGGTTAGCATCAGCCATAGGATAGTGTTAGGGTTAGGGTTAGGGTTATCATCAGGACTAGGATAGTGTTAGGGTTAGGGTTAGCATCAGCACTAGGATAGTGTTAGGGTTAGGGTTAGGGTTAGCATCAGGCCTAGGATAGTGTTAGGGTTAGGGTTAGCATCAGCCCTAGGATAGTGTTAGGGTTAGGGTTAGGGTTAGCATCAGGCCTAGGATAGTGTTAGGGTTAGGGTTAGCATCAGCCCTAGGATAGTGTTAGGGTTAGGGTTAGGGTTAACATCAGCCGTAGGATAGTGTTAGGGTTAGGGTTAGCCTCACCCCTAAGATAGTGTTAGAGTTAGGGTTAGGGTTAGCATCAGCCGTAGGATAACGTTAGGGTTAGGGTTAGGGTTAGCATCAGCCCTAGGATGGTGTTAGGGTTACGGTTAGCATCAGGCCTAGGATAGTGTTAGGGTTAGGGTTTGGGTTAGCATCCGCCCTAGGATAGTGTTAGGGTTAGGGTTAGGGTTAGCATCAGCCCTAGGATAGTGTTAGGGTTAGGGTTAACATAAACCCTAGGATAGTGTTAGGGTTAGGGTTAGGTTTATCATCAGGCCTAGGATAGTGTTAGGGTTAAGGTTAGGGTTAGCATCAGTTCAAGGATAGTGTTAGGGTTAGCGTTAGGGTTAGCATCTGCCCTAGGATTGTGTTAGGGTTAGGATTAGGGTTAGCATGAGGCCCAGGATAGTGTTAGGGTTAGGGTTAGCATCAGCCCAAGGATAGTGTTAGGGTTAGGGTTAGGGTTAGCATCAGCCCTAGGATAGTGTTAGGGTTAGGGTTAGCATCAACCCTAGGATAGTTTTGGGTTAGGGTTAGGGTTAGCATCAGCCCTAGGATAGTGTTAGGGTTAGGGTTAGCCTCAGCCCTAGGAGAGTATTAGGGTTAGGGATAGGGTTAGCATCAGGCCTAGCATAGTGTTAGGGTTAGGGTTAGAGTTAGCATTAGCCCTAGGATAGTGTTAAGGTTAGGGTTAGCATCAGGCTTAGGATAGTGTTAGGGTTAAGGTTAGGATTAGCATCAGTTCAAGGATAGTGTTAGGGTTAGCGTTAGGGTTAGCATCAGCCCTAGGATAGTGCTGGGTTAGGGTTAGGGTTAGCATCAGCCCTAGGATAGTGTTAGGGTTAGGGTTAGCGTCAGCCCTAGGATAGTGTTAGGGTTAGGGTTAGGGTTAGCATCAGCCCTAGGATAGTGTTAGGGTTAGGGTTAGCGTCAGACCTAGGTTAGTGTTAGGGTTAGGGTTAGGGTTAGCATCAGCCCTAGGATAGTGTTAGGGTTAGGGTTAGCATCAGCCCTAGGATACTGTTAGGGTTAGGGTTAGGGTTAGCATCAGCCCTAGGATACTGTTAGGGTTAGGGTTAGCATCAACCCTAGATATAGTGTTAGGGTTAGGGTTAGGGTTAGCATCAGCCCTAGGATAGTGTTAGGGTTAGGGTGAGCATCAGCCCTAGGATAGTGTTAGGGTTAGGGTTAGGGTTAGCATCAGCCCTTGGAGAGTGTTAGGGTTAGGGTTAGGGTTAGCATCAGCCCTAGGATAGTGTTAGTGTTAGGGTTAGCATCAGCCCTAGGATAGTGTTAGGGTTAGGGTTAGGGTTAGCATCCGCCCTAGGGTACTGTTAGGTTTAGGGTTAGGGTTAGCATCATCCCTAGGATAGTGTTAGGGTTATGGTTAACATAAACCCTAGGATAGTGTTAGGGTTAGGGTTAGCATCAGCCCTAGGATAGTGTTAGTGTTAGGGTTAGCATCAGCCCTAGGATAGTGTTAGGGTTAGGGTTAGGGTTAGCATCCGCCCTAGGATAGTGTTAGGTTTAGTGTTAGGGTTAGCCTCAGCCCTAGGATAGTGTTAGGGTTAGGGTTAACATAAACCCTAGGATAGTGTTAGGGTTAGGGTTAGGGTTATCATCAGGGCTAGGATAGTGTTAGGGTTAGGGTTAGGGTTAGCATCAGTTCAAGGATATTGTTACGGTTAGCGTTAGGGTTAGCATCAGCCCTAGGATAGTGTTAGCGTTAGGGTTAGGGTTAGCATCAGCCCTAGGATAGTGTTAGGGTTAGGGTTAGCATCAGCCATAGGATAGTGTTAGGGTTAGGGTTAGGGTTATCATCAGGCCTAGGATAGTGTTAGGGTTAGGGTTAGCATCACCCCTAGGATAGTGTTAGGGTTAGGGTTAGGGTTAGCATCAGCCCTAGGATAGTGTTAGGGTTAGGGTTAGCATCAGCCCTAGGATAGTGTTAGGGTTAGGGTTAGGGTTAGCATCAGGCCTAGGATAGTGTTAGGGTTAGGGTTAGCATCAGCCCTAGGATAGTGATAGGGTTAGGGTTAGGGTTAACATCAGCCGTAGGATAGTGTTAGGGTTAGGGTTAGCCTCACCCCTAAGATAGTGTTAGAGTTAGGGTTAGGGTTAGCATCAGCCGTAGGATAACGTTAGGGTTAGGGTTAGGGTTAGCATCAGCCCTAGGATAGTGTTAGGGTTACGGTTAGCATCAGGCCTAGGATAGTGTTAGGGTTAGGGTTTGGGTTAGCATCCGCCCTAGGATAGTGTTAGGGTTAGGGTTAGGGTTAGCATCAGGCCTAGGATAGTGTTAGGGTTAGGGTTAACATAAACCCTAGGATAGTGTTAGGGTTAGGGTTAGGTTTATCATCAGGCCTAGGATAGTGTTAGGGTTAGGGTTAGGGTTAGCATCAGTTCAAGGATAGTGTTAGGGTTAGCGTTAGGGTTAGCATCTGCCCTAGGATAGTGTTACGGTAAGGGTTAGGGTTAGCATCAGCCCAAGGATAGTGTTAGGGTTAGGGTTAGCATCAGCCCTAGGATAGTGTTAAGGTTAGGGTTAGGGTTAGCATGAGGCCCAGGATAGTGTTAGGGTTAGGGTTAGCATCAGCCCAAGGATAGTGTTAGGGTTAGGGTTAGGGTTAGCATCAGCCCTAGGATAGTGTTAGGGTTAGGGTTAGCATCAACCCTAGGATAGTGTTTGGGTTAGGGTTAGGCTTAGCATCAGCCCTAGGATAGTGTTATGCCTAGGGTTAGCCTCAGCCCTAGGAGAGTGTTAGGGTTAGGGATAGGGTTAGCATCAGGCCTAGGATAGTTTTAGGGTTAGGGTTAGAGTTAGCATTAGCCCTAGGATAGTGTTAAGGTTAGGGTTAGCATCAGGCCTAGGATAGTGTTAGGTTTAGGGTTAGCATCAGCCCTAGGATGGTGTTAGGGCTAGGGTTAGGGTTAGCATCAGCCCTAGGATAGTGTTAGGTTTATGGTTAGGTTTAGCATCAGCCCTAGGATAGTGTTAGGTTTAGGGTTAGCATCAGTTCAAGGATAGTGTTAGGGTTAGCGTTAGGGTTAGCATCAGCCCTAGGATAGTGTTAGGGTTAGGGTTAGGGTTAGCATCAGCCCTAGGATAGTGTTAGGGTTAGGGTTATCATCAGACCTCGGATAGTGTCAGGGTTAGGGTTAGGGTTATCATCAGGCCTAGGATAGTGTTAGGGTTAGTGTTAGCATCAGCCCTAGGAGAGTATTAGGGTTAGGGATAGGGTTAGCATCAGGCCTAGCATAGTGTTAGGGTTAGGGTTAGAGTTAGCATTAGCCCTAGGATAGTGTTAGGGTTAGGGTTAGCATCAACCCTAGGATAGTTTTGGGTTAGGGTTAGGGTTAGCATCAGCCCTAGGATAGTGTTAGGGTTAGGGTTAGCCTCAGCCCTAGGAGAGTATTAGGGTTAGGGATAGGGTTAGCATCAGGCCTAGCATAGTGTTAGGGTTAGGGTTAGAGTTAGCATTAGCCCTAGGATAGTGTTAAGGTTAGGGTTAGCATCAGGCTTAGGATAGTGTTAGGGTTAAGGTTAGGGTTAGCATCAGTTCAAGGATAGTGTTAGGGTTAGCGTTAGGGTTAGCATCAGCCCTAGGATAGTGCTGGGTTAGGGTTAGGGTTAGCATCAGCCCTAGGATAGTGTTAGGGTTAGGGTTAGCGTCAGCCCTAGGATAGTGTTAGGGTTAGGGTTAGGGTTAGCATCAGCCCTAGGATAGTGTTAGGGTTAGGGTTAGCGTCAGACCTAGGTTAGTGTTAGGGTTAGGGTTAGGGTTAGCATCAGCCCTAGGATAGTGTTAGGGTTAGGGTTAGCATCAGCCCTAGGATACTGTTAGGGTTAGGGTTAGGGTTAGCATCAGCCCTAGGATAGTGTTAGGGTTAGGGTTAGCATCAACCCTAGATATAGTGTTAGGGTTAGGGTTAGGGTTAGCATCAGCCCTAGGATAGTGTTAGGGTTAGGGTGAGCATCAGCCCTAGGATAGTGTTAGGGTTAGGGTTAGGGTTAGCATCAGCCCTTGGAGAGTGTTAGGGTTAGGGTTAGGGTTAGCATCAGCCCTAGGATAGTGTTAGTGTTAGGGTTAGCATCAGCCCTAGGATAGTGTTAGGGTTAGGGTTAGGGTTAGCATCCGCCCTAGGGTACTGTTAGGTTTAGGGTTAGGGTTAGCATCATCCCTAGGATAGTGTTAGGGTTATGGTTAACATAAACCCTAGGATAGTGTTAGGGTTAGGGTTAGCATCAGCCCTAGGATAGTGTTAGTGTTAGGGTTAGCATCAGCCCTAGGATAGTGTTAGGGTTAGGGTTAGGGTTAGCATCCGCCCTAGGATAGTGTTAGGTTTAGTGTTAGGGTTAGCCTCAGCCCTAGGATAGTGTTAGGGTTAGGGTTAACATAAACCCTAGGATAGTGTTAGGGTTAGGGTTAGGGTTATCATCAGGGCTAGGATAGTGTTAGGGTTAGGGTTAGGGTTAGCATCAGTTCAAGGATATTGTTATGGTTAGCGTTAGGGTTAGCATCAGCCCTAGGATAGTGTTAGCGTTAGGGTTAGGGTTAGCATCAGCCCTAGGATAGTGTTAGGGTTAGGGTTAGCATCAGCCATAGGATAGTGTTAGGGTTAGGGTTAGGGTTATCATCAGGCCTAGGATAGTGTTAGGGTTAGGGTTAGCATCACCCCTAGGATAGTGTTAGGGTTAGGGTTAGGGTTAGCATCAGCCCTAGGATAGTGTTAGGGTTAGGGTTAGCATCAGCCCTAGGATAGTGTTAGGGTTAGGGTTAGGGTTAGCATCAGGCCTAGGATAGTGTTAGGGTTAGGGTTAGCATCAGCCCTAGGATAGTGATAGGGTTAGGGTTAGGGTTAACATCAGCCGTAGGATAGTGTTAGGGTTAGGGTTAGCCTCACCCCTAAGATAGTGTTAGAGTTAGGGTTAGGGTTAGCATCAGCCGTAGGATAACGTTAGGGTTAGGGTTAGGGTTAGCATCAGCCCTAGGATAGTGTTAGGGTTACGGTTAGCATCAGGCCTAGGATAGTGTTAGGGTTAGGGTTTGGGTTAGCATCCGCCCTAGGATAGTGTTAGGGTTAGGGTTAGGGTTAGCATCAGGCCTAGGATAGTGTTAGGGTTAGGGTTAACATAAACCCTAGGATAGTGTTAGGGTTAGGGTTAGGTTTATCATCAGGCCTAGGATAGTGTTAGGGTTAGGGTTAGGGTTAGCATCAGTTCAAGGATAGTGTTAGGGTTAGCGTTAGGGTTAGCATCTGCCCTAGGATAGTGTTACGGTAAGGGTTAGGGTTAGCATCAGCCCAAGGATAGTGTTAGGGTTAGGGTTAGCATCAGCCCTAGGATAGTGTTAAGGTTAGGGTTAGGGTTAGCATGAGGCCCAGGATAGTGTTAGGGTTAGGGTTAGCATCAGCCCAAGGATAGTGTTAGGGTTAGGGTTAGGGTTAGCATCAGCCCTAGGATAGTGTTAGGGTTAGGGTTAGCATCAACCCTAGGATAGTGTTTGGGTTAGGGTTAGGCTTAGCATCAGCCCTAGGATAGTGTTAGGGCTAGGGTTAGCCTCAGCCCTAGGAGAGTGTTAGGGTTAGGGATAGGGTTAGCATCAGGCCTAGGATAGTGTTAGGGTTAGGGTTAGAGTTAGCATTAGCCCTAGGATAGTGTTAAGGTTAGGGTTAGCATCAGGCCTAGGATAGTGTTAGGTTTAGGGTTAGCATCAGCCCTAGGATGGTGTTAGGGCTAGGGTTAGGGTTAGCATCATCCCTAGGATAGTGTTAGGTTTATGGTTAGGTTTAGCATCAGCCCTAGGATAGTGTTAGGGTTAGGGTTAGCATCAGTTCAAGGATAGTGTTAGGGTTAGCGTTAGGGTTAGCATCAGCCCTAGGATAGTGTTAGGGTTAGGGTTAGGGTTAGCATCAGCCCTAGGATAGTGTTAGGGTTAGGGTTATCATCAGACCTCGGATAGTGTCAGGGTTAGGGTTAGGGTTATCATCAGGCCTAGGATAGTGTTAGGGTTAGTGTTAGCATCAGCCCTAGGATAGTGTTAGTGTTAGGGTTAGGGTTAGCATCAGCCCTAGGATAGTGTTAGGGTTAGGGATAGCATCAGCCCTAGGATAGTGTTAGGGTTAGGGTTAGGGTTAGCATCAGGCCTAGGATAGTGTTAGGGTTAGGGTTACCATCAGCCCTAGGATAGTGTTAGGGTTAGGGTTAGGGTTAGCATCAGCCGTAGGATAGTGTTAGGGTTAGGGTTAGCCTCAGCCCTAAGATAGTGTTAGAGTTAGGGTTAGGGTTAGCATCAGCCCTAGGATAATGTTAAGGGTTAGGGTTAGGGTTAGCATCAGCCCTAGGATAGTGTTAGTGTTAGGGTTAGCATCAGCCCTAGGATAGTGTTAGGGTTAGGGTTAGGGTTAGCATCAGCCCTAGGATAGTGTTAGGATTAGGGTTAACATAAACCCTAGGATAGTGTTAGGGTTAGGGTTAGGGTTATCATCAGGCCTAGGATAGTGTTAGGGTTAGGGTTAGGGTTAGCGTCGGTTCAAGGATAGTGTTAGGGTTAGCGTTAGGGTTAGCATCTGCCCTAGGATAGTGTTAGGATTAGGGTTAGGGTTAGCTTCAGCCCAAGGATAGTGTTAGGGTTAGGGTTAGCATAAGCCCTAGGATAGTGTTAGGGTTAGGGTTAAGGTTAGCATCAAGCCCAGGATAGTGTTAGGGTTAGGGTTAGCATCAGCCCAAGGATAGTGTTAGGGTTAGGGTTAGGGTTAGCATCAGCCCTAGGATAGTGTTAGGGTTAGGGTTAGCATCAACCCTAGGATAGTGTTTGGGTTAGGGTTAGGGTTAGCATCAGCCCTAGGATAGTGTTAGGGTTAGGGTTAGCCTCAGCCCTAGGAGAGTGTTAGGGTTACGGATTGGTTTAGCATCACTCCTAGGACAGTGTTAGGGTTAGGGTTAGGGTTAGCATCAGCCCTAGGATAGTGTTAGGGTTAGGGTTAGGGTTAGCATCAGCCGTAGGATAGTATAAGGGTTAGGGTTAGCCTCAGCCCTAAGATAGTGTTAGAGTTATGGTTAGGGTTAGCATCAGCCCTAGGATAATGTTAGCGTTTGGGTTAGGGTTAGCATCAGCCCTAGGATAGTGTTAGTGTTACGGTTAGCATCAGCCCTAGGATAGTGTTAGGGTTAGGGTTAGGGTTAGCATCCGCCCTAGGATAGTGTTAGGGTTAGGGTTAGGGTTAGCATCAGCCCTAGGATAGTGTTAGGGTTAGGGTTAACATAAACCCTAGGATAGTGTTAGGGTTAGGGTTAGGGTTATCATCAGGCCTAGGATAGTGTTAGGGTTAGGGTTAGGGTTAGCATCAGTTCAAGGATAGTGTTAGGGTTAGCGTTAGGGTTAGCATCTGCCCTAGGATAGTGTTAGGGTTAGGGTTAGGGTTAGCATCAGCCCAAGGATAGTGTTAGGGTTAGGGTTAGCATCAGCCCTAGGATAGTGTTAGGGTTAGGGTTAGGGTTAGCATCAAGCCCAGGATAGTGTTAGGGTTAGGGTTAGCATCAGCCCAAGGATAGTGTTAGGGTTAGGGTTAGGGTTAGCATCAGCCCTAGGATAGTGTTAGGGTTAGGGTTAGCATCAACCCTAGGATAGTGTTTGGGTTAGGGTTAGGGTTAGCATCAGCCCTAGGATAGTGTTAGGGTTAGGGTTAGCCTCAGCCCTAGGAGAGTGTTAGGGTTACGGATAGGTTTAGCATCACTCCTAGGACAGTGTTAGGGTTAGGGTTAGGGTTAGCATCAGCCCTAGGATAGTGTTAGGGTTAGGGTTATCATCAGGCCTAGGATAGTGTTAGGGTTAGGGTTAGCATCAGCCCTAGGATAGTGTTAGGGTTAGTGTTAGGGTTAGCATCAGCCCTAGGATAGTGTTAGGGTAAGGGTTAGGGTTAGCATCAGGCCTAGGATAGTGTTAGGGTTACGGTTAGAATCAGCCCTAGGATAGTGTTAGGGTTAGGGTTAAGTTTAGCATCAGCCCTAGGATAGTGTTAGGGTTAGGGTTAGGGTTAGCATCAGCCCTAGGATAGTGTTAGGGTTAGGGTTAGCATCAGCCCTAGTATAGTGTTAGGTTTAGGGTTAGGGTTATCATCAGGCCTAGGATAGTGTTAGGGTTAGGGTTAACATAAACCCTAGGATAGTGTTAGGGTTAGGGTTAGGGTTATCATCAGGCCTAGGATAGTGTTAGGGTTAGGGTTAGGGTTAGCATTAGTTCAAGGATAGTGTTAGGGTTAGCGTTAGGGTTAGCATCAGCCCTAGGATAGTGTTAGGGTTAGGGTTAGCATCAGACCTAGGATAGTGTTAGTGTTAGGGTTAGGGTTAGCATCAGGCCCAGGATAGTGGTAGGGTTAGGGTTAGCATCAGCCCTAGGATAGTGTTAGTGTTAGGGTTAACATAAACCCTAGGATAGTGTTAGGGTTAGGGTTAGGGTTATCATCAGGCCTAGGATAGTGTTAGGGTTAGGGTTAGGGTTAGCATCAGTTCAAGGATAGTTTTAGGGTTAGCGTTAGGGTTAGCATCAGCCCTAGGATAGTGTTAGGGTTAGGGTTATGGTTAGCATCAGCCCTAGGATAGTGTTAGGGTTAGGGTTAGCATCAGCCCTAGGATAGTGTTACGGTTAGGGTTAGGGTTATCATAAGGCCTAGGATAGTGTTAGGGTTAGGGTTAGGGTTAGCATCAGGCCTAGGATAGTGTTAGGGTTAGGGTTAGGGTTAGCATCAGCCCTAGGATAGTGTTAAGGTTAGGGTTAGCATCAGCCCTAGGATAGTGTTAGGGTTAGGGTTAGGGTTAGCATCAGGCCTAGGATAGTGTTAGGGTTAGGGTTAGCATCAGCCCTAGGATAGTGTTAGGGGTAGCGTTAGGGTTATCATCAGGCCTAGGATAGTGTTAGGGTTAGGGTTAGCATCAGCCCTAGGATAGTGTTAGGGTTAGGGTTAGGGTTACCATCAGCCCTAGGATAGTGTTAGGGTTAGGGTTAGTGTTAGCATCAGCCGTAGGATATTATTAGGGTTAGGGTTAGCATCAGCCCTAGGATAGTGTTTTGGTTAGAGTTAGGGTTAGCACCAGGCTTAGGATAGTGTTAGTGTTAGGGTTACCATCAGCCTTAGGATAGTGTTAGGGTTAGGGTTAGGGTTAGCATCAGCCGTAGGATCTTGTTAGGGTTAGGGTTAGCCTCAGCCCTAGGATAGTGTTAGCGTTAGGGTTAGGGTTAGCATCAGCCCTAGGATAGTGTTAGGGGCAGGGTTAGGGTTCGCATCAGCCCTAGGATAGTGTTAGGGTTAGGGTTAGGGTTCGCATCAGCCCTAGGATAGTGTTAGGGTTAGTGTTAGCATCAGCCCTAGGATAGTGTTAGGGTTAGGGTTAGGGTTAGCATCAGCCCTAGGATACTGTTAGGGTTAGGGTTAACATAAACCCTAGGATAGTGTTAGGGTTAGGGTTAGGGTTATCATCAGGCCTAGGATAGTGTTAGGGTTAGGGTTAGGGTTAGCATTAGTTCAAGGATAGTGTTAGGGTTAGCGTTAGGGTTAGCATCAGCCCTAGGATAGTGTTAGGGTTAGGGTTAGCATCAGCCCTAGGATAGTGTTAGGGTTAGGGTTAGGGTTAGCATCAGCCCTAGGATAGTGTTAGTGTTAGGGTTAGGGTTAGCATCAGGCCCAGGATAGTGGTAGGGTTAGGGTTAGCATCAACCCTAGGATAGTGTTAGTGTTAGGGTTAACATAAACCCTAGGATAGTGCTGGGTTAGGGTTAGGGTTATCATCAGGCCTAGGATAGTGTTAGGGTTAGGGTTAGGGTTAGCATCTGTTCAAGGATAGTTTTAGGGTTAGCGTTAGGGTTAGCATCAGCCCTAGGATAGTGTTAGGGTTAGGGTTATGGTTAGCATCAACCCTAGGATAGTGTTAGGGTTAGGGTTAGGGTTAGCATCAGGCCTAGGATAGTGTTAGGGTTAGGGTTAGGGTTAGCATCAGCCCTAGGATAGTGTTAGGGTTAGGGTTAGCCTCAGCCCTAAGATAGTGTTAGACTTAGGGTTAGGGTTAGCATCAACCCTAGGATAATGTTAAGGGTTAGGGTTAGGGTTAGCATCAGCCCTAGGATAGTGTTAGTGTTAGGGTTAGCATCAGCCCTAGGATAGTGTTAGGGTTAGGGTTAGGGTTAGCATCAGCCCTAGGATAGTGTTAGGGTTAGGGTTAACATAAACCCTAGGATAGTGTTAGGGTTAGGGTTAGGGTTATCATCAGGCCTAGGATAGTGTTAGGGTTAGGGTTAGGGTTAGCATCGGATCAAGGATAGTGTTAGGGTTAGCGTTAGGGTTAGCATCTGCCCTAGGATAGTGTTAGGAGTAGGGTTAGGGTTAGCTTCAGCCCAAGGATAGTGTTAGGGTTAGGGTTAGCATAAGCCCTAGGATAGTGTTAGGGTTAGGGTTAAGGTTAGCATCAAGCCCAGGATAGTGTTAGGGTTAGGGTTAGCATCAGCCCAAGGATAGTGTTAGGGTTAGGGTTAGGGTTAGCATCAGCCCTAGGATAGTGTTAGGGTTAGGGTTAGCATCAACCCTAGGATAGTGTTTGGGTTAGGGTTAGGGTTAGCATCAGCCCTAGGATAGTGTTAGGGTTAGGGTTAGCCTCAGCCCTAGGAGAGTGTTAGGGTTACGGATAGGTTTAGCATCACTCCTAGGACAGTGTTAGGGTTAGGGTTAGGGTTAGCATCAGCCCTAGGATAGTGTTAGGGTTAGGGTTAGGGTTAGCATCAGCCGTAGGATAGTATAAGGGTTAGGGTTAGCCTCAGCCCTAAGATAGTGTTAGAGTTATGGTTAGGGTTAGCATCAGCCCTAGGATAATGTTAGCGTTTGGGTTAGGGTTAGCATCAGCCCTAGGATAGTGTTAGTGTTACGGTTAGCATCAGCCCTAGGATAGTGTTAGGGTTAGGGTTAGGGTTAGCATCCGCCCTAGGATAGTGTTAGGGTTAGGGTTAGGGTTAGCATCAGCCCTAGGATAGTGTTAGGGTTAGGGTTAACATAAACCCTAGGATAGTGTTAGGGTTAGGGTTAGGGTTATCATCAGGCCTAGGATAGTGTTAGGGTTAGGGTTAGGGTTAGCATCAGTTCAAGGATAGTGTTAGGGTTAGCGTTAGGGTTAGCATCTGCCCTAGGATAGTGTTAGGGTTAGGGTTAGGGTTAGCATCAAGCCCAGGATAGTGTTAGGGTTAGGGTTAGCATCAGCCCAAGGATAGTGTTAGGGTTAGGGTTAGGGTTAGCATCAGCCCTAGGATAGTGTTAGGGTTAGGGTTAGCATCAACCCTAGGATAGTGTTTGGGTTAGGGTTAGGGTTAGCATCAGCCCTAGGATAGTGTTAGGGTTAGGGTTAGCCTCAGCCCTAGGAGAGTGTTAGGGTTACGGATAGGTTTAGCATCACTCCTAGGACAGTGTTAGGGTTAGGGTTAGGGTTAGCATCAGCCCTAGGATAGTGTTAGAGTTAGGGTTAGCATCAGGCCTAGGATAGTGTTAGGGTTAGGGTTAGCATCAGCCCTAGGATAGTGTTAGGGTTAGTGTTAGGGTTAGCATCAGCCCTAGGATAGTGTTAGGGTAAGGGTTAGGGTTAGCATCAGGCCTAGGATAGTGTTAGGGTTACGGTTAGAATCAGCCCTAGGATAGTGTTAGGGTTAGGGTTAAGTTTAGCATCAGCCCTAGGATAGTGTTAGGGTTAGGGTTAGGGTTAGCATCAGCCCTAGGATAGTGTTAGGGTTAGGGTTAGCATCAGCCCTAGTATAGTGTTAGGTTTAGGGTTAGGGTTATCATCAGGCCTAGGATAGTGTTAGGGTTAGGGTTAACATAAACCCTAGGATAGTGTTAGGGTTAGGGTTAGGGTTATCATCAGGCCTAGGATAGTGTTAGGGTTAGGGTTAGGGTTAGCATTAGTTCAAGGATAGTGTTAGGGTTAGCGTTAGGGTTAGCATCAGCCCTAGGATAGTGTTAGGGTTAGGGTTAGCATCAGACCTAGGATAGTGTTAGTGTTAGGGTTAGGGTTAGCATCAGGCCCAGGATAGTGGTAGGGTTAGGGTTAGCATCAACCCTAGGATAGTGTTAGTGTTAGGGTTAACATAAACCCTAGGATAGTGTTAGGGTTAGGGTTAGGGTTATCATCAGGCCTAGGATAGTGTTAGGGTTAGGGTTAGGGTTAGCATCAGTTCAAGGATAGTTTTAGGGTTAGCGTTAGGGTTAGCATCAGCCCTAGGATAGTGTTAGGGTTAGGGTTATGGTTAGCATCAGCCCTAGGATAGTGTTAGGGTTAGGGTTAGCATCAGCCCTAGGATAGTGTTACGGTTAGGGTTAGGGTTATCATAAGGCCTAGGATAGTGTTAGGGTTAGGGTTAGGGTTAGCATCAGGCCTAGGATAGTGTTAGGGTTAGGGTTAGGGTTAGCATCAGCCCTAGGATAGTGTTAAGGTTAGGGTTAGCATCAGCCCTAGGATAGTGTTAGGGTTAGGGTTAGGGTTAGCATCAGGCCTAGGATAGTGTTAGGGTTAGGGTTAGCATCAGCCCTAGGATAGTGTTAGGGGTAGCGTTAGGGTTATCATCAGGCCTAGGATAGTGTTAGGGTTAGGGTTAGCATCAGCCCTAGGATAGTGTTAGGGTTAGGGTTAGGGTTACCATCAGCCCTAGGATAGTGTTAGGGTTAGGGTTAGTGTTAGCATCAGCCGTAGGATATTATTAGGGTTAGGGTTAGCATCAGCCCTAGGATAGTGTTTTGGTTAGAGTTAGGGTTAGCACCAGGCTTAGGATAGTGTTAGTGTTAGGGTTACCATCAGCCTTAGGATAGTGTTAGGGTTAGGGTTAGGGTTAGCATCAGCCGTAGGATCTTGTTAGGGTTAGGGTTAGCCTCAGCCCTAGGATAGTGTTAGCGTTAGGGTTAGGGTTAGCATCAGCCCTAGGATAGTGTTAGGGGCAGGGTTAGGGTTCGCATCAGCCCTAGGATAGTGTTAGGGTTAGGGTTAGGGTTCGCATCAGCCCTAGGATAGTGTTAGGGTTAGTGTTAGCATCAGCCCTAGGATAGTGTTAGGGTTAGGGTTAGGGTTAGCATCAGCCCTAGGATACTGTTAGGGTTAGGGTTAACATAAACCCTAGGATAGTGTTAGGGTTAGGGTTAGGGTTATCATCAGGCCTAGGATAGTGTTAGGGTTAGGGTTAGGGTTAGCATTAGTTCAAGGATAGTGTTAGGGTTAGCGTTAGGGTTAGCATCAGCCCTAGGATAGTGTTAGGGTTAGGGTTAGCATCAGCCCTAGGATAGTGTTAGGGTTAGGGTTAGGGTTAGCATCAGCCCTAGGATAGTGTTAGTGTTAGGGTTAGGGTTAGCATCAGGCCCAGGATAGTGGTAGGGTTAGGGTTAGCATCAACCCTAGGATAGTGTTAGTGTTAGGGTTAACATAAACCCTAGGATAGTGCTGGGTTAGGGTTAGGGTTATCATCAGGCCTAGGATAGTGTTAGGGTTAGGGTTAGGGTTAGCATCTGTTCAAGGATAGTTTTAGGGTTAGCGTTAGGGTTAGCATCAGCCCTAGGATAGTGTTAGGGTTAGGGTTATGGTTAGCATCAACCCTAGGATAGTGTTAGGGTTAGGGTTAGGGTTAGCATCAGGCCTAGGATAGTGTTAGGGTTAGGGTTAGGGTTAGCATCAGCCCTAGGATAGTGTTAGGGTTAGGGTTAGCCTCAGCCCTAAGATAGTGTTAGACTTAGGGTTAGGGTTAGCATCAACCCTAGGATAATGTTAAGGGTTAGGGTTAGGGTTAGCATCAGCCCTAGGATAGTGTTAGTGTTAGGGTTAGCATCAGCCCTAGGATAGTGTTAGGGTTAGGGTTAGGGTTAGCATCAGCCCTAGGATAGTGTTAGGGTTAGGGTTAACATAAACCCTAGGATAGTGTTAGGGTTAGGGTTAGGGTTATCATCAGGCCTAGGATAGTGTTAGGGTTAGGGTTAGGGTTAGCATCGGATCAAGGATAGTGTTAGGGTTAGCGTTAGGGTTAGCATCTGCCCTAGGATAGTGTTAGGAGTAGGGTTAGGGTTAGCTTCAGCCCAAGGATAGTGTTAGGGTTAGGGTTAGCATAAGCCCTAGGATAGTGTTAGGGTTAGGGTTAAGGTTAGCATCAAGCCCAGGATAGTGTTAGGGTTAGGGTTAGCATCAGCCCAAGGATAGTGTTAGGGTTAGGGTTAGGGTTAGCATCAGCCCTAGGATAGTGTTAGGGTTAGGGTTAGCATCAACCCTAGGATAGTGTTTGGGTTAGGGTTAGGGTTAGCATCAGCCCTAGGATAGTGTTAGGGTTAGGGTTAGCCTCAGCCCTAGGAGAGTGTTAGGGTTACGGATAGGTTTAGCATCACTCCTAGGACAGTGTTAGGGTTAGGGTTAGGGTTAGCATCAGCCCTAGGATAGTGTTAGGGTTAGGGTTAGGGTTAGCATCAGCCGTAGGATAGTATAAGGGTTAGGGTTAGCCTCAGCCCTAAGATAGTGTTAGAGTTATGGTTAGGGTTAGCATCAGCCCTAGGATAATGTTAGCGTTTGGGTTAGGGTTAGCATCAGCCCTAGGATAGTGTTAGTGTTACGGTTAGCATCAGCCCTAGGATAGTGTTAGGGTTAGGGTTAGGGTTAGCATCCGCCCTAGGATAGTGTTAGGGTTAGGGTTAGGGTTAGCATCAGCCCTAGGATAGTGTTAGGGTTAGGGTTAACATAAACCCTAGGATAGTGTTAGGGTTAGGGTTAGGGTTATCATCAGGCCTAGGATAGTGTTAGGGTTAGGGTTAGGGTTAGCATCAGTTCAAGGATAGTGTTAGGGTTAGCGTTAGGGTTAGCATCTGCCCTAGGATAGTGTTAGGGTTAGGGTTAGGGTTAGCATCAAGCCCAGGATAGTGTTAGGGTTAGGGTTAGCATCAGCCCAAGGATAGTGTTAGGGTTAGGGTTAGGGTTAGCATCAGCCCTAGGATAGTGTTAGGGTTAGGGTTAGCATCAACCCTAGGATAGTGTTTGGGTTAGGGTTAGGGTTAGCATCAGCCCTAGGATAGTGTTAGGGTTAGGGTTAGCCTCAGCCCTAGGAGAGTGTTAGGGTTACGGATAGGTTTAGCATCACTCCTAGGACAGTGTTAGGGTTAGGGTTAGGGTTAGCATCAGCCCTAGGATAGTGTTAGAGTTAGGGTTAGCATCAGGCCTAGGATAGTGTTAGGGTTAGGGTTAGCATCAGCCCTAGGATAGTGTTAGGGTTAGTGTTAGGGTTAGCATCAGCCCTAGGATAGTGTTAGGGTAAGGGTTAGGGTTAGCATCAGGCCTAGGATAGTGTTAGGGTTACGGTTAGAATCAGCCCTAGGATAGTGTTAGGGTTAGGGTTAAGTTTAGCATCAGCCCTAGGATAGTGTTAGGGTTAGGGTTAGGGTTAGCATCAGCCCTAGGATAGTGTTAGGGTTAGGGTTAGCATCAGCCCTAGTATAGTGTTAGGTTTAGGGTTAGGGTTATCATCAGGCCTAGGATAGTGTTAGGGTTAGGGTTAACATAAACCCTAGGATAGTGTTAGGGTTAGGGTTAGGGTTATCATCAGGCCTAGGATAGTGTTAGGGTTAGGGTTAGGGTTAGCATTAGTTCAAGGATAGTGTTAGGGTTAGCGTTAGGGTTAGCATCAGCCCTAGGATAGTGTTAGGGTTAGGGTTAGCATCAGACCTAGGATAGTGTTAGTGTTAGGGTTAGGGTTAGCATCAGGCCCAGGATAGTGGTAGGGTTAGGGTTAGCATCAACCCTAGGATAGTGTTAGTGTTAGGGTTAACATAAACCCTAGGATAGTGTTAGGGTTAGGGTTAGGGTTATCATCAGGCCTAGGATAGTGTTAGGGTTAGGGTTAGGGTTAGCATCAGTTCAAGGATAGTTTTAGGGTTAGCGTTAGGGTTAGCATCAGCCCTAGGATAGTGTTAGGGTTAGGGTTATGGTTAGCATCAGCCCTAGGATAGTGTTAGGGTTAGGGTTAGCATCAGCCCTAGGATAGTGTTACGGTTAGGGTTAGGGTTATCATAAGGCCTAGGATAGTGTTAGGGTTAGGGTTAGGGTTAGCATCAGGCCTAGGATAGTGTTAGGGTTAGGGTTAGGGTTAGCATCAGCCCTAGGATAGTGTTAAGGTTAGGGTTAGCATCAGCCCTAGGATAGTGTTAGGGTTAGGGTTAGGGTTAGCATCAGGCCTAGGATAGTGTTAGGGTTAGGGTTAGCATCAGCCCTAGGATAGTGTTAGGGGTAGCGTTAGGGTTATCATCAGGCCTAGGATAGTGTTAGGGTTAGGGTTAGCATCAGCCCTAGGATAGTGTTAGGGTTAGGGTTAGGGTTACCATCAGCCCTAGGATAGTGTTAGGGTTAGGGTTAGTGTTAGCATCAGCCGTAGGATATTATTAGGGTTAGGGTTAGCATCAGCCCTAGGATAGTGTTTTGGTTAGAGTTAGGGTTAGCACCAGGCTTAGGATAGTGTTAGTGTTAGGGTTACCATCAGCCTTAGGATAGTGTTAGGGTTAGGGTTAGGGTTAGCATCAGCCGTAGGATCTTGTTAGGGTTAGGGTTAGCCTCAGCCCTAGGATAGTGTTAGCGTTAGGGTTAGGGTTAGCATCAGCCCTAGGATAGTGTTAGGGGCAGGGTTAGGGTTCGCATCAGCCCTAGGATAGTGTTAGGGTTAGGGTTAGGGTTCGCATCAGCCCTAGGATAGTGTTAGGGTTAGTGTTAGCATCAGCCCTAGGATAGTGTTAGGGTTAGGGTTAGGGTTAGCATCAGCCCTAGGATACTGTTAGGGTTAGGGTTAACATAAACCCTAGGATAGTGTTAGGGTTAGGGTTAGGGTTATCATCAGGCCTAGGATAGTGTTAGGGTTAGGGTTAGGGTTAGCATCAGTTCAAGGATAGTGTTAGGGTTAGCGTTAGGGTTAGCATCTGCCCTAGGATAGTGTTAGGGTTAGGGTTAGGGTTAGCATCAGCCCAAGGATAGTGTTAGGGTTAGGGTTAGCATCAGCCCTAGGATAGTGTTAGGGTTAGGGTTAGGGTTAGCATCAAGCCCAGGATAGTGTTAGGGTTAGGGTTAGCATCAGCCCAAGGATAGTGTTAGGGTTAGGGTTAGGGTTAGCATCAGCCCTAGGATAGTGTTAGGGTTAGGGTTAGCATCAACCCTAGGATAGTGTTTGGGTTAGGGTTAGGGTTAGCATCAGCCCTAGGATAGTGTTAGGGTTAGGGTTAGCCTCAGCCCTAGGAGAGTGTTAGGGTTACGGATAGGTTTAGCATCACTCCTAGGACAGTGTTAGGGTTAGGGTTAGGGTTAGCATCAGCCCTAGGATAGTGTTAGGGTTAGGGTTATCATCAGGCCTAGGATAGTGTTAGGGTTAGGGTTAGCATCAGCCCTAGGATAGTGTTAGGGTTAGTGTTAGGGTTAGCATCAGCCCTAGGATAGTGTTAGGGTAAGGGTTAGGGTTAGCATCAGGCCTAGGATAGTGTTAGGGTTACGGTTAGAATCAGCCCTAGGATAGTGTTAGGGTTAGGGTTAAGTTTAGCATCAGCCCTAGGATAGTGTTAGGGTTAGGGTTAGGGTTAGCATCAGCCCTAGGATAGTGTTAGGGTTAGGGTTAGCATCAGCCCTAGTATAGTGTTAGGTTTAGGGTTAGGGTTATCATCAGGCCTAGGATAGTGTTAGGGTTAGGGTTAACATAAACCCTAGGATAGTGTTAGGGTTAGGGTTAGGGTTATCATCAGGCCTAGGATAGTGTTAGGGTTAGGGTTAGGGTTAGCATTAGTTCAAGGATAGTGTTAGGGTTAGCGTTAGGGTTAGCATCAGCCCTAGGATAGTGTTAGGGTTAGGGTTAGCATCAGACCTAGGATAGTGTTAGTGTTAGGGTTAGGGTTAGCATCAGGCCCAGGATAGTGGTAGGGTTAGGGTTAGCATCAACCCTAGGATAGTGTTAGTGTTAGGGTTAACATAAACCCTAGGATAGTGTTAGGGTTAGGGTTAGGGTTATCATCAGGCCTAGGATAGTGTTAGGGTTAGGGTTAGGGTTAGCATCAGTTCAAGGATAGTTTTAGGGTTAGCGTTAGGGTTAGCATCAGCCCTAGGATAGTGTTAGGGTTAGGGTTATGGTTAGCATCAGCCCTAGGATAGTGTTAGGGTTAGGGTTAGCATCAGCCCTAGGATAGTGTTACGGTTAGGGTTAGGGTTATCATAAGGCCTAGGATAGTGTTAGGGTTAGGGTTAGGGTTAGCATCAGGCCTAGGATAGTGTTAGGGTTAGGGTTAGGGTTAGCATCAGCCCTAGGATAGTGTTAAGGTTAGGGTTAGCATCAGCCCTAGGATAGTGTTAGGGTTAGGGTTAGGGTTAGCATCAGGCCTAGGATAGTGTTAGGGTTAGGGTTAGCATCAGCCCTAGGATAGTGTTAGGGGTAGCGTTAGGGTTATCATCAGGCCTAGGATAGTGTTAGGGTTAGGGTTAGCATCAGCCCTAGGATAGTGTTAGGGTTAGGGTTAGGGTTACCATCAGCCCTAGGATAGTGTTAGGGTTAGGGTTAGTGTTAGCATCAGCCGTAGGATATTATTAGGGTTAGGGTTAGCATCAGCCCTAGGATAGTGTTTTGGTTAGAGTTAGGGTTAGCACCAGGCTTAGGATAGTGTTAGTGTTAGGGTTACCATCAGCCTTAGGATAGTGTTAGGGTTAGGGTTAGGGTTAGCATCAGCCGTAGGATCTTGTTAGGGTTAGGGTTAGCCTCAGCCCTAGGATAGTGTTAGCGTTAGGGTTAGGGTTAGCATCAGCCCTAGGATAGTGTTAGGGGCAGGGTTAGGGTTCGCATCAGCCCTAGGATAGTGTTAGGGTTAGGGTTAGGGTTCGCATCAGCCCTAGGATAGTGTTAGGGTTAGTGTTAGCATCAGCCCTAGGATAGTGTTAGGGTTAGGGTTAGGGTTAGCATCAGCCCTAGGATACTGTTAGGGTTAGGGTTAACATAAACCCTAGGATAGTGTTAGGGTTAGGGTTAGGGTTATCATCAGGCCTAGGATAGTGTTAGGGTTAGGGTTAGGGTTAGCATTAGTTCAAGGATAGTGTTAGGGTTAGCGTTAGGGTTAGCATCAGCCCTAGGATAGTGTTAGGGTTAGGGTTAGCATCAGCCCTAGGATAGTGTTAGGGTTAGGGTTAGGGTTAGCATCAGCCCTAGGATAGTGTTAGTGTTAGGGTTAGGGTTAGCATCAGGCCCAGGATAGTGGTAGGGTTAGGGTTAGCATCAACCCTAGGATAGTGTTAGTGTTAGGGTTAACATAAACCCTAGGATAGTGCTGGGTTAGGGTTAGGGTTATCATCAGGCCTAGGATAGTGTTAGGGTTAGGGTTAGGGTTAGCATCTGTTCAAGGATAGTTTTAGGGTTAGCGTTAGGGTTAGCATCAGCCCTAGGATAGTGTTAGGGTTAGGGTTATGGTTAGCATCAACCCTAGGATAGTGTTAGGGTTAGGGTTAGGGTTAGCATCAGGCCTAGGATAGTGTTAGGGTTAGGGTTAGGGTTAGCATCAGCCCTAGGATAGTGTTAGGGTTAGGGTTAGCCTCAGCCCTAAGATAGTGTTAGACTTAGGGTTAGGGTTAGCATCAACCCTAGGATAATGTTAAGGGTTAGGGTTAGGGTTAGCATCAGCCCTAGGATAGTGTTAGTGTTAGGGTTAGCATCAGCCCTAGGATAGTGTTAGGGTTAGGGTTAGGGTTAGCATCAGCCCTAGGATAGTGTTAGGGTTAGGGTTAACATAAACCCTAGGATAGTGTTAGGGTTAGGGTTAGGGTTATCATCAGGCCTAGGATAGTGTTAGGGTTAGGGTTAGGGTTAGCATCGGATCAAGGATAGTGTTAGGGTTAGCGTTAGGGTTAGCATCTGCCCTAGGATAGTGTTAGGAGTAGGGTTAGGGTTAGCTTCAGCCCAAGGATAGTGTTAGGGTTAGGGTTAGCATAAGCCCTAGGATAGTGTTAGGGTTAGGGTTAAGGTTAGCATCAAGCCCAGGATAGTGTTAGGGTTAGGGTTAGCATCAGCCCAAGGATAGTGTTAGGGTTAGGGTTAGGGTTAGCATCAGCCCTAGGATAGTGTTAGGGTTAGGGTTAGCATCAACCCTAGGATAGTGTTTGGGTTAGGGTTAGGGTTAGCATCAGCCCTAGGATAGTGTTAGGGTTAGGGTTAGCCTCAGCCCTAGGAGAGTGTTAGGGTTACGGATAGGTTTAGCATCACTCCTAGGACAGTGTTAGGGTTAGGGTTAGGGTTAGCATCAGCCCTAGGATAGTGTTAGGGTTAGGGTTAGGGTTAGCATCAGCCGTAGGATAGTATAAGGGTTAGGGTTAGCCTCAGCCCTAAGATAGTGTTAGAGTTATGGTTAGGGTTAGCATCAGCCCTAGGATAATGTTAGCGTTTGGGTTAGGGTTAGCATCAGCCCTAGGATAGTGTTAGTGTTACGGTTAGCATCAGCCCTAGGATAGTGTTAGGGTTAGGGTTAGGGTTAGCATCCGCCCTAGGATAGTGTTAGGGTTAGGGTTAGGGTTAGCATCAGCCCTAGGATAGTGTTAGGGTTAGGGTTAACATAAACCCTAGGATAGTGTTAGGGTTAGGGTTAGGGTTATCATCAGGCCTAGGATAGTGTTAGGGTTAGGGTTAGGGTTAGCATCAGTTCAAGGATAGTGTTAGGGTTAGCGTTAGGGTTAGCATCTGCCCTAGGATAGTGTTAGGGTTAGGGTTAGGGTTAGCATCAAGCCCAGGATAGTGTTAGGGTTAGGGTTAGCATCAGCCCAAGGATAGTGTTAGGGTTAGGGTTAGGGTTAGCATCAGCCCTAGGATAGTGTTAGGGTTAGGGTTAGCATCAACCCTAGGATAGTGTTTGGGTTAGGGTTAGGGTTAGCATCAGCCCTAGGATAGTGTTAGGGTTAGGGTTAGCCTCAGCCCTAGGAGAGTGTTAGGGTTACGGATAGGTTTAGCATCACTCCTAGGACAGTGTTAGGGTTAGGGTTAGGGTTAGCATCAGCCCTAGGATAGTGTTAGAGTTAGGGTTAGCATCAGGCCTAGGATAGTGTTAGGGTTAGGGTTAGCATCAGCCCTAGGATAGTGTTAGGGTTAGTGTTAGGGTTAGCATCAGCCCTAGGATAGTGTTAGGGTAAGGGTTAGGGTTAGCATCAGGCCTAGGATAGTGTTAGGGTTACGGTTAGAATCAGCCCTAGGATAGTGTTAGGGTTAGGGTTAAGTTTAGCATCAGCCCTAGGATAGTGTTAGGGTTAGGGTTAGGGTTAGCATCAGCCCTAGGATAGTGTTAGGGTTAGGGTTAGCATCAGCCCTAGTATAGTGTTAGGTTTAGGGTTAGGGTTATCATCAGGCCTAGGATAGTGTTAGGGTTAGGGTTAACATAAACCCTAGGATAGTGTTAGGGTTAGGGTTAGGGTTATCATCAGGCCTAGGATAGTGTTAGGGTTAGGGTTAGGGTTAGCATTAGTTCAAGGATAGTGTTAGGGTTAGCGTTAGGGTTAGCATCAGCCCTAGGATAGTGTTAGGGTTAGGGTTAGCATCAGACCTAGGATAGTGTTAGTGTTAGGGTTAGGGTTAGCATCAGGCCCAGGATAGTGGTAGGGTTAGGGTTAGCATCAACCCTAGGATAGTGTTAGTGTTAGGGTTAACATAAACCCTAGGATAGTGTTAGGGTTAGGGTTAGGGTTATCATCAGGCCTAGGATAGTGTTAGGGTTAGGGTTAGGGTTAGCATCAGTTCAAGGATAGTTTTAGGGTTAGCGTTAGGGTTAGCATCAGCCCTAGGATAGTGTTAGGGTTAGGGTTATGGTTAGCATCAGCCCTAGGATAGTGTTAGGGTTAGGGTTAGCATCAGCCCTAGGATAGTGTTACGGTTAGGGTTAGGGTTATCATAAGGCCTAGGATAGTGTTAGGGTTAGGGTTAGGGTTAGCATCAGGCCTAGGATAGTGTTAGGGTTAGGGTTAGGGTTAGCATCAGCCCTAGGATAGTGTTAAGGTTAGGGTTAGCATCAGCCCTAGGATAGTGTTAGGGTTAGGGTTAGGGTTAGCATCAGGCCTAGGATAGTGTTAGGGTTAGGGTTAGCATCAGCCCTAGGATAGTGTTAGGGGTAGCGTTAGGGTTATCATCAGGCCTAGGATAGTGTTAGGGTTAGGGTTAGCATCAGCCCTAGGATAGTGTTAGGGTTAGGGTTAGGGTTACCATCAGCCCTAGGATAGTGTTAGGGTTAGGGTTAGTGTTAGCATCAGCCGTAGGATATTATTAGGGTTAGGGTTAGCATCAGCCCTAGGATAGTGTTTTGGTTAGAGTTAGGGTTAGCACCAGGCTTAGGATAGTGTTAGTGTTAGGGTTACCATCAGCCTTAGGATAGTGTTAGGGTTAGGGTTAGGGTTAGCATCAGCCGTAGGATCTTGTTAGGGTTAGGGTTAGCCTCAGCCCTAGGATAGTGTTAGCGTTAGGGTTAGGGTTAGCATCAGCCCTAGGATAGTGTTAGGGGCAGGGTTAGGGTTCGCATCAGCCCTAGGATAGTGTTAGGGTTAGGGTTAGGGTTCGCATCAGCCCTAGGATAGTGTTAGGGTTAGTGTTAGCATCAGCCCTAGGATAGTGTTAGGGTTAGGGTTAGGGTTAGCATCAGCCCTAGGATACTGTTAGGGTTAGGGTTAACATAAACCCTAGGATAGTGTTAGGGTTAGGGTTAGGGTTATCATCAGGCCTAGGATAGTGTTAGGGTTAGGGTTAGGGTTAGCATTAGTTCAAGGATAGTGTTAGGGTTAGCGTTAGGGTTAGCATCAGCCCTAGGATAGTGTTAGGGTTAGGGTTAGCATCAGCCCTAGGATAGTGTTAGTGTTAGGGTTAGGGTTAGCATCAGGCCCAGGATAGTGGTAGGGTTAGGGTTAGCATCAACCCTAGGATAGTGTTAGTGTTAGGGTTAACATAAACCCTAGGATAGTGCTGGGTTAGGGTTAGGGTTATCATCAGGCCTAGGATAGTGTTAGGGTTAGGGTTAGGGTTAGCATCTGTTCAAGGATAGTTTTAGGGTTAGCGTTAGGGTTAGCATCAGCCCTAGGATAGTGTTAGGGTTAGGGTTATGGTTAGCATCAACCCTAGGATAGTGTTAGGGTTAGGGTTAGGGTTAGCATCAGGCCTAGGATAGTGTTAGGGTTAGGGTTAGGGTTAGCATCAGCCCTAGGATAGTGTTAGGGTTAGGGTTAGCCTCAGCCCTAAGATAGTGTTAGAGTTAGGGTTAGGGTTAGCATCAACCCTAGGATAATGTTAAGGGTTAGGGTTAGGGTTAGCATCAGCCCTAGGATAGTGTTAGTGTTAGGGTTAGCATCAGCCCTAGGATAGTGTTAGGGTTAGGGTTAGGGTTAGCATCAGCCCTAGGATAGTGTTAGGGTTAGGGTTAACATAAACCCTAGGATAGTGTTAGGGTTAGGGTTAGGGTTATCATCAGGCCTAGGATAGTGTTAGGGTTAGGGTTAGGGTTAGCATCGGATCAAGGATAGTGTTAGGGTTAGCGTTAGGGTTAGCATCTGCCCTAGGATAGTGTTAGGAGTAGGGTTAGGGTTAGCTTCAGCCCAAGGATAGTGTTAGGGTTAGGGTTAGCATAAGCCCTAGGATAGTGTTAGGGTTAGGGTTAAGGTTAGCATCAAGCCCAGGATAGTGTTAGGGTTAGGGTTAGCATCAGCCCAAGGATAGTGTTAGGGTTAGGGTTAGGGTTAGCATCAGCCCTAGGATAGTGTTAGGGTTAGGGTTAGCATCAACCCTAGGATAGTGTTTGGGTTAGGGTTAGGGTTAGCATCAGCCCTAGGATAGTGTTAGGGTTAGGGTTAGCCTCAGCCCTAGGAGAGTGTTAGGGTTACGGATAGGTTTAGCATCACTCCTAGGACAGTGTTAGGGTTAGGGTTAGGGTTAGCATCAGCCCTAGGATAGTGTTAGGGTTAGGGTTAGGGTTAGCATCAGCCGTAGGATAGTATAAGGGTTAGGGTTAGCCTCAGCCCTAAGATAGTGTTAGAGTTATGGTTAGGGTTAGCATCAGCCCTAGGATAGTGTTAGTGTTACGGTTAGCATCAGCCCTAGGATAGTGTTAGGGTTAGGGTTAGGGTTAGCATCCGCCCTAGGATAGTGTTAGGGTTAGGGTTAGGGTTAGCATCAGCCCTAGGATAGTGTTAGGGTTAGGGTTAACATAAACCCTAGGATAGTGTTAGGGTTAGGGTTAGGGTTATCATCAGGCCTAGGATAGTGTTAGGGTTAGGGTTAGGGTTAGCATCAGTTCAAGGATAGTGTTAGGGTTAGCGTTAGGGTTAGCATCTGCCCTAGGATAGTGTTAGGGTTAGGGTTAGGGTTAGCATCAGCCCAAGGATAGTGTTAGGGTTAGGGTTAGCATCAGCCCTAGGATAGTGTTAGGGTTAGGGTTAGGGTTAGCATCAAGCCCAGGATAGTGTTAGGGTTAGGGTTAGCATCAGCCCAAGGATAGTGTTAGGGTTAGGGTTAGGGTTAGCATCAGCCCTAGGATAGTGTTAGGGTTAGGGTTAGCATCAACCCTAGGATAGTGTTTGGGTTAGGGTTAGGGTTAGCATCAGCCCTAGGATAGTGTTAGGGTTAGGGTTAGCCTCAGCCCTAGGAGAGTGTTAGGGTTACGGATAGGTTTAGCATCACTCCTAGGACAGTGTTAGGGTTAGGGTTAGGGTTAGCATCAGCCCTAGGATAGTGTTAGAGTTAGGGTTAGCATCAGGCCTAGGATAGTGTTAGGGTTAGGGTTAGCATCAGCCCTAGGATAGTGTTAGGGTTAGTGTTAGGGTTAGCATCAGCCCTAGGATAGTGTTAGGGTAAGGGTTAGGGTTAGCATCAGGCCTAGGATAGTGTTAGGGTTACGGTTAGAATCAGCCCTAGGATAGTGTTAGGGTTAGGGTTAAGTTTAGCATCAGCCCTAGGATAGTGTTAGGGTTAGGGTTAGGGTTAGCATCAGCCCTAGGATAGTGTTAGGGTTAGGGTTAGCATCAGCCCTAGTATAGTGTTAGGTTTAGGGTTAGGGTTATCATCAGGCCTAGGATAGTGTTAGGGTTAGGGTTAACATAAACCCTAGGATAGTGTTAGGGTTAGGGTTAGGGTTATCATCAGGCCTAGGATAGTGTTAGGGTTAGGGTTAGGGTTAGCATTAGTTCAAGGATAGTGTTAGGGTTAGCGTTAGGGTTAGCATCAGCCCTAGGATAGTGTTAGGGTTAGGGTTAGCATCAGACCTAGGATAGTGTTAGTGTTAGGGTTAGGGTTAGCATCAGGCCTAGGATAGTGGTAGGGTTAGGGTTAGCATCAACCCTAGGATAGTGTTAGTGTTAGGGTTAACATAAACCCTAGGATAGTGTTAGGGTTAGGGTTAGGGTTATCATCAGGCCTAGGATAGTGTTAGGGTTAGGGTTAGGGTTAGCATCAGTTCAAGGTTAGTTTTAGGGTTAGCGTTAGGGTTAGCATCAGCCCTAGGATAGTGTTAGGGTTAGGGTTATGGTTAGCATCAGCCCTAGGATAGTGTTAGGGTTAGGGTTAGCATCAGCCCTAGGATAGTGTTACGGTTAGGGTTAGGGTTATCATAAGGCCTAGGATAGTGTTAGGGTTAGGGTTAGGATTAGCATCAGGCCTAGGATAGTGTTAGGGTTAGGGTTAGGGTTAGCATCAGCCCTAGGATAGTGTTAAGGTTAGGGTTAGCATCAGCCCTAGGATAGTGTTAGGGTTAGGGTTAGGGTTAGCATCAGGCCTAGGATAGTGTTAGGGTTAGGGTTAGCATCAGCCCTAGGATAGTGTTAGTGGTAGCGTTAGGGTTATCATCAGGCCTAGGATAGTGTTAGGGTTAGGGTTAGCATCAGCCCTAGGATAGTGTTAGGGTTAGGGTTAGGGTTAGCATCAGCCCTAGGATAGTGTTAGGGTTAGGGTTAGTGTTAGCATCAGCCGTAGGATATTATTAGGGTTAGGGTTAGCATCAGCCCTAGGATAGTGTTTTGGTTAGAGTTAGGGTTAGCACCAGGCTTAGGATAGTGTTAGTGTTAGGGTTACCATCAGCCTTAGGATAGTGTTAGGGTTAGGGTTAGGGTTAGCATCAGCCGTAGGATCTTGTTAGGGTTAGGGTTAGTCTCAGCCCTAGGATAGTGTTAGTGTTAGGGTTAGGGTTAGCATCAGCCCTAGGATAGTGTTAGTGGCAGGGTTAGGGTTCGCATCAGCCCTAGGATAGTGTTAGGGTTAGGGTTAGGGTTCGCATCAGCCCTAGGATAGTGTTAGGGTTAGTGTTAGCATCAGCCCTAGGATAGTGTTAGGGTTAGGGTTAGGGTTAGCATCAGCCCTAGGATACTGTTAGGGTTAGGGTTAACATAAACCCTAGGATAGTGTTAGGGTTAGGGTTAGGGTTATCATCAGGCCTAGGATAGTGTTAGGGTTAGGGTTAGGGTTAGCATTAGTTCAAGGATAGTGTTAGGGTTAGCGTTAGGGTTAGCATCAGCCCTAGGATAGTGTTAGGGTTAGGGTTAGCATCAGCCCTAGGATAGTGTTAGTGTTAGGGTTAGGGTTAGCATCAGGCCCAGGATAGTGGTAGGGTTAGGGTTAGCATCAACCCTGGGACAGTGTTAGTGTTAGGGTTAACATAAACCCTAGGATAGTGCTGGGTTAGGGTTAGGGTTATCATCAGGCCTAGGATAGTGTTAGGGTTAGGGTTAGGGTTAGCATCTGTTCAAGGATAGTTTTAGGGTTAGCGTTAGGGTTAGCATCAGCCCTAGGATAGTGTTAGGGTTAGGGTTATGGTTAGCATCAACCCTAGGATAGTGTTAGGGTTAGGGTTAGCATCAGCCCTAGGATAGTGTTACGGTTAGGGTTAGGGTTATCATCAGAACTAGGATAGTGTTAGGGTTAGGGTTAGCATCAGCCCTAGGATAGTGTTAAGGTTAGGGTTAGCATCAGCCCTAGGATAGTGTTAGGGTTAGGGTTAGGGTTAGCATCAGGCCTAGGATAGTGTTAGGGTTAGGGTTAGGGTTAGCATCAGCCCTAGGATAGTGTTAGGGTTAGGGTTAGCCTCAGCCCTAAGATAGTGTTAGAGTTAGGGTTAGGGTTAGCATCAGCCCTAGGATAATGTTAAGGGTTAGGGTTAGGGTTAGCATCAGCCCTAGGATAGTGTTAGTGTTAGGGTTAGCATCAGCCCTAGGATAGTGTTAGGGTTAGGGTTAGGGTTAGCATCAGCCCTAGGATAGTGTTAGGGTTAGGGTTAACATAAACCCTAGGATAGTGTTAGGGTTAGGGTTAGGGTTATCATCAGGCCTAGGATAGTGTTAGGGTTAGGGTTAGGGTTAGCATCGGATCAAGGATAGTGTTAGGGTTAGCGTTAGGGTTAGCATCTGCCCTAGGATAGTGTTAGGATTAGGGTTAGGGTTAGCTTCAGCCCAAGGATAGTGTTAGGGTTAGGGTTAGCATAAGCCCTAGGATAGTGTTAGGGTTAGGGTTAAGGTTAGCATCAAGCCCAGGATAGTGTTAGGGTTAGGGTTAGCATCAGCCCAAGGATAGTGTTAGGGTTAGGGTTAGGGTTAGCATCAGCCCTAGGATAGTGTTAGGGTTAGGGTTAGCATCAACCCTAGGATAGTGTTTGGGTTAGGGTTAGGGTTAGCATCAGCCCTAGGATAGTGTTAGGGTTAGGGTTAGCCTCAGCCCTAGGAGAGTGTTAGGGTTACGGATAGGTTTAGCATCACTCCTAGGACAGTGTTAGGGTTAGGGTTAGGGTTAGCATCAGCCCTAGGATAGTGTTAGGGTTAGGGTTAGGGTTAGCATCAGCCGTAGGATAGTATAAGGGTTAGGGTTAGCCTCAGCCCTAAGATAGTGTTAGAGTTATGGTTAGGGTTAGCATCAGCCCTAGGATAATGTTAGCGTTTGGGTTAGGGTTAGCATCAGCCCTAGGATAGTGTTAGTGTTACGGTTAGCATCAGGCCTAGGATAGTGTTAGGGTTAGGGTTAGGGTTAGCATCCGCCCTAGGATAGTGTTAGGGTTAGGGTTAGGGTTAGCATCAGCCCTAGGATAGTGTTAGGGTTAGGGTTAACATAAACCCTAGGATAGTGTTAGGGTTAGGGTTAGGGTTATCATCAGGCCTAGGATAGTGTTAGGGTTAGGGTTAGGGTTAGCATCAGTTCAAGGATAGTGTTAGGGTTAGCGTTAGGGTTAGCATCTGCCCTAGGATAGTGTTAGGGTTAGGGTTAGGGTTAGCATCAGCCCAAGGATAGTGTTAGGGTTAGGGTTAGCATCAGCCCTAGGATAGTGTTAGGGTTAGGGTTAGGGTTAGCATCAAGCCCAGGATAGTGTTAGGGTTAGGGTTAGCATCAGCCCAAGGATAGTGTTAGGGTTAGGGTTAGGGTTAGCATCAGCCCTAGGATAGTGTTAGGGTTAGGGTTAGCATCAACCCTAGGATAGTGTTTGGGTTAGGGTTAGGGTTAGCATCAGCCCTAGGATAGTGTTAGGGTTAGGGTTAGCCTCAGCCCTAGGAGAGTGTTAGGGTTACGGATAGGTTTAGCATCACTCCTAGGACAGTGTTAGGGTTAGGGTTAGGGTTAGCATCAGCCCTAGGATAGTGTTAGGGTTAGGGTTAGCATCAGGCCTAGGATAGTGTTAGGGTTAGGGTTAGCATCAGCCCTAGGATAGTGTTAGGGTTAGTGTTAGGGCTAGCATCAGCCCTAGGATAGTGTTAGGGTAAGGGTTAGGGTTAGCATCAGACCTAGGATAGTGTTAGGGTTACGGTTAGAATCAGCCCTAGGATAGTGTTAGGGTTAGGGTTAAGTTTAGCATCAGCCCTAGGATAGTGTTAGGGTTAGGGTTAGGGTTAGCATCAGCCCTAGGATAGTGTTAGGGTTAGGGTTAGCATCAGCCCTAGTATAGTGTTAGGTTTAGGGTTAGGGTTATCATCAGGCCTAGGATAGTGTTAGGGTTAGGGTTAACATAAACCCTAGGATAGTGTTAGGGTTAGGGTTAGGGTTATCATCAGGCCTAGGATAGTGTTAGGGTTAGGGTTAGGGTTAGCATTAGTTCAAGGATAGTGTTAGGGTTAGCGTTAGGGTTAGCATCAGCCCTAGGATAGTGTTAGGGTTAGGGTTAGCATCAGACCTAGGATAGTGTTAGTGTTAGGGTTAGGGTTAGCATCAGGCCCAGGATAGTGGTAGGGTTAGGGTTAGCATCAACCCTAGGATAGTGTTAGTGTTAGGGTTAACATAAACCCTAGGATAGTGTTAGGGTTAGGGTTAGGGTTATCATCAGGCCTAGGATAGTGTTAGGGTTAGGGTTAGGGTTAGCATCAGTTCAAGGATAGTTTTAGGGTTAGCGTTAGGGTTAGCATCAGCCCTAGGATAGTGTTAGGGCTAGGGTTATGGTTAGCATCAGCCCTAGGATAGTGTTAGGGTTAGGGTTAGCATCAGCCCTAGGATAGTGTTACGGTTAGGGTTAGGGTTATCATAAGGCCTAGGATAGTGTTAGGGTTAGGGTTAGGGTTAGCATCAGGCCTAGGATAGTGTTAGGGTTAGGGTTAGGGTTAGCATCAGCCCTAGGATAGTGTTAAGGTTAGGGTTAGCATCAGCCCTAGGATAGTGTTAGGGTTAGGGTTAGGGTTAGCATCAGGCCTAGGATAGTGTTAGGGTTAGGGTTAGCATCAGCCCTAGGATAGTGTTAGTGGTAGCGTTAGGGTTATCATCAGGCCTAGGATAGTGTTAGGGTTAGGGTTAGCATCAGCCCTAGGATAGTGTTAGGGTTAGGGTTAGGGTTAGCATCAGCCCTAGGATAGTGTTAGGGTTAGGGTTAGTGTTAGCATCAGCCGTAGGATATTATTAGGGTTAGGGTTAGCATCAGCCCTAGGATAGTGTTTTGGTTAGAGTTAGGGTTAGCACCAGGCTTAGGATAGTGTTAGTGTTAGGGTTACCATCAGCCTTAGGATAGTGTTAGGGTTAGGTTTAGGGTTAGCATCAGCCGTAGGATCTTGTTAGGGTTAGGGTTAGCCTCAGCCCTAGGATAGTGTTAGCGTTAGGGTTAGGGTTAGCATCAGCCCTAGGATAGTGTTAGGGGCAGGGTTAGTGTTAGCATCAGCCCTAGGATAGTGTTAGGGTTAGGGTTAGGGTTAGCATCAGCCCTAGGATACTGTTAGGGTTAGGGTTAACATAAACCCTAGGATAGTGTTAGGGTTAGGGTTAGGGTTATCATCAGGCCTAGGATAGTGTTAGGGTTAGGGTTAGGGTTAGCATTAGTTCAAGGATAGTGTTAGGGTTAGCGTTAGGGTTAGCATCAGCCCTAGGATAGTGTTAGGGTTAGGGTTAGCATCAGCCCTAGGATAGTGTTAGTGTTAGGGTTAGGGTTAGCATCAGGCCCAGGATAGTGGTAGGGTTAGGGTTAGCATCAACCCTAGGATAGTGTTAGTGTTAGGGTTAACATAAACCCTAGGATAGTGCTGGGTTAGGGTTAGGGTTATCATCAGGCCTAGGATAGTGTTAGGGTTAGGGTTAGGGTTAGCATCTGTTCAAGGATAGTTTTAGGGTTAGCGTTAGGGTTAGCATCAGCCCTAGGATAGTGTTAGGGTTAGGGTTATGGTTAGCATCAACCCTAGGATAGTGTTAGGGTTAGGGTTAGCATCAGCCCTAGGATAGTGTTACGGTTAGGGTTAGGGTTATCATCAGAACTAGGATAGTGTTAGGGTTAGGGTTAGCATCAGCCCTAGGATAGTGTTAAGGTTAGGGTTAGCATCAGCCCTAGGATAGTGTTAGGGTTAGGGTTAGGGTTAGCATCAGGCCTAGGATAGTGTTAGGGTTAGGGTTAGGGTTAGCATCAGCCCTAGGATAGTGTTAAGGTTAGGGTTAGCATCAGCCCTAGGATAGTGTTAGGGTTAGGGTTAGGGTTAGCATCAGGCCTAGGATAGTGTTAGGGTTAGGGTTAGCATCAGCCCTAGGATAGTGTTAGGGGTAGCGTTAGGGTTATCATCAGGCCTAGGATAGTGTTAGTGTTAGGGTTAGCATCAGCCCTAGGATAGTGTTAGGGTTAGGGTTAGGGTTAGCATCAGCCCTAGGATAGTGTTAGGGTTAGGGTTAGTGTTAGCATCAGCCGTAGGATATTATTAGGGTTAGGGTTAGCATCAGCCCTAGGATAGTGTTTTGGTTAGTGTTAGGGTTAGCACCAGGCTTAGGATAGTGTTAGTGTTAGGGTTACCATCAGCCTTAGGATAGTGTTAGGGTTAGGGTTAGGGTTAGCATCAGCCGTAGGATCTTGTTAGGGTTAGGGTTAGCCTCAGCCCTAGGATAGTGTTAGCGTTAGGGTTAGGGTTAGCATCAGCCCTAGGATAGTGTTAGGGGCAGGGTTAAGGTTAGCATCAGCCCTAGGATAGTATTAGTGTTAGGGTTAGCATCAGCCCTAGGATAGTGTTAGGGGTAGCGTTAGGGTTATCATCAGGCCTAGGATAGTGTTAGGGTTAGGGTTAGCATCAGCCCTAGGATAGTATTAGGGTTAGGGTTAGGGTTAGGGTTAGGGTTAGCATCAGGCCTAGGATAGTGTTAGGGTTAGGGTTAGCATCAGCCCTCGGATAATGTTAGGTTTAGGGTTAGGGTTAGCATCAGCCCTAGGATAGTGTTAAGGTTAGGGTTAGGGTTAGCATCAGCCCTAGGATAGTGTTAGGGTTAGGGTTAGCATCAGCCCTGGGATAATGTTAGGGATAGGGTTAGGGTTAGCATCAGCCCTAGGATAGTGTTAGGGTTAGGGTTAGCATCAGCCCTAGGATAGTGTTAGGGTTAGGGTTAGGGTTAGCATCAGCCCTAGGATAGTGTTAGGGTTAGGGTTAGCATCAGCCCTAGGATAGTGTTAGGGTTAGGGTTAGGGTTAGCATCAGCCCTACGATAGTGTTAGTGTTAGGGTTAGCGTCAGCCCTAGGATAGTGTTAGGGTTAGGGTTAGGGTTAGCATCAGCCCTAGGATAGTGTTAGGGTTAGGGTTAGCGTCAGCCCTAGGATAGTGTTAGGGTTAGGGTTAGGGTTAGCATCAGCCCTAGGATAGTGTTAGGGTTAGGGTTAGCGTCAGACCTAGGTTAGTGTTAGGGTTAGGGTTAGGGTTAGCATCAGCCCTAGGATAGTGCTAGGGTTAGGGTTAACATAAACCCTAGGATAGTGTTAGGGTTAGGGTTAGGGTTATCATCAGGCCTAGGATAGTGTTAGGGTTAGGGTTAGGGTTAGCATCAGTTCAAGGATAGTGTTAGGGTTAGCGTTAGGGTTAGCATCTGCCCTAGGATAGTGTTAGGGTTAGGGTTAGGGTTAGCATCAGCCCAAGGATAGTGTTAGGGTTAGGGTTAGCATCAGCCCTAGGATAGTGTTAGGGTTAGGGTTAGCATCAGCCCTAGGATAGTGTTAGTGTTAGGGTTAGGGTTAGCATCAGGCCCAAGATAGTGGTAGGTTTAGGGTTAGCATCAACCCTAGGATAGTGTTAGTGTTAGGGTTATCATAAACCCTAGGATAGTGTTAGGGTTAGGGTTAGGGTTATCATCAGGCCTAGGATAGTGTTAGGGTTAGGGTTAGTGTTAGCATCAGTTCAAGGATAGTTTTAAGGTTAGCGTTAGTGTTAGCATCAGCCCTAGGATAGTGTTAGGGTTAGGGTTATGGTTAGCATCAGCCCTAGGATAGTGTTAGGTTTAGGGTTAGCATCAGCCCTAGGATAGTGTTACGGTTAGGGTTAGGGTTATCATCAGGCCTAGGATAGTGTTAGGGTTAGGGTTAGCATCAGCCCTAGGATAGTGTTAAGGTTAGGGTTAGCATCAGCCCTAGGATGGTGTTAGGGTTAGGGTTAGGGTTAGCATCAGGCCTAGGATAGTGTTAGGGTTAGGGTTAGGCTTAGCATCAGGCCTAGGATAGTGTTAGGGTTAGGGTTAGGCTTAGCATCAGCCCTAGGATAGTGTTAAGGTTAGGGTTAGCATCAGCCCTAGGATAGTGTTAGGGTTAGGGTTAGGGTTAGCATCAGGCCTAGGATAGTGTTAGGGTTAGGGGTAGCATCAGTCCTAGGATAGTGTTAGGGGTAGCGTTAGGGTTATCATCAGGCCTAGGATAGTGTTAGGGTTAGGGTTAGCATCAGCCCTAGGATAGTGTTAGGGTTAGGGTTAGGGTTAGCATCAGCCCTAGGATAGTGTTAGGGTTAGGGTTAGTGTTAGCATCAGCCGTAGGATATTATTAGGGTTAGGGTTAGCATCAGCCCTAGGATAGTGTTTTGGTTAGAGTTAGGGTTAGCACCAGGCTTAGGATAGTGTTAGTGTTAGGGTTACCATCAGCCTTAGGATAGTGTTAGGGTTAGGGTTAGGGTTAGCATCAGCCGTAGGATCTTGTTAGGGTTAGGGTTAGCCTCAGCCCTAGGATAGTGTCAGCGTTAGGGTTAGGGTTAGCATCAGCACTAGGATAGTGTTAGGGGCAGGGTTAGGGTTAGCATCAGCTCTAGGATAGTATTAGTGTTAGGGTTAGCATCAGCCCTAGGATAGTGTTAGGGTTAGGGTTAGGGTTAGCATCAGCCCTAGAATAGTGTTAGGGTTAGGGTTAGCATCAGCCCTGGGATAATGATAGGGATAGGGTTAGGGTTAGCATCAGCCCTAGGATAGTGTTAGGGTTAGGGTTAGGGTTAGCATCAGCCCTAGGATAGTGTTAGGGTTAGGGTTAGCATCAGCCCTAGGATAGTGTTAGGGTTAGGGTTAGGGTTATCATCAGGCCTAGGATAGTGTTAGGGTTAGGGTTAGGGTTAGCATTAGTTCAAGGATAGTGTTAGGGTTAGCGTTAGGGTTAGCATCAGCCCTAGGATAGTGTTAGGGTTAGGGTTAGCATCAGACCTAGGATAGTGTTAGTGTTAGGGTTAGGGTTAGCATCAGGCCTAGGATAGTGGTAGGGTTAGGGTTAGCATCAACCCTAGGATAGTGTTAGTGTTAGGGTTAACATAAACCCTAGGATAGTGTTAGGGTTAGGGTTAGGGTTATCATCAGGCCTAGGATAGTGTTAGGGTTAGGGTTAGGGTTAGCATCAGTTCAAGGTTAGTTTTAGGGTTAGCGTTAGGGTTAGCATCAGCCCTAGGATAGTGTTAGGGTTAGGGTTATGGTTAGCATCAGCCCTAGGATAGTGTTAGGGTTAGGGTTAGCATCAGCCCTAGGATAGTGTTACGGTTAGGGTTAGGGTTATCATAAGGCCTAGGATAGTGTTAGGGTTAGGGTTAGGATTAGCATCAGGCCTAGGATAGTGTTAGGGTTAGGGTTAGGGTTAGCATCAGCCCTAGGATAGTGTTAAGGTTAGGGTTAGCATCAGCCCTAGGATAGTGTTAGGGTTAGGGTTAGGGTTAGCATCAGGCCTAGGATAGTGTTAGGGTTAGGGTTAGCATCAGCCCTAGGATAGTGTTAGTGGTAGCGTTAGGGTTATCATCAGGCCTAGGATAGTGTTAGGGTTAGGGTTAGCATCAGCCCTAGGATAGTGTTAGGGTTAGGGTTAGGGTTAGCATCAGCCCTAGGATAGTGTTAGGGTTAGGGTTAGTGTTAGCATCAGCCGTAGGATATTATTAGGGTTAGGGTTAGCATCAGCCCTAGGATAGTGTTTTGGTTAGAGTTAGGGTTAGCACCAGGCTTAGGATAGTGTTAGTGTTAGGGTTACCATCAGCCTTAGGATAGTGTTAGGGTTAGGGTTAGGGTTAGCATCAGCCGTAGGATCTTGTTAGGGTTAGGGTTAGCCTCAGCCCTAGGATAGTGTTAGCGTTAGGGTTAGGGTTAGCATCAGCCCTAGGATAGTGTTAGTGGCAGGGTTAGGGTTCGCATCAGCCCTAGGATAGTGTTAGGGTTAGGGTTAGGGTTCGCATCAGCCCTAGGATAGTGTTAGGGTTAGTGTTAGCATCAGCCCTAGGATAGTGTTAGGGTTAGGGTTAGGGTTAGCATCAGCCCTAGGATACTGTTAGGGTTAGGGTTAACATAAACCCTAGGATAGTGTTAGGGTTAGGGTTAGGGTTATCATCAGGCCTAGGATAGTGTTAGGGTTAGGGTTAGGGTTAGCATTAGTTCAAGGATAGTGTTAGGGTTAGCGTTAGGGTTAGCATGAGCCCTAGGATAGTGTTAGGGTTAGGGTTAGCATCAGCCCTAGGATAGTGTTAGTGTTAGGGTTAGGGTTAGCATCAGGCCCAGGATAGTGGTAGGGTTAGGGTTAGCATCAACCCTAGGACAGTGTTAGTGTTAGGGTTAACATAAACCCTAGGATAGTGCTGGGTTAGGGTTAGGGTTATCATCAGGCCTAGGATAGTGTTAGGGTTAGGGTTAGGGTTAGCATCTGTTCAAGGATAGTTTTAGGGTTAGCGTTAGGGTTAGCATCAGCCCTAGGATAGTGTTAGGGTTAGGGTTATGGTTAGCATCAACCCTAGGATAGTGTTAGGGTTAGGGTTAGCATCAGCCCTAGGATAGTGTTACGGTTAGGGTTAGGGTTATCATCAGAACTAGGATAGTGTTAGGGTTAGGGTTAGCATCAGCCCTAGGATAGTGTTAAGGTTAGGGTTAGCATCAGCCCTAGGATAGTGTTAGGGTTAGGGTTAGGGTTAGCATCAGGCCTAGGATAGTGTTAGGGTTAGGGTTAGGGTTAGCATCAGCCCTAGGATAGTGTTAGGGTTAGGGTTAGCCTCAGCCCTAAGATAGTGTTAGAGTTAGGGTTAGGGTTAGCATCAGCCCTAGGATAATGTTAAGGGTTAGGGTTAGGGTTAGCATCAGCCCTAGGATAGTGTTAGTGTTAGGGTTAGCATCAGCCCTAGGATAGTGTTAGGGTTAGGGTTAGGGTTAGCATCAGCCCTAGGATAGTGTTAGGGTTAGGGTTAACATAAACCCTAGGATAGTGTTAGGGTTAGGGTTAGGGTTATCATCAGGCCTAGGATAGTGTTAGGGTTAGGGTTAGGGTTAGCATCGGATCAAGGATAGTGTTAGGGTTAGCGTTAGGGTTAGCATCTGCCCTAGGATAGTGTTAGGATTAGGGTTAGGGTTAGCTTCAGCCCAAGGATAGTGTTAGGGTTAGGGTTAGCATAAGCCCTAGGATAGTGTTAGGGTTAGGGTTAAGGTTAGCATCAAGCCCAGGATAGTGTTAGGGTTAGGGTTAGCATCAGCCCAAGGATAGTGTTAGGGTTAGGGTTAGGGTTAGCATCAGCCCTAGGATAGTGTTAGGGTTAGGGTTAGCATCAACCCTAGGATAGTGTTTGGGTTAGGGTTAGGGTTAGCATCAGCCCTAGGATAGTGTTAGGGTTAGGGTTAGCCTCAGCCCTAGGAGAGTGTTAGGGTTACGGATAGGTTTAGCATCACTCCTAGGACAGTGTTAGGGTTAGGGTTAGGGTTAGCATCAGCCCTAGGATAGTGTTAGGGTTAGGGTTAGGGTTAGCATCAGCCGTAGGATAGTATAAGGGTTAGGGTTAGCCTCAGCCCTAAGATAGTGTTAGAGTTATGGTTAGGGTTAGCATCAGCCCTAGGATAATGTTAGCGTTTGGGTTAGGGTTAGCATCAGCCCTAGGATAGTGTTAGTGTTACGGTTAGCATCAGCCCTAGGATAGTGTTAGGGTTAGGGTTAGGGTTAGCATCCGCCCTAGGATAGTGTTAGGGTTAGGGTTAGGGTTAGCTTCAGCCCTAGGATAGTGTTAGGGTTAGGGTTAACATAAACCCTAGGATAGTGTTAGGGTTAGGGTTAGGGTTATCATCAGGCCTAGGATAGTGTTAGGGTTAGGGTTAGGGTTAGCATCAGTTCAAGGATAGTGTTAGGGTTAGCGTTAGGGTTAGCATCTGCCCTAGGATAGTGTTAGGGTTAGGGTTAGGGTTAGCATCAGCCCAAGGATAGTGTTAGGGTTAGGGTTAGCATCAGCCCTAGGATAGTGTTAGGGTTAGGGTTAGGGTTAGCATCAAACCCAGGATAGTGTTAGGGTTAGGGTTAGCATCAGCCCAAGGATAGTGTTAGGGTTAGGGTTAGGGTTAGCATCAGCCCTAGGATAGTGTTAGGGTTAGGGTTAGCATCAACCCTAGGATAGTGTTTGGGTTAGGGTTAGGGTTAGCATCAGCCCTAGGATAGTGTTAGGGTTAGGGTTAGCCTCAGCCCTAGGAGAGTGTTAGGGTTACGGATAGGTTTAGCATCACTCCTAGGACAGTGTTAGGGTTAGGGTTAGGGTTAGCATCAGCCCTAGGATAGTGTTAGGGTTAGGGTTAGCATCAGGCCTAGGATAGTGTTAGGGTTAGGGTTAGCATCAGCCCTAGGATAGTGTTAGGGTTAGTGTTAGGGCTAGCATCAGCCCTAGGATAGTGTTAGGGTAAGGGTTAGGGTTAGCATCAGACCTAGGATAGTGTTAGGGTTACGGTTAGAATCAGCCCTAGGATAGTGTTAGGGTTAGGGTTAAGTTTAGCATCAGCCCTAGGATAGTGTTAGGGTTAGGGTTAGCATCAGCCCTAGTATAGTGTTAGGTTTAGGGTTAGGGTTATCATCAGGCCTAGGATAGTGTTAGGGTTAGGGTTAACATAAACCCTAGGATAGTGTTAGGGTTAGGGTTAGGGTTATCATCAGGCCTAGGATAGTGTTAGGGTTAGGGTTAGGGTTAGCATTAGCTCAAGGATAGTGTTAGGGTTAGCGTTAGGGTTAGCATCAGCCCTAGGATAGTGTTAGGGTTAGGGTTAGCATCAGACCTAGGATAGTGTTAGTGTTAGGGTTAGGGTTAGCATCAGGCCCAGGATAGTGGTAGGGTTAGGGTTAGCATCAACCCTAGGATAGTGTTAGTGTTAGGGTTAACATAAACCCTAGGATAGTGTTAGGGTTAGGGTTAGGGTTATCATCAGGCCTAGGATAGTGTTAGGGTTAGGGTTAGGGTTTGCATCAGTTCAAGGATAGTTTTAGGGTTAGCGTTAGGGTTAGCATCAGCCCTAGGATAGTGTTAGGGTTAGGGTTATGGTTAGCATCAGCCCTAGGATAGTGTTAGGGTTAGGGTTAGCATCAGCCCTAGGATAGTGTTACGGTTAGGGTTAGGGTTATCATAAGGCCTAGGATAGTGTTAGGGTTAGGGTTAGGGTTAGCATCAGGCCTAGAATAGTGTTAGGGTTAGGGTTAGGGTTAGCATCAGCCCTAGGATAGTGTTAAGGTTAGGGTTAGCATCAGCCCTAGGATAGTGTTAGGGTTAGGGTTAGGGTTAGCATCAGGCCTAGGATAGTGTTAGGGTTAGGGTTAGCATCAGCCCTAGGATAGTGTTAGTGGTAGCGTTAGGGTTATCATCAGGCCTAGGATAGTGTTAGGGTTAGGGTTAGCATCAGCCCTAGGATAGTGTTAGGGTTAGGGTTAGGGTTAGCATCAGCCCTAGGATAGTGTTAGGGTTAGGGTTAGTGTTAGCATCAGCCGTAGGATATTATTAGGGTTAGGGTTAGCATCAGCCCTAGGATAGTGTTTTGGTTAGAGTTAGGGTTAGCACCAGGCTTAGGATAGTGTTAGTGTTAGGGTTACCATCAGCCTTAGGATAGTGTTAGGGTTAGGGTTAGGGTTAGCATCAGCCGTAGGATCTTGTTAGGGTTAGGGTTAGCCTCAGCCCTAGGATAGTGTTAGCGTTAGGGTTAGGGTTAGCATCAGCCCTAGGATAGTGTTAGGGGCAGGGTTAGTGTTAGCATCAGCCCTAGGATAGTGTTAGGGTTAGGGTTAGGGTTAGCATCAGCCCTAGGATACTGTTAGGGTTAGGGTTAACATAAACCCTAGGATAGTGTTAGGGTTAGGGTTAGGGTTATCATCAGGCCTAGGATAGTGTTAGGGTTAGGGTTAGGGTTAGCATTAGTTCAAGGATAGTGTTAGGGTTAGCGTTAGGGTTAGCATCAGCCCTAGGATAGTGTTAGGGTTAGGGTTAGCATCAGCCCTAGGATAGTGTTAGTGTTAGGGTTAGGGTTAGCATCAGGCCCAGGATAGTGGTAGGGTTAGGGTTAGCATCAACCCTAGGATAGTGTTAGTGTTAGGGTTAACATAAACCCTAGGATAGTGCTGGGTTAGGGTTAGGGTTATCATCAGGCCTAGGATAGTGTTAGGGTTAGGGTTAGGGTTAGCATCTGTTCAAGGATAGTTTTAGGGTTAGCGTTAGGGTTAGCATCAGCCCTAGGATAGTGTTAGGGTTAGGGTTATGGTTAGCATCAACCCTAGGATAGTGTTAGGGTTAGGGGTAGCATCAGCCCTAGGATAGTGTTACGGTTAGGGTTAGGGTTATCATCAGAACTAGGATAGTGTTAGGGTTAGGGTTAGCATCAGCCCTAGGATAGTGTTAAGGTTAGGGTTAGCATCAGCCCTAGGATAGTGTTAGGGTTAGGGTTAGGGTTAGCATCAGGCCTAGGATAGTGTTAGGGTTAGGGTTAGGGTTAGCATCAGCCCTAGGATAGTGTTAAGGTTAGGGTTAGCATCAGCCCTAGGATAGTGTTAGGGTTAGGGTTAGGGTTAGCATCAGGCCTAGTATAGTGTTAGGGTTAGGGTTAGCATCAGCCCTAGGATAGTGTTAGGGGTAGCGTTAGGGTTATCATCAGGCCTAGGATAGTGTTAGTGTTCGGGTTAGCATCAGCCCTAGGATAGTGTTAGGGTTAGGGTTAGGGTTAGCATCAGCCCTAGGATAGTGTTAGGGTTAGGGTTAGTGTTAGCATCAGCCGTAGGATATTATTAGGGTTAGGGTTAGCATCAGCCCTAGGATAGTGTTTTGGTTAGTGTTAGGGTTAGCACCAGGCTTAGGATAGTGTTAGTGTTAGGGTTACCATCAGCCTTAAGATAGTGTTAGGGTTAGGGTTAGGGTTAGCATCAGCCGTAGGATCTTGTTAGGGTTAGGGTTAGCCTCAGCCCTAGGATAGTGTTAGCGTTAGGGTTAGGGTTAGCATCAGCCCTAGGATAGTGTTAGGGGCAGGGTTAAGGTTAGCATCAGCCCTAGGATAGTATTAGTGTTAGGGTTAGCATCAGCCCTAGGATAGTGTTAGGGGTAGCGTTAGGGTTATCATCAGGCCTAGGATAGTGTTAGGGTTAGGGTTAGCATCAGCCCTAGGATAGTATTAGGGTTAGGGTTAGGGTTAGGGTTAGGGTTAGCATCAGGCCTAGGATAGTGTTAGGGTTAGGGTTAGCATCAGCCCTAGGATAGTGTTAGGGTTAGGGTTAGGGTTAGCATCAGCCCTAGGATAGTGTTAGGGTTAGGGTTAGCATCAGCCCTGGGATAGTGTTAGGGTTAGGGTTAGCATCAGCCCTAGGATAGTGTTAGGGTTAGGGTTAGGGTTAGCATCAGCCCTAGGATAGTGTTAGGGTTAGGGTTAGCATCAGCCCTAGGATAGTGTTAGCGTTAGGGTTAGGGTTAGCATCAGCCCTACGATAGTGTTAGTGTTAGGGTTAGCGTCAGCCCTAGGATAGTGTTAGGGTTAGGGTTAGGGTTAGCATCAGCCCTAGGATAGTGTTAGGGTTAGGGTTAGCGTCAGCCCTAGGATAGTGTTAGGGTTAGGGTTAGGGTTAGCATCAGCCCTAGGATAGTGTTAGGGTTAGGGTTAGCGTCAGACCTAGGTTAGTGTTAGGGTTAGGGTTAGGGTTAGCATCAGCCCTAGGATAGTGCTAGGGTTAGGGTTAACATAAACCCTAGGATAGTGTTAGGGTTAGGGTTAGGGTTATCATCAGGCCTAGGATAGTGTTAGGGTTAGGGTTAGGGTTAGCATCAGTTCAAGGATAGTGTTAGGGTTAGCGTTAGGGTTAGCATCTGCCCTAGGATAGTGTTAGGGTTAGGGTTAGGGTTAGCATCAGCCCAAGGATAGTGTTAGGGTTAGGGTTAGCATCAGCCCTAGGATAGTGTTAGGGTTAGGGTTAGCATCAGCCCTAGGATAGTGTTAGTGTTAGGGTTAGGGTTAGCATCAGGCCCAGGATAGTGGTAGGGTTAGGGTTAGCATCAACCCTAGGATAGTGTTAGTGTTAGGGTTATCATAAACCCTAGGATAGTGTTAGGGTTAGGGTTAGGGTTATCATCAGGCCTAGGATAGTGTTAGGGTTAGGGTTAGTGTTAGCATCAGTTCAAGGATAGTTTTAAGGTTAGCGTTAGTGTTAGCATCAGCCCTAGGATAGTGTTAGGGTTAGGGTTATGGTTAGCATCAGCCCTAGGATAGTGTTAGGTTTAGGGTTAGCATCAGCCCTAGGATAGTGTTACGGTTAGGGTTAGGGTTATCATCAGGCCTAGGATAGTGTTAGGGTTAGGGTTAGCATCAGCCCTAGGATAGTGTTAAGGTTAGGGTTAGCATCAGCCCTAGGATGGTGTTAGGGTTAGGGTTAGGGTTAGCATCAGGCCTAGGATAGTGTTAGGGTTAGGGTTAGGCTTAGCATCAGGCCTAGGATAGTGTTAGGGTTAGGGTTAGGCTTAGCATCAGCCCTAGGATAGTGTTAAGGTTAGGGTTAGCATCAGCCCTAGGATAGTGTTAGGGTTAGGGTTAGGGTTAGCATCAGGCCTAGGATAGTGTTAGGGTTAGGGTTAGCATCAGTCCTAGGATAGTGTTAGGGGTAGCGTTAGGGTTATCATCAGGCCTAGGATAGTGTTAGGGTTAGGGTTAGCATCAGCCCTAGGATAGTGTTAGGGTTAGGGTTAGGGTTAGCATCAGCCCTAGGATAGTGTTAGGGTTAGGGTTAGTGTTAGCATCAGCCGTAGGATATTATTAGGGTTAGGGTTAGCATCAGCCCTAGGATAGTGTTTTGGTTAGAGTTAGGGTTAGCACCAGGCTTAGGATAGTGTTAGTGTTAGGGTTACCATCAGCCTTAGGATAGTGTTAGGGTTAGGGTTAGGGTTAGCATCAGCCGTAGGATCTTGTTAGGGTTAGGGTTAGCCTCAGCCCTAGGATAGTGTCAGCGTTAGGGTTAGGGTTAGCATCAGCACTAGGATAGTGTTAGGGGCAGGGTTAGGGTTAGCATCAGCTCTAGGATAGTATTAGTGTTAGGGTTAGCATCAGCCCTAGGATAGTGTTAGGGTTAGGGTTAGGGTTAGCATCAGCCCTAGAATAGTGTTAGGGTTAGGGTTAGCATCAGCCCTGGGATAATGATAGGGATAGGGTTAGGGTTAGCATCAGCCCTAGGATAGTGTTAGGGTTAGGGTTAGGGTTAGCATCAGCCCTAGGATAGTGTTAGGGTTAGGGTTAGCATCAGCCCTAGGATAGTGTTAGGGTTAGGGTTAGGGTTAGTATCAGCCCTAGGATAGTGTTAGTGTTAGGGTTAGCATCAGCCCTAGGATAGTGTTAGGGTTAGGGTTAGCATCAACCCTAGATATAGTGTTAGGGTTAGGGTTAGGGTTAGCATCAGCCCTAGGATAGTGTTAGGTTTAGGGTTAGCATCAGCCCTAGGATAGTGTTAGGGTTAGGGTTAGGGTTAGCATCAGCCCTTGGAGAGTGTTAGGGTTAGGGTTAGGGTTAGCATCAGCCCTAGGTTAGTGTTAGTGTTAGGGTTAGCATCAGCCCTAGGATAGTGTTAGGGTTAGGGTTAGCGTTAGCATCCGCCCTAGGGTAGTGTTAGGTTTAGGGTTAGGGTTAGCATCATCCCTAGGATAGTGTTAGGGTTATGGTTAACATAAACCCTAGGATAGTGTTAGTGTTAGGGTTAGCATCAGCCCTAGGATAGTGTTAGGGTTAGGGTTAGGGTTAGCATCAGCCCTAGGATAGTGTTAGGGTTAGGGTTAGCATCAGCCCTAGGATAGTGTTAGGGTTAGGGTTAGGGTTAGCATCAGCCCTAGGATAGTGTTAAGGTTAGGGTTAGCATCAGCCCTAGGATAGTGTTAGGGTTAGGGTTAGGGTTAGCATCAGGCCTAGGATAGTGTTAGGGTTAGGGTTAGCATCAGCCCTAGGATAGTGTTAGGGGTAGCGTTAGGGTTATCATCAGGCCTAGGATAGTGTTAGGGTTAGGGTTAGCATCAGCCCTAGGATAGTGTTAGGGTTAGGGTTAGGGTTAGCATCAGCCCTAGGATAGTGTTAGGGTTAGGGTTAGTGTTAGCATCAGCCGTAGGATATTATTAGGGTTAGGGTTAGCATCAGCCCTAGGATAGTGTTAGGGGTAGGGTTAGGGTTAGCATCAGCCCTAGGATAGTGTTAGTGTTAGGGTTAGCATCAGCCCTAGGATAGTGTTAGGGTTAGGGTTAGGGTTAGCATCAGGGCTAGGATAGTGTTAGGGTTAGGGTTAGGGTTAGCATCAGGCCTAGGATAGTGTTAGGGTTAGGGTTAGCATCAGCCCTAGGATAGTGTTAGGGTTAGGGTTAGGGTTAACATCAGCCGTAGGATAGTGTTAGGGTTAGGGTTAGCCTCACCCCTAAGATAGTGTTAGAGTTAGGGTTAGGGTTAGCATCAGCCGTAGGATAACGTTAGGGTTAGGGTTAGGGTTAGCATCAGTTCAAGGATATTGTTAGGGTTAGAGTTAGGGTTAGCATCAGCCCTAGGATAGTGTTAGCGTTAGGGTTAGGGTTAGCATCAGCCCTAGGATAGTGTTAGGGTTAGGGTTAGCATCAGCCCTAGGATAGTGTTAGGTTTAGGGTTAGCATCAGCCCTAGGATAGTGTTAGGGCTAGGGTTAGGGTTAGCATCAGCCCTAGGATAGTGTTAGGGTTAGGGTTAGCATCAGTACAAGGATAGTGTTAGGGTTAGCGTTAGGGTTAGCATCAGCCCTAGGATCGTGTTAGGGTTAGGGTTAGGGTTAGCATCAACCCAAGGATAGTGTTAGGGTTAGGGTTAGCATCAGACCTAGGATAGTGTCAGGGTTAGGGTTAGGGTTATGATCAGGCCTAGGATAGTGTTAGGGTTAGTGTTAGCATCAGCCCTAGGATAGTGTTAGGGTTACGGTTAGGGTTAGCATCAGCCCTAGGATAGTGTTAGGGTTAGGGATAGCATCAGCCCTAGGATAGTGTTAGGGTTAGGGTTAGGGTTAGCAGCAGGCCTAGGATAGTGTTAGGGTTAGGGTTAGCATCAGCCCTAGGATAGTGTTAGGGTTAGGGTTAGGGTTAGCATCAGCCGTAGGATAGTGTTAGGGTTAGGGTTAGCCTCAGCCCTAAGATAGTGTTAGAGTGAGGGTTAGGGTTAGCATCAGCCCTAGGATAATGTTAAGGGTTAGGGTTAGGGTTAGCATCAGCCCTAGGATAGTGTTAGTGTTAGGGTTAGCATCAGCCCTAGGATAGTGTTAGGGTTAGGGTTAGGGTTAGCATCAGCCCTAGGATAGTGTTAGGGTTAGGGTTAACATAAACCCTAGGATAGTGTTACGGTTAGGGTTAGGGTTATCATCAGGCCTAGGATAGTGTTAGGGTTAGGGTTAGGGTTAGCATCAGTTCAAGGATAGTGTTAGGGTTAGCGTTAGGGTTAGCATCTGCCCTAGGATAGTGTTAGGGTTAGGGTTAGGGTTAGCATCAGCCCAAGGATAGTGTTAGGGTTAGGGTTAGCATCAGCCCTAGGATAGTGTTAGGGTTAGGGTTAGGGTTAGCATCAGACCCAGGATAGTGTTAGGGTTAGGGTTAGCATCAGCCCAAGGATAGTGTTAGGGTTAGGGTTAGGGTTAGCATCAGCCCTAGGATAGTGTTAGGGTTAGGGTTAGCATCAGCCCTAGGATAGTGTTAGGGTTAGGGTTAGGGTTAGCATCAGCCCTAGGATAGTGTTAGGGTTAGGGTTAGCATCTGCCCTAGGATAGTGTTAGTGTTACGGTTAGCATCAGCCCATGGATAGTGTTAGGGTTAGGGTTAGGGTTAGCATCCGCCCTAGGATAGTGTTAGGGTTAGGGTTAGGGTTAGCATCAGCCCTAGGATAGTGTTAGGGTTAGGGTTAACATAAACCCTAGGATAGTGTTAGGGTTAGGGTTAGGGTTATCATCAGGCCTAGGATAGTGTTAGGGTTAGGGTTAGGGTTAGCATCAGTTCAAGGATAGTGTTAGGGTTAGCGTTAGGGTTAGCATCTGCCCTAGGATAGTGTTAGGGTTAGGGTTAGGGTTAGCATCAGCCCAAGGATAGTGTTAGGGTTAGGGTTAGCATCAGCCCTAGGATAGTGTTAGGGTTAGGGTTAGGGTTAGCATCAAGCCCAGGATAGTGTTAGGGTTAGGGTTAGCATCAGCCCAAGGATTGTGTTAGGGTTAGGGTTAGGGTTAGCATCAGCCCTAGGATAGTGTTAGGGTTAGGGTTAGCATCAGGCCTAGGATAGTGTTAGGGTTAGGGTTAGCATCAGCCCTAGGATAGTGTTAGGGTTAGGGTTAGGGTTAGCATCAGCCCTAGGATAGTGTTAGTGTTAGGGTTAGCATCAGCCCTAGGATAGTGTTAGGGTTAGGGTTAGGGTTAGCATCAGGACTAGGATAGTGTTAGGGTTAGGGTTAGGGTTAGCATCAAGCCCAGGATAGTGTTAGGGTTAGGGTTAGCATCATCCCTAGGATAGTGTTAGGGTTAGGGTTAGGGTTAGCATCAGCCCTAGGATAGTGTTAGGGTTAGGGTTAGCATCAACCCTAGGATAGTGTTTGGGTTAGGGTTAGGGTTAGCATCAGCCCTAGGATAGTGTTAGGGTTAGGGTTAGCCTCAGCCCTAGGAGAGTGTTAGGGTTACGGATAGGGTTAGCATCACTCCTAGGACAGTGTTAGGGTTAGGGTTAGGGTTAGCATCAGCCCTAGGATAGTGTTAGGGTTAGGGTTAGCATCAGGCCTAGGATAGTGTTAGGGTTAGGGTTAGCATCAGCCCTAGGATAGTGTTAGGGTTAGGGTTAGGGTTAGCATCAGCCCTAGGATAGTGTTAGTGTTAGGGTTAGCATCAGCCCTAGAATAGTGTTAGGGTTAGGGTTAGGGTTAGCATCAGGACTAGGATAGTGTTAGGGTTAGGGTTAGCATCAGCCCCAGGATAGTGTTAGGGTTAAGGTTAGGGTTAGCATCAGCCGTAGGATAGTGTTAGGGTTAGGGTTAGGCTCAGCCCTAAGATAGTGTTAGAGTTAGGGTTATGGTTAGCATCAGCCCTAGGATAGTGTTAGGGTTAGGGTTAGGGTTCGCATCAGCCCTAGGATAGTGTTAGGGTTAGGGTTAGCATCAGCCCTAGGATAGTGTTAGGGTTAGGGTTAGGATTAGCATCAGCCCTAGGATACTGTTAGGGTTAGGGTTAACATAAACCCTAGGATAGTGTTAGTGTTAGGGTTAGGGTTAGCATCAGGCCCAGGATAGTGGTAGGGTTAGGGTTAGCATCAACCCTAGGATAGTGTTAGTGTTAGGGTTAACATAAACCCTAGGATAGTGTTAGGGTTAGGGTTAGAGTTATCATCAGGCCTAGGATAGTGTTAGGGTTAGGGTTAGGGTTAGCATCAGTTCAAGGATAGTTTTAGGGTTAGCGTTAGGGTTAGCATCAGCCCTAGGATAGTGTTAGGGTTAGGGTTATGGTTAGCATCAGCCCTAGGATAGTGTTAGAGTTAGGGTTAGCATCAGCCCTAGGATAGTGTTACGGTTAGGGTTAGGGTTATCATCAGGCCTAGGATAGTGTTAGGGATAGGGTTAGCATCAGCCCTAGGATAGGGTTAAGGTTAGGGTTAGGGTTAGCATCAGCCCTAGGATAGTGTTGGGTTTAGGGTTAGCATCAGCCCTAGGATAGTGTTAGGGTTAGAGTTAGGGTTAGCATCAGGCCTAGGATAGTGTTAGGGTTAGGGTTAGCATCAGCCCTAGGATAGTGTTAGGGTTAGGGTTAGGGTTAGCATCAGCCCTAGGATAGTGTTAGGGTTAGGGTTAGCATCAGCCCTAGGATAGTGTTAGGGTTAGGGTTAGGGTTAGCATCAGCCCTAGGATAGTGTTAAGGTTAGGGTTAGCATCAGCCCTACGATAGTGTTAGGGTTAGGGTTAGGGTTAGCATCAGGCCTAGGATAGTGTTAGGGTTAGGGTTAGCATCAGCCCTAGGATAGTGTTAGGGGTCGCGTTAGGGTTATCATCAGGCCTAGGATAGTGTTAGGGTTAGGGTTAGCATCAGCCCTAGGATAGTGTTAGGGTTAGGGTTAGGGTTAGCATCAGCCCTAGGATAGTGTTAGGGTTAGGGTTAGTGTTAGCATCAGCCGTAGGATATTATAAGGGTTAGGGTTAGCATCTGCCCTAGGATAGTGTTTTGGTTAGAGTTAGGGTTAGCACCAGGCTTAGGATAGTGTTAGTGTTAGGGTTACCATCAGCCTTAGGATAGTGTTAGGGTTAGGGTTAGGGTTAGCATCAGCCGTAGGATCTTGTTAGGGTTAGGGTTAGCCTCAGCCCTAGGATAGTGTTAGCGTTAGGGTTAGGGTTAGCATCAGCCCTAGGATAGTGTTAGGGGCAGGGTTAGGTTTAGCATCAGCCCTAGGATAGTATTAGTGTTAGGGTTACCATCAGCCCTAGGATAGTGTTAGGGTTAGGGTTAGGGTTAGCATCAGACCTAGGATAGTATTAGGGTTAGGGTTAGGGTTAGGGTTAGGGTTAGCATCAGGCCTAGGATAGTGTTAGGGTTAGGGTTAGCATCAGCCCTAGGATAGTGTTAGGTTTAGGGTTAGGGTTAGCATCAGCCCTAGGATAGTGTTAGGGTTAGGGTTAGGGTTAGCATCAGCCCTAGGATAGTGTTAGGGTTAGGGTTAGCATCAGCCCTGGGATAATGTTAGGGATAGGGTTAGGGTTAGCATCAGCCCTAGGATAGTGTTAGGGTTAGGGTTAGCATCAGCCCTAGGATAGTGTTAGGGTTAGGGTTAGGGTTAGCATCAGCCCTAGAATAGTGTTAGGGTTAGGATTAGCATCAGCCCTAGGATAGTGTTAGGGTTAGGGTTAGGGTTAGCATCAGCCCTAGGATAGTGTTAGTGTTAGGGTTAGCGTCAGCCCTAGGATAGTGTTAGGGTTAGGGTTAGGGTTAGCATCAGCCCTAGGATAGTGTTAGGGTTAGGGTTAGCGTCAGCCCTAGGATAGTGTTAGGGTTAGGGATAGGGTTAGCATCAGCCCTAGGATAGTGTTAGGGTTAGGGTTAGCGTCAGACCTAGGTTAGTGTTAGGGTTAGGGTTAGGGTTAGCATCAGCCCTAGGATAGTGTTAGGGTTAGGGTTAGCATCAGCCCTAGGATAGTGTTAGGGTTAGGGTTAGGGTTAGCATCAGCCCTAGGATAGTGTTAGGGTTAGGGTTAGCATCAACCCTAGATATAGTGTTAGGGTTAGGGTTAGGGTTAGCATCAGCCCTAGGATAGTGTTAGGGTTAGGGTTAGCATCAGCCCTAGGATAGTGTTAGGGTTAGGGTTAGGGTTAGCATCAGCCCTTGGAGAGTGTTAGGGTTAGGGTTAGGGTTTGCATCAGCCCTAGGATAGTGTTAGTGTTAGGGTTAGCATAAGCCCTAGGATAGTGTTAGGGTTAGGGTTAGGGTTAGCATCCGCCCTAGGGTAGTGTTAGGTTTAGGGTTAGGGTTAGCATCATCCCTAGGATAGTGTTAGGGTTATGGTTAACATAAACCCTAGGATAGTGTTAGGGTTAGGGTTATCATCATGCCTAGGATAGTGTTAGGGTTAGGGTTAGGGTTAGCATCAGTTCAAGGATAGTGTTAGGGTTAGCGTTAGGCTTAGCATCAGCCCTAGGATATTGTTAGGGTTAGGGTTAGGGTTAGCATCAGCCCTAGGATAGTGTTAGGGTTAGGGTTAGCATCAGCTCTAGGATAGTGTTAGGGTTAGGGTTAGGGTTATCATCAGGCCTAGGATAGTGTTAGGGTTAGGGTTAGCATCAGCCCTAGGATAGTGTTAGGGTTAGGTTTAGGGTTAGCATCAGACCTAGGATAGTGTTAGGGTTAGGGTTAGCATCAGCCCTAGGATAGTGTTAGTGTTAGTGTTAGGGTTAGCATCAGGCCTAGGATAGTGTTAGGGTTATCGTTAGCATCAGCCCTAGTATAGTGTTAGGGTTAGGGTTTGGGTTAGCATCAGCCGTAGGATAGTGTTAGGGTTAGGGTTAGCCTCAGCCCTAAGATAGTGTTAGAGTTAGGGTTAGGGTTAGCATCAGTCCTAGGATAATGTTAGGGTTAGGGTTAGGGTAAGCATCAGCCCTAGGATAGTGTCAGTGTTACGGTTAGCATCAGCCCTAGGATAGTGTTAGGGTTAGGGTTAGGGTTAGCATCCGCCCTAGGATAGTGTTAGGGTTAGGGTTAGGGTTAGCATCAGCCCTAGGATAATGTTAGGGTTAGGGTTAACATAAACCCTAGGATAGTGTTAGGGTTAGGGTTAGGGTTATCCTCAGGCCTAGGATAGTGTTAGGGTTAGGGTTAGGGTTAGCATCAGTTCAAGGATATTGTTAGGGTTAGCGTTAGGGTTAGCATCTGCCCTACGATAGTGTTAGGGTTAGGGTTAGGGTTAGCATCAGCCCAAGGATAGTGTTAGGGTTAGGGTTAGCATCAGGCCTAGGATAGTGTTAGGGTTAGGGTTAGCATCAGCCCTAGGATAGTGTTAGGGTTAGGGTTAGGGTTAGCATCAGCCCTAGGATAGTGTTAGTGTTAGGGTTAGCATCAGCCCTAGGATAGTGTTAGGGTTAGGGTTAGGGTTAGCATCAGGACTAGGATAGTGTTAGGGTTAGGGTTAGGGTTAGCATCAAGCCCAGGATAGTGTTAGGGTTAGGGTTAGCATCAGCCCTAGGATAGTGTTAGGGTTAGGGTTAGGGTTAGCATCAGCCCTCGGATAGTGTTAGGGTTAGGGTTAGCATCAACCCTAGGATAGTGTTTGGGTTAGGGTTAGGGTTAGCATCAGCCCTAGGATAGTGTTAGGGTTAGGGTTAGCCTCAGCCCTAGGAGAGTGTTAGGGTTACGGATAGGGTTAGCATCACTCCTAGGACAGTGTTAGGGTTAGGGTTAGGGTTAGCATCAGCCCTAGGATAGTGTTAGGATTAGGGTTAGCATCAGGCCTAGGATAGTGTTAGGGTTAGGGTTAGCATCAGCCCTAGGATAGTGTTAGGGTTAGGGTTAGGGTTAGCATCAGCCCTAGGATAGTGTTAGTGTTAGGGTTAGCATCAGCCCTAGGATAGTGTTAGGGTTAGGGTTAGGGTTAGCATCAGGACTAGGATAGTGTTAGGGTTAGGGTTAGCATCAGCCCCAGGATAGTGTTAGGGTTAAGGTTAGGGTTAGCATCAGCCGTAGGATAGTGTTAGGGTTAGGGTTAGGCTCAGCCCTAAGATAGTGTTAGAGTTAGGGTTATGGTTAGCATCAGCCCTAGGATAGTGTTAGGGTTAGGGTTAGGGTTCGCATCAGCCCTAGGATAGTGTTAGGGTTAGGGTTAGCATCAGCCCTAGGATAGTGTTAGGGTTAGGGTTAGGATTAGCATCAGCCCTAGGATACTGTTAGGGTTAGGGTTAACATAAACCCTAGGATAGTGTTAGTGTTAGGGTTAGGGTTAGCATCAGGCCCAGGATAGTGGTAGGGTTAGGGTTAGCATCAACCCTAGGATAGTGTTAGTGTTAGGGTTAACATAAACCCTAGGATAGTGTTAGGGTTAGGGTTAGAGTTATCATCAGGCCTAGGATAGTGTTAGGGTTAGGGTTAGGGTTAGCATCAGTTCAAGGATAGTTTTAGGGTTAGCGTTAGGGTTAGCATCAGCCCTAGGATAGTGTTAGGGTTAGGGTTATGGTTAGCATCAGCCCTAGGATAGTGTTAGAGTTAGGGTTAGCATCAGCCCTAGGATAGTGTTACGGTTAGGGTTAGGGTTATCATCAGGCCTAGGATAGTGTTAGGGATAGGGTTAGCATCAGCCCTAGGATAGGGTTAAGGTTAGGGTTAGGGTTAGCATCAGCCCTAGGATAGTGTTGGGTTTAGGGTTAGCATCAGCCCTAGGATAGTGTTAGGGTTAGAGTTACTGTTAGCATCAGGCCTAGGATAGTGTTAGGGTTAGGGTTAGCATCAGCCCTAGGATAGTGTTAGGGTTAGGGTTAGGGTTAGCATCAGCCCTAGGATAGTGTTAGGGTTAGGGTTAGCATCAGCCCTAGGATAGTGTTAGGGTTAGGGTTAGGGTTAGCATCAGCCCTAGGATAGTGTTAAGGTTAGGGTTAGCATCAGCCCTAGGATAGTGTTAGGGTTAGGGTTAGGGTTAGCATCAGGCCTAGGATAGTGTTAGAGTTAGGGTTAGCATCAGCCCTAGGATAGTGTTAGGGGTAGCGTTAGGGTTATCATCAGGCCTAGGATAGTGTTAGGGTTAGGGTTAGCATCAGCCCTAGGATAGTGTTAGGGTTAGGGTTAGGGTTAGCATCAGCCCTAGGATAGTGTTAGGGTTAGGGTTAGTGTTAGCATCAGCCGTAGGATATTATAAGGTTTAGGGTTAGCATCTGCCCTAGGATAGTGTTTTGGTTAGAGTTAGGGTTAGCACCAGGCTTAGGATAGTGTTAGTGTTAGGGTTACCATCAGCCTTAGGATAGTGTTAGGGTTAGGGTTAGGGTTAGCATCAGCCGTAGGATCTTGTTAGGGTTAGGGTTAGCCTCAGCCCTAGGATAGTGTTAGCGTTAGGGTTAGGGTTAGCATCAGCCCTAGGATAGTGTTAGGGGCAGGGTTAGGGTTAGCATCAGCCCTAGGATAGTATTAGTGTTAGGGTTAGCATCAGCCCTAGGATAGTGTTAGGGTTAGGGTTAGGGTTAGCATCAGCCCTAGGATAGTATTAGGGTTAGGGTTAGGGTTAGGGTTAGGGTTAGCATCAGGCCTAGGATAGTGTTAGGGTTAGGGTTAGCATCAGCCCTAGGATAGTGTTAGGTTTAGGGTTAGGGTTAGCATCAGCCCTAGGATAGTGTTAGGGTTAGGGTTAGGGTTAGCATCAGCCCTAGGATAGTGTTAGGGTTAGGGTTAGCATCAGCCCTGGGATAATGTTAGGGATAGGGTTAGGGTTAGCATCAGCCCTAGGATAGTGTTAGGGTTAGGGTTAGCATCAGCCCTAGGATAGTGTTAGGGTGAGGGTTAGGGTTAGCATCAGCCCTAGAATAGTGTTAGGGTTAGGATTAGCATCAGCCCTAGGATAGTGTTAGGGTTAGGGTTAGGGTTAGCATCAGCCCTAGGATAGTGTTAGTGTTAGGGTTAGCGTCAGCCCTAGGATAGTGTTAGGGTTAGGGTTAGGGTTAGCATCAGCCCTAGGATAGTGTTAGGGTTAGGGTTAGCGTCAGCCCTAGGATAGTGTTAGGGTTAGGGATAGGGTTAGCATCAGCCCTAGGATAGTGTTAGGGTTAGGGTTAGCGTCAGACCTAGGTTAGTGTTAGGGTTAGGGTTAGGGTTAGCATCAGCCCTAGGATAGTGTTAGGGTTAGGGTTAGCATCAGCCCTAGGATAGTGTTAGGGTTAGGGTTAGGGTTAGCATCAGCCCTAGGATAGTGTTAGGGTTAGGGTTAGCATCAACCCTAGATATAGTGTTAGGGTTAGGGTTAGGGTTAGCATCAGCCCTAGGATAGTGTTAGGGTTAGGGTTAGCATCAGCCCTAGGATAGTGTTAGGGTTAGGGTTAGGGTTAGCATCAGCCCTTGGAGAGTGTTAGGGTTAGGGTTAGGGTTAGCATCAGCCCTAGGATAGTGTTAGTGTTAGGGTTAGCATAAGCCCTAGGATAGTGTTAGGGTTAGGGTTAGGGTTAGCCTCCGCCCTAGGGTAGTGTTAGGTTTAGGGTTAGGGTTAGCATCATCCCTAGGATAGTGTTAGGGTTATGGTTAACATAAACCCTAGGATAGTGTTAGGGTTAGGGTTATCATCATGCCTAGGATAGTGTTAGGGTTAGGGTTAGGGTTAGCATCAGTTCAAGGATAGTGTTAGGGTTAGCGTTAGGCTTAGCATCAGCCCTAGGATAGTGTTAGGGTTAGGGTTAGGGTTAGCATCAGCCCTAGGATAGTGTTAGGGTTAGGGTTAGCATCAGCTCTAGGATAGTGTTAGGGTTAGGGTTAGGGTTATCATCAGGCCTAGGATAGTGTTAGGGTTAGGGTTAGCATCAGCCCTAGGATAGTGTTAGGGTTAGGTTTAGGGTTAGCATCAGACCTAGGATAGTGTTAGGGTTAGGGTTAGCATCAGCCCTAGGATAGTGTTAGTGTTAGTGTTAGGGTTAGCATCAGGCCTAGGATAGTGTTAGGGTTATCGTTAGCATCAGCCCTAGTATAGTGTTAGGGTTAGGGTTTGGGTTAGCATCAGCCGTAGGATAGTGTTAGGGTTAGGGTTAGCCTCAGCCCTAAGATAGTGTTAGAGTTAGGGTTAGGGTTAGCATCAGTCCTAGGATAATGTTAGGGTTAGGGTTAGGGTAAGCATCAGCCCTAGGATAGTGTCAGTGTTACGGTTAGCATCAGCCCTAGGATAGTGTTAGGGTTAGGGTTAGGGTTAGCATCCGCCCTAGGATAGTGTTAGGGTTAGGGTTAGGGTTAGCATCAGCCCTAGGATAATGTTAGGGTTAGGGTTAACATAAACCCTAGGATAGTGTTAGGGTTAGGGTTAGGGTTATCCTCAGGCCTAGGATAGTGTTAGGGTTAGGGTTAGGGTTAGCATCAGTTCAAGGATATTGTTAGTGTTAGCGTTAGGGTTAGCATCTGCCCTACGATAGTGTTAGGGTTAGGGTTAGGGTTAGCATCAGCCCAAGGATAGTGTTAGGGTTAGGGTTAGCATCAGCCCTAGGATAGTGTTAGGGTTAGGGTTAGGGTTAGCATCAGGCCCAGGATAGTGTTAGGGTTAGGGTTAGCATCAGCCCAAGGATAGTGTTAGGGTTAGGGTTAGGGTTAGCATCAGGACTAGGATAGTGTTAGGGTTAGGGTTAGCATCAGCCCTAGGATAGTGTTAGGGTTAGGGTTAGGGTTAGCATCAGGCCTAGGATAGTGTCAGGGTTAGGGTTAGCATCAGCCCTAGGATAGTGTTAGGGTTAAGGTTAGGGTTAGCATCAGCCCTAGGATAGTGTTAGGGTTAGGGTTAGCCTCAGCCCTAAGATAGTGTTAGAGTTATGGTTAGGGTTAGCATCAGCCCTAGGATAGTGTTAGGGTTAGGGTTAGGGTTCACATCAGCCCTAGGATAGTGTTAGTGTTATGGTTAGCATCAGCGCTATGATAGTGTTAGGGTTACGGTTAGGGTTAGCATCCGCCCTAGGATACTGTTAGGGTTAGGGTGAGGGTGAGCATCAGCCCTAGGATAGTGTTAGTGTTAGGGTTAACATAAAGCCTAGGATAGTGTTAGGGTTAGGGTTAGGGTTATCATCAGGCCTAGGATAGTGTTAGGGTTAGGGTTAGGGTTAGCATTAGTTCAAGGATAGTGTTAGGGTTAGCGTTAGGGTTGGCATCAGCCCCAGGATAGTGTTAGGGTTAGGGTTAGCATCAGCCCTAGGATAGTGTTAGGGTTAGGGTTAGCATCAGGCCTAGGATAGTGTTAGTGTTAGGGTTAGGGATAGCATCAGGCCCAGGATAGTGGTAGGGTTAGGGTTAGCATCAGCCCGAGGATAGTGTTAGGGTTAGTGTTAACATAAACCCTAGGATAGTGTTAGGGTTAGGGTTAGGGTTATCATCAGGCCTAGGATAGTGTTAGGGTTAGGGTTAGGGTTATCATCAGGCCTAGGATAGTGTTAGGGTTAGGGTTAGCATCAGCCCTAGGATAGTGTTAGGGTTAGGGTTAGGGTTAGCATCAGACCTAGGATTGTGTTAGGGTTAGGGTTAGCATCAGCCATAAGATAGTGTTCGGGTTAGGGTTAGGGTTAGCATCAGCCCTAGGATAGTGTTAGTGTTAGGGTTAGGGTTAGCATCAGCCCTAGGATAGTGTTAGGGTTATGGTTAGCATCAGCCCTAGGATAGTGTTAGGGTTAGGGTTAGGGTTAGCATCAGGCCTAGGATAATGTTAGGGTTAGGGTTAGCATCAGCCCTAGCATAGTGTTAGGGTTAGGGTTAGGGTTATCATCAGGCCTAGGATAGTGTTAGGGTTAGGGTTAGCATCAGCCCTAGGATAGTGTTAGGGTTAGGGTTAGGGTCATCATCAGGCCTAGGATAGTGTTAGGGTTAGGGTTAGCATCAGCCCTAGGATAGTGTTAGGGTTAGGGTTAGGGTTAGAATCAGCCCTAGGATAGTGTTAGGGTTAGGGTTAGCATCAGCCCTAGGATAGTGTTAGGGTTAGGGTTATGGTTAGCCTCAGGCCTAGGATAGTGTTAGGGTTAGGGTTAGCATCAGCCCTAGCATAGTGTTAGGGTTACGGTTGGGGTATCATCAGGCCTATGATAGTGTTAGGGTTAGGGTTAGCATCAGCCCTAGGATAGTGTTATGTTTAGGGTTTGGGTTAGGATCAGCCCTAGGATAGTGTTAGGGTTAGGGTTTGCATCAGCCCTAGGATAGTGTTAGGGTTAGGGTTAGGGTTAGCATCAGGCCTAGGATAGTGTTAGGTTTAGGGTTAGCATCAGCCCTAGGATAGTGTTAGGGTTAGGGTTAGGGTTATCATCAGGCCTAGGATAGTGTTAGGGTTAGGGTTAGGGTTAGCATCAGCAAAAGATAGTGTTAGGGTTAGGGTTAGCATCAGCCCTAGGATAGTGTTAGGGTTAGGGTTAGGGTTAGCATCAGGTCCAGGATAGTGTTAGGGTTAGGGTTAGCATCAGCCCAAGGATAGTGTTAGGGTTAGGGTTAGGGTTAGCATCAGCCCTAGGATAGTGTTAGGGTTAGGGTTAGCATCAACCCTAGGATAGTGTTTGGGTTAGGGTTAGGGTTAGCATCAGCCCTAGGATAGTGTTAGGGTTAGGGTCAGCCTCAGCCCTAGGAGAGTGTTAGGGTTAGGGATAGGGTTAGCATCAGGCCTAGGATAGTGTTAGGGTTAGGGTTAGGGTTAGCATCAGCCCTAGGATAGTGTTAGGGTTATGGTTAGGTTTAGCATCAGCCCTAGGATAGTGTTAGGGTAAGGGTTAGGGTTAGCATCAGGCCTAGGATAGTGTTAGGGTTACGGTTAGAATCAGCCCTACGATAGTGTTAGTGTTAGGGTTAAGTTTATCATCAGGCCTAGGATAGTGTTAGGGTTAGGGTTAGGGTTAGCATCAGCCCTAGGATAGTGTTATGGTTAGGGTTAGGGTTAGCATCAGCCCTAGGATAGTGTTAGGGTTAGGGTTAGGGTTAGCATCAGGCCTAGGATAGTGTTAGGGTTAGGGTTAGCATCAGCCCTAGGATAGTGTTAGGGTTAAAGTTAGGGTAAGCATCAGCCGTAGGATAGTGTTAGGGTTAGGGTTAGCCTCAGCCTTAAGATAGTGTTAGAGTTAGGGTTAGGGTTAGCATCAGCCCTAGGATAGTGTTAGGGTTAGGGTTAGGGTTATCATCAGGCCTAGGATACTGTTAGGGTTAGGGTTAGGGTTAGCATCAGGTCCAGGATAGTGTTAGGGTTAGGGTTAGCATCAGCCCAAGGATAGTGTTAGGGTTAGGGTTAGGGTTAGCATCAGCCCTAGGATAGTGTTAGGGTTAGGGTTAACATAAACCCTAGGATAGTGTTAGGGTTAGTGTTAGGGTTATCATCAGGCCCAGGATAGTGGTAGGGTTAGGGTTAGCATGAGCCCTAGGATATTGTTAGGGTTAGGGTTAACATAAACACTAGGATAGTGTTAGGGTTAGGGTTAGGGTTATCATCAGGCCTAGGACAGTGTTAGTGTTAGGGTTAGGGTTAGCATCAGTTCAAGGATAGTTTTAGGGTTAGCGTTAGGGTTAGCATCAGCCCTAGGATAGTGTTAGGTTTAGGGTTAGGGTTAGCATCAGCCCTAGGATAGTATTAGCGTTAGGGTTAGCATCAGCCCTAGGATAGTGTTAGGGTTAGGGTTAGGGTTATCATCAGGCGTAGGATAGTGTTAGGGTTAAGGTTAGCATCAGCCCTAGGATAGTGGTAGGGTTAGGGTTAGGGTTAGCATCAGCCCTAGGATAGTGTTAGGGTTAGGGTTAGCATGAGCCCTAGGATAGTGTTAGGGTTAGGGTTAGCATCAGCACTAGGATAGTGTTAGGGTTAGAGTTAGGGTTAGCATCAGCCCTAGCATAGTGTTAGGGTTAGGGTTAGGGTTAGCATCAGCCCTAGGATAGTGTTAGGGTTAGGGATAGCATCAGCCTTAGGATAGTGTTAGGGTTAGGGTTAGGGTTAGCACAAGCCCTAGGATAGTGTTAGGGTTAGGGTTAGCATCAACCCTAGGATAGTGTTAGGGTTAGGGTTAGGGTTAGCATCAGCCCTAGGATAGTGTTAGGGTTAGGGTTAGCCTCTGCCCTAGGAGAGTGTTATGGTTAGGGATAGGGTTAGAATCAGGCCTAGGATAGTGTTAGGGTTACGGTTAGGGTTAGCATCATCCCTAGGATAGTGTTTGGGTTAGGGTTAGCATCAGGCCTAGGATAGTGTTAGGGTTAGGGTTAGCATCAGCCCTAGGAGAGTGTTAGGGTTAGGGTTAGGGTTAGCATCAGCCCTAGGATAGTGTTACGGTTAGGGTTAACATCAGCCCTAGGATAGTGTTAGGGTTAGGGTTAGGGTTAGCATCAACTCTAGGATAGTGTTAGGTTTAGGGTTAGCATCAGACCTAGGATAGTGTTAGGGTGAGGGTTAGGGTTAGCATCAGCCCAAGGATAGTGTAAGTGTTAGGGTTAGGATTAGCATCAGGCTTAGGATAGTGTTAGGGTTAGGGTTAGCATCAGCCCTAGGATAGTGGTAGGGTTAGGGTTAGGGTTAGCATCAGCCCTAGGATAGTGTTAGGGTTAGGGTTAGGGTTAGCATCATCCCTAGGATAGTGTTAGGGTTAGGGTTAGGGTTAGCATCAGCCCTAGGATAGTGTTAGGGTTAGGGTTAGGGTTAGCACCAGGCCCAGGATAGTGTTAGTGTTAGGGTTAGCATCAGCCTTAGGATAGTATTAGGGTTAAGGTTAGGGTTAGCATCAGCCGTAGGATAGTGTTAGCCTCAGCCCTAAAATAGTGTTAGAGTTAGGGTTAGGGTTAGCATCAGCCCTAGGATAGTGTTAGGGTTAGGGTTAGGGTTAGCATCAGCCCTAGGATAGTGTTATTGTTAGGGTTAGCATCAGACCTAGGATAGTGTTAGGGTTAGGGTTAGGGTTAGCATCAGCCGTACGATAGTGTTAGGGTTATGGTTAACTTAAACCCTAGGATAGTGTTAGGGTTAGGGTTAGGGTTATCATCAGGCCTAGGATAGTTTTAGGGTTAGGGTTAGGGTTAGTATCAGCCCTAGGATAGTGTTAGGGTTAGTGTTAGGGTTAGCATCAGCCCTTGGATATTATTAGGGTTAGGGTTAGCACCAGCCCTAGGATAGTGTTAGGGTTAGGGTTAGGGTTAGCACCAGGCCTAGGATAGTGTTAGTGTTAGGGTTAGCATCAGCCTTAGGATAGTGTTAGGGTTAGGGTTAGCCTCAATCCTAGGATAGTCTTAGAGTTAGGGTTAGGGTTAGCATCAGCCCTAGGATAGTGTTAGGGTTAGGGTTAGGGTTAGCATCAGCCCTAGGATAGTGTTAGTGTTAGGGTTAGCATTAGCCCTAGGATAGTGTTAGTGTTAGGGTTAGGGTTAGCATCAGCCCTAAGATAGTGTTAGGGTTAGGGTTAGGGTTAGCATCAGGCCTAGGATAGTGTTAGGGTTAGGGTTAGCATCAGCCCTAGGATAGTGTTAGTGTTAGGGTTAGGGTTAGCATCAGCCCTAGGATAGTGTTAGGGTTAGGGTCAGCATCAACCCTAGGATAGTGTTTGGGTTAGGGTTAGGGTTAGCATCAGCCCTAGGATAGTGTTAGGGTTAGGGTTAGCCTCAGCCCTAGGAGAGTGTTAGGGTTAGGGATAGGGTTAGCATCAGCCCTAGGATAGTGTTAGGGTTAGGGTTAGGGTTAGCATCAGCCCTAGGATAGTGTTAGGGTTAGGGTAAGCCTCAGCCCTAAGATAGTGTTAGAGTTAGGTTTAGGGTTAGCATCAGCCCTAGGATAGTGTTAGGGTTAGGGTTAGGGTTAGCATCAGTCCTAGGATAGTGTTAGGGTTAGGGTTAGTATCAGCCCAAGGAGAGTGTTAGGGTTAGGGATAGGGTTAGCATGAGGCCTAGGATAGTGTTAGGGTTAGGGTTAGGGTTAGCATCAGCCCTAGGATAGTGTTAGGGTTAGGGTTAGCATCAGCCCTAAGATAGTGTTAGTTTTAGGGTTAGCATCAACCCTAGGATAGTGTTTGGGTTAGGGTTAGGGTTAGTATCAGTCCTAGGATAGTGTTAGGGTTAGGGTTAGCATCAGCCCTAGGATAGTGTTAGGGTTAGGGTTAGGGTTATCATCAGGCCTAGGATAGTGTTAGGGTTAGGGTTAGCATCAGCCCTAGGATAGTGTTAGGGTTAGGGTTAGGGTTAGCATCAGCCCTAGGATAGTGTTAGGGTTAGGGTTAGTGTTATCATCAGCCCTAGGATATTATTAGGGTTAGGGTTAGCATCAGCCCTAGGATAGTGTTAGGGTTAGAGTTAGGGTTAGCACCAGGCTTAGGATAGTGTTAGTATTAGGGTTACCATCAGCCTTAGGATAGTGTTAGGGTTAGGGTTAGGGTTAGCATCAGCCGTAGGATAGTGTTAGGGTTAGGGTTAGCCTCAGCCCTAGGATAGTGTTAGCGTTAGGGTTAGGGTTAGCATCAGCCCGAGGATAGTGCTAGGGGTAGGGTTAGGGTTAGCATCAGCCCTAGGATAGTGTTAGTGTTAGGGTTAGCATCAGCCCTAGGATAGTGTTAGGGTTAGGGTTAGGATTAGCATCAGCCCTAGGATAGTATTAGGGTTAGGGTTAGGGTTAGGGTTAGGGTTAGCATCAGCTCTAGGATAGTGTTAGGGTTAGGGTTAGGGTTAGCATCAGCCCTAGGATAGTGTTAGGGTTAGGGTTAGGGTTAGCATCAGCCCTAGGATAGTGTTAGGGTTAGGGTTAGCATCAGCCCTGGGATATTGTTAGGGTTAGGGTTAGGTTTAGCATCAGGCCTAAGATAGTGTTAGGGTTAGGGTTAGCATCAGCCCTAGGATAGTGTTAGGTTTAGGGTTAGGGTTAGCATCAGCCCTAGGATAGTGTTAGGGTTAGGGTTAGCATCAGCCCTAGGATAGTGTTAGGGTTAGAGTTAGGGTTAGCATCACCCTTGGATAGTGTTAGGGTTAGGGTTAGCATCAGCCCTAGGATAGTGTTAGGGTTAGGGTTAGGGTTAGCATGAGCCCTTGGATAGTGTTAGGGTTAGGGTGAGCATCAGCCCTAGGATAGTGTTAGGGTTAGGGTTAGGGTTAGCATCAGCCCTATGATAGTGTTAGGGTTAGGGATAGCATCAGTCTTAGGATAGTGTTAGGGTTAGGGTTAGGGTTATCAACAGGCCTAGGATAGTGTTAGGGTTAGGGTTAGCATCAGCCCTAGGATAGTGTTAGGGTTAGGGTTAGGGTTAGCATCAGCCCTAGGATAGTGTTAGGGTTAGGGTTAGTGTTATCATCAGCCCTAGGATATTATTAGGGTTAGGGTTAGCATCAGCCCTAGGATAGTGTTAGGGTTAGAGTTAGGGTTAGCACCAGGCTTAGGATAGTGTTAGTGTTAGGGTTACCATCAGCCTTAGGATAGTGTTAGGGTTAGGGTTAGGGTTAGCATCAGCCGTAGGATAGTGTTAGGGTTAGGGTTAGCCTCAGCCCTAGGATAGTGTTAGCGTTAGGGTTAGGGTTAGCATCAGCCCTAGGATAGAGTTAGGGGTAGGGTTAGGGTTAGCATCAGCCCTAGGATAGTGTTAGTGTTAGGGTTAGCATCAGCCCTAGGATAGTGTTAGGGTTAGGGTTAGGATTAGCATCAGCCCTAGGATAGTATTAGAGTTAGGGTTAGGGTTAGGGTTAGGGTTAGCATCAGCTCTAGGATAGTGTTAGGGTTAGGGTTAGGGTTAGCATCAGCCCTAGGATAGTGTTAGGGTTAGGGTTAGGGTTAGCATAAGCCCTAGGATAGCTTTAGGGTTAGGGTTAGCATCAGCCCTGGGATAATGTTAGGGTTAGGGTTAGGTTTAGCATCAGGCCTAAGATAGTGTTAGGGTTAGGGTTAGCATCAGCCCTAGGATAGTGTTAGGTTTAGGGTTAGGGTTAGCATCAGCCCTAGGATAGTGTTAGGGTTAGGGTTAGCATCAGCCCTAGGATAGTGTTAGGGTTAGGGTTAGGGTTAGCATCAGCCCAAGGATAGTGTTAGGGTTAGGGTTAGCATCAGCCCTAGGATAGTGTTAGGGTTAGGGTTAGGGTTAGCATGAGCCCTTGGATAGTGTTAGGGTTAAGGTTAGCATCAGCCCTAGGATAGTGTTAGGGTTAGGGTTAGGGTTAGCATCAGCCCTAGGATAGTGTTAGGGTTAGGGTTAGGGTTAGCATCAGCCCTAGGATAGTGTTAGGGTTAGGGATAGCATCAGCCTTAGGATAGTGTTAGGGTTAGGGTTAGGGTTAGCACAACCCTAGGATAGTGTTAGGGTTAGGGTTAGCATCATCCCTAGGATAGTGTTAGGGTTAGGGTTAGCATCAGGCCTAGGATAGTGTTAGGGTTAGGGTTAGCATCAGCCCTAGGAGAGTGTTAGGGTTAGGGTTAGGGTTATCATCAGCCCTAGGATAGTGTTACGGTTAGGGTTAACATCAGCCCTAGGATAGTGTTAGGGTTAGGGTTAGGGTTAGCATCAACTCTAGGATAGTGTTAGGTTTAGGGTTAGCATCAGACCTAGGATAGTGTTAGGGTGAGGGTTAGGGTTAGCATCAGCCCTAGGATAGTGTAAGAGTTAGGGTTAGGGTTAGCATCAGGCTTAGGATAGTGTTATGGTTAGGGTTAGCATCAGCCCTAGGGTAGTGGTAGGGTTAGGGTTAGGGTTAGCATCAGCCCTAGGATAGCGTTAGGGTTAGGGTTAGGGTTAGCATCAGCCCTAGGATAGTGTTAGGGTTAGGGTTAGGGTTAGCATCAGCCCTAGGATAGTGCTAGGGTTAGGGTTAGGGTTAGCACCAGGCCCAGGATAGTGTTAGTGTTAGGGTTAGCATCAGCCTTAGGATAGTGTTAGGGTTAGGGTTAGGGTTAGCATCAGCCGTAGGATAGTGTTTGGGTTAGGGTTAGCCTCAGCCCTAAAATAGTGTTAGAGTTAGGGTTAGGGTTAGCATCAGCCCTACGATAGTGTTAGGGTTAGGGTTAGGGTTAGCATCAGCCCTAGGATAGTGTTAGTGTTAGGGTTAGCATCAGCCCTAGGATAGTGTTAGGGTTAGGGTTAGGGTTAGCATCCGCCCTAGGATAGTGTTAGGGTTAGGGTTAGGGTTAGCATCAGCCGTAGGATAGTGTTAGGGTTAGGGTTAACATAAACCCTAGGATAGTGTTAGGGTTAGGGTTAGGGTTATCATCAGGCCTAAGGTAGTGTTAGGGTTAGGGTTAGGGTTAGCATCAGCCCTAGGATAGTGTTAGGGTTAGGGTTAGGGTTAGCATCAGCCCTAGGATATTATTAGGGTTAGGGTTAGCATCAGCCCTAGGATAGTGTTAGGGTTAGGGTTAGGGTTAGCACCAGGCCTATTATAGTGTTAGTGTTAGGGTTAGAATCAGCCCTAGGATAGTATTAGGGTTAGGGTTAGCATCAGCCCTAGGATAGTGTTAGGGTTAGGGTTAGGGTTAGCATCAGCCCTAGGATAGTATTAGGGTTAGGGTTAGGGTTAGGGTTAGGGTTAGCATCAGCTCTAGGATAGTGTTAGGGTTAGGGTTAGGGTTAGCACCAGCCCTAGGATAGTGTTAGGGTTAGGGTTAGGGTTAGCATCATCCCTAAGATAGTGTTAGGTTTAGGGTTAGGGTTAGCATCAGGCCTAGGATAGTGTTAGGGTTAGGGTTAGCATCAGCCCTAGGATAGTGTTAGGGTTAGGGTTAGGGTTAGCATCAGCCCTAGGATAGTGTTAGTGTTAGGGTTAGCATCAACCCTCGGATAGTGTTTGGGTTAGGGTTAGGGTTAGCATCAGTCCTAGGATAGTGTTAGGGTTAGGGTTAGCCTCAGCCCTAGGAGAGTGTTAGGGTTAGGGATAGGGTTAGGATCAGGCCTAGGATAGTGTTAGGGTTAGGGTTAGGGTTAGCATCAGCCCTAGGATAGTGTTAGGGTTAGGGTTAGCATCAGCCCTAGGATAGTGTTAGTGTTAGGGTTAGCATCAACCCTAGGATAGTGTTTGGGTTAGGGTTAGGGTTAGCATCAGCCCTAGGATAGTGTTAGGGTTAGGGTTAGCATCAGCCCTAGGATAGTGTTAGTGTTAGGGTTAGCATCAACCCTAGGATAGTGTTTGGGTTAGGGTTAGGGTTAGCATCAGCCCTAGGATAGTGTTAGTGTTAGGGTTAGCATCAACCCTAGGATAGTGTTTGGGTTAGGGTTAGGGTTAGCATCAGCCCTAGGATAGTGTTAGGGTTAGGGTTAGGGTTATCATCAGGCCTAGGATAGTGTTAGGGTTAGGGTTAGCATCAGCCCTAGGATAGTGTTAGGGTTAGGGTTAGGGTTAGCATCAGCCCTAGGTTAGTGTTAGGGTTAGGGTTAGTGTTATCATCAGCCCTAGGATATTATTAGGGTTAGGGTTAGCATCAGCCCTAGGATAGTGTTAGGGTTAGAGTTAGGTTTAGCACCAGGCTTAGGATAGTGTTAGTGTTAGGGTTACCATCAGCCTTAGGATAGTGTTAGGGTTAGGGTTAGGGTTAGCATCAGCCCTAGGATAGTATTAGGGTTAGGGTTAGCATCAGCCCTAGGATAGTGTTAGGGTTAGGGTTAGGGTTATCATCAGGCGTAGGATAGTGTTAGGGTTAGGGTTAGCATCAGCCCTAGGATAGTGGTAGGTTTAGGGTTAGGGTTAGCATCAGCCCTAGGATAGTGTTAGGGTTAGGGTTAGCATCAGCCCTAGGATAGTGTTAGGGTTAGGGTTAGGGTTATCATCAGGCCTAGGATAGTGTTATGGTTAGGGTTAGGGTTAGCATCAGCCCTAGGATAGTGTTAGGTTTAGGGTTAGGGTTAGCATCACCCCTAGGATAGTGTTAGGGTTAGGGTTAGCATCAGCCCTAGGATAGTTTTAGGGTTAGGGTTAGGGTTAGCATCAGCCCTAGGATAGTGTTAGGGTTAGGGTTAGCATCAGCCCTAGGATAGTGTTAGGGTTAGGGTTAGGGTTAGCATGAGCCCTAGGATAGTGTTAGGGTTAGGGTTAGCATCAGCACTAGGATAGTGTTAGGGTTAGGGTTAGGGTTAGCATCAGCCCTAGGATAGTGTTAGGGTTAGGGTTAGGGTTAGCATCAGCCCTATGATAGTGTTAGGGTTAGGGATAGCATCAGCCTTAGGATAGTGTTAGGGTTAGGGTTAGGGTTAGCACAAGCCCTAGGACAGTGTTAGGGTTAGGGTTAGCATCAACCCTAGGATAGTGTTAGGGTTAGGGTTAGTGTTATCATCAGCCCTAGGATATTATTAGGGTTAGGGTTAGCATCAGCCCTAGGATAGTGTTAGGGTTAGAGTTAGGGTTAGCACCAGGCTTAGGATAGTGTTAGTGTTAGGGTTACCATCAGCCTTAGGATAGTGTTAGGGTTAGGGTTAGGGTTAGCATCAGCCGTAGGATAGTGTTATGGTTAGGGTTAGCCTCAGCCCTAGGATAGTGTTAGCGTTAGGGTTACTGTTAGCATCAGCCCTAGGATAGAGTTAGGGGTAGGGTTAGGGTTAGCATCAGCCCTAGGATAGTGTTAGTGTTAGGGTTAGCATCAGCCCTAGGATAGTGTTAGGGTTAGGGTTAGGATTAGCATCAGCCCTAGGATAGTATTAGAGTTAGGGTTAGGGTTAGGGTTAGGGTTAGCATCAGCTCTAGGATAGTGTTAGGGTTAGGGTTAGGGTTAGCATCAGCCCTAGGATAGTGTTAGGGTTAGGGTTAGGGTTAGCATAAGCCCTAGGATAGCTTTAGGGTTAGGGTTAGCATCAGCCCTGGGATAATGTTAGGGTTAGGGTTAGGTTTAGCATCAGGCCTAAGATAGTGTTAGGGTTAGGGTTAGCATCAGCCCTAGGATAGTGTTAGGTTTAGGGTTAGGGTTAGCATCAGCCCTAGGATAGTGTTAGGGTTAGGGTTAGCATCAGCCCTAGGATAGTGTTAGGGTTAGGGTTAGGGTTAGCATCAACCCTAGGATAGTGTTAGGGTTAGGGTTAGCATCAGCCCTAGGATAGTGGTAGGGTTAGGGTTAGGGTTAGCATCAGCCCTAGGATAGTGTTAGGGTTAGGGTTAGGGTTAGCATCAGCCCTAGGATAGTGTTAGGCTTAGGGTTAGGGTTAGCATCAGCCCTACGATAGTGTTAGGGTTAGGGTTAGGGTTAGCATCAGCCCTAGGATAGTGTTAGTGTTAGGGTTAGCATCAGCCCTAGGATAGTGTTAGGGTTAGGGTTAGGGTTAGCATCCGCCCTAGGATAGTGTTAGGGTTAGGGTTAGGGTTAGCATCAGCCGTAGGATAGTGTTAGGGTTAGGGTTAACATAAACCCTAGGATAGTGTTAGGGTTAGGGTTAGGGTTATCATGAGGCCTAAGGTAGTGTTAGGGTTAGGGTTAGGGTTAGCATCAGCCCTAGGATAGTGTTAGGGTTAGGGTTAGGGTTAGCATCAGCCCTAGGATATTATTAGGGTTAGGGTTAGCATCAGCCCTAGGGTAGTGTTAGGGTTAGGGTTAGGGTTAGCACCAGGCCTATTATAGTGTTAGTGTTAGGGTTAGAATCAGCCCTAGGATAGTATTAGGGTTACGGTTAGCATCAGCCCTAGGATAGTGTTAGGGTTAGGGTTAGGGTTAGCATCAGCCCGAGGATAGTATTAGGGTTAGGGTTAGGGTTAGGGTTAGGGTTAGCATCAGCTCTAGGATAGTGTTAGGGTTAGGGTTAGGGTTAGCACCAGCCCTAGGATAGTGTTAGGGTTAGGGTTAGGGTTAGCATCATCCCTAAGATAGTGTTAGGTTTAGGGTTAGGGTTAGCATCAGGCCTAGGATAGTGTTAGGGTTAGGGTTAGCATCAGCCCTAGGATAGTGTTAGGGTTAGGGTTAGGGTTAGCATCAGCCCTAGGATAGTGTTAGTGTTAGGGTTAGCATCAACCCTAGGATAGTGTTTGGGTTAGGGTTAGGGTTAGCATCAGTCCTAGGATAGTGTTAGGGTTAGGGTTAGCCTCAGCCCTAGGAGAGTGTTAGGGTTAGGGATAGGGTTAGGATCAGGCCTAGGATAGTGTTAGGGTTAGGGTTAGGGTTAGCATCAGCCCTAGGATAGTGTTAGGGTTAGGGTTAGCATCAGCCCTAGGATAGTGTTAGTGTTACTGTTAGCATCTACCCTAGGATAGTGTTTGGGTTAGGGTTAGGGTTAGCATCAGCCCTAGGATAGTGTTAGGGTTAGGGTTAGCATCAGCCCTAGGATAGTGTTAGTGTTAGGGTTAGCATCAACCCTAGGATAGTGTTTGGGTTAGGGTTAGGGTTATCATCAGCCCTAGGATAGTGTTAGTGTTAGGGTTAGCATCAACCCTAGGATAGTGTTTGGGTTAGGGTTAGGGTTAGCATCAGCCCTAGGATAGTGTTAGGGTTAGGGTTAGGGTTATCATCAGGCCTAGGATAGTGTTAGGGTTAGGGTTAGCATCAGCCCTAGGATAGTGTTAGGGTTAGGGTTAGGGTTAGCATCAGCCCTAGGTTAGTGTTAGGGTTAGGGTTAGTGTTATCATCAGCCCTAGGATATTATTAGGGTTAGGGTTAGCATCAGCCCTAGGATAGTGTTAGGGTTAGAGTTAGGTTTAGCACCAGGCTTAGGATAGTGTTAGTGTTAGGGTTACCATCAGCCTTAGGATAGTGTTAGGGTTAGGGTTAGGGTTAGCATCAGCCCTAGGATAGTATTAGGGTTAGGGTTAGCATCAGCCCTAGGATAGTGTTAGGGTTAGGGTTAGGGTTATCATCAGGCGTAGGATAGTGTTAGGGTTAGGGTTAGCATCAGCCCTAGGATAGTGGTAGGTTTAGGGTTAGGGTTAGCATCAGCCCTAGGATAGTGTTAGGGTTAGAGTTAGCATCAGCCCTAGGATAGTGTTAGGGTTAGGGTTAGGGTTATCATCAGGCCTAGGATAGTGTTATGGTTAGGGTTAGGGTTAGCATCAGCCCTAGGATAGTGTTAGGTTTAGGGTTAGGGTTAGCATCACCCCTAGGATAGTGTTAGGGTTAGGGTTAGCATCAGCCCTAGGATAGTTTTAGGGTTAGGGTTAGGGTTAGCATCAGCCCTAGGATAGTGTTAGGGTTAGGGTTAGCATCAGCCCTAGGATAGTGTTAGGGTTAGGGTTAGGGTTAGCATGAGCCCTAGGATAGTGTTAGGGTTAGGGTTAGCATCAGCACTAGGATAGTGTTAGGGTTAGGGTTAGGGTTAGCATCAGCCCTAGGATAGTGTTAGGGTTAGGGTTAGGGTTAGCATCAGCCCTATGATAGTGTTAGGGTTAGGGATAGCATCAGCCTTAGGATAGTGTTAGGGTTAGGGTTAGGGTTAGCACAAGCCCTAGGACAGTGTTAGGGTTAGGGTTAGCATCAACCTTAGGATAGTGTTAGGGTTAGGGTTAGTGTTATCATCAGCCCTAGGATATTATTAGGGTTAGGGTTAGCATCAGCCCTAGGATAGTGTTAGGGTTAGAGTTAGGGTTAGCACCAGGCTTAGGATAGTGTTAGTGTTAGGGTTACCATCAGCCTTAGGATAGTGTTAGGGTTAGGGTTAGGGTTAGCATCAGCCGTAGGATAGTGTTAGGGTTAGGGTTAGCCTCAGCCCTAGGACAGTGTTAGCGTTAGGGTTAGGGTTAGCATCAGCCCTAGGATAGAGTTAGGGGTAGGGTTAGGGTTAGCATCAGCCCTAGGATAGTGTTAGTGTTAGGGTTAGCATCAGCCCTAGGATAGTGTTAGGGTTAGGGTTAGGATTAGCATCAGCCCTAGGATAGTATTAGAGTTAGGGTTAGGGTTAGGGTTAGGGTTAGCATCAGCTCTAGGATAGTGTTAGGGTTAGGGTTAGGGTTAGCATCAGCCCTAGGATAGTGTTAGGGTTAGGGTTAGGGTTAGCATAAGCCCTAGGATAGCTTTAGGGTTAGGGTTAGCATCAGCCCTGGGATAATGTTAGGGTTAGGGTTAGGTTTAGCATCAGGCCTAAGATAGTGTTAGGGTTAGGGTTAGCATCAGCCCTAGGATAGTGTTAGGTTTAGGGTTAGGGTTAGCATCAGCCCTAGGATAGTGTTAGGGTTAGGGTTAGCATCAGCCCTAGGATAGTGTTAGGGTTAGGGTTAGGGTTAGCATCAACCCTAGGATAGTGTTAGGGTTAGGGTTAGCATCAGCCCTAGGATAGTGGTAGGGTTAGGGTTAGGGTTAGCATCAGCCCTAGGATAGTGTTAGGGTTAGGGTTAGGGTTAGCATCAGCCCTAGGATAGTGTTAGGGTTAGGGTTAGGGTTAGCATCAGCCCTAGGATAGTGTTAGGGTTAGGGTTAGGGTTAGCACCAGGCCCAGGATAGTGTTAGTGTTAGGGTTAGCATCAGCCTTAGGATAGTGTTAGGGTTAGGGTTAGGGTTAGCATCAGCCGTAGGATAGTGTTTGGGTTAGGGTTAGCCTCAGCCCTAAAATAGTGTTAGAGTTAGGGTTAGGGTTAGCATCAGCCCTAGGATAGTGTTAGGGTTAGGGTTAGGGTTAGCATCAGCCCTAGGATAGTGTTAGTGTTAGGGTTAGCATCAGCCCTAGGATAGTGTTAGGGTTAGGGTTAGGGTTAGCATCCGCCCTAGGATAGTGTTAGGGTTAGGGTTAGGGTTAGCATCAGCCGTAGGATAGTGTTAGGGTTAAGGTTAACATAAACCCTAGGATAGTGTTAGGGTTAGGGTTAGGGTTATCATCAGGCCTAAGTTAGTGTTAGGGTTAGGATTAGGGTTAGCATCAGCCCTAGGATAGTGTTAGGGTTAGGGTTAGGGTTAGCATCAGCCCTAGGATATTATTAGGGTTAGGGTTAGCATCAGCCCTAGGATAGTGTTAGGGTTAGGGTTAGGGTTAGCACCAGGCCTAGGATAGTGTTAGGGGTAGGGTTAGGGTTAGCATCAGCCCTAGGATAGTGTTAGTGTTAGGGTTAGCATCAGCCCTAGGATAGTGTTAGGGTTAGGGTTAGGATTAGCATCAGCCCTAGGATAGTATTAGGGTTAGGGTTAGGGTTAGGGTTAGGGTTAGCATCAGCTCTAGGATAGTGTTAGGGTTAGGGTTAGGGTTAGCATCAGCCCTAGGATAGTGTTAGGGTTAGGGTTAGGGTTAGGGTTAGCATCAGCCCTAGGATAATGTTAGGGTTAGGGTTAGCAACAGCCCTGGGATAATGTTAGGGTTAGGGTTAGGTTTAGCATCAGGCCTAAGATAGTGTTAGGGTTAGGGTTAGCATCAGCCCTAGGATAGTGTTAGGTTTAGGGTTAGGGTTAGCATCAGCCCTAGGATAGTGTTAGCTTTAGGGTTAGCATCAGCCCTAGGATAGTGTTAGGGTTAGGGTTAGCATCAGCCCTAGGATAGTGTTAGGGTTAGGGTTAGGGTTAGCATCAGCCGTAGGATAGTGTTAGTGTTATGGTTACCATCAACCCTAGGATAGTGTTTGGGTTAGGGATAGGGTTAGCATCAGCCCTAGGATAGTGTAAGGGTTAGGGTTAGCCTCAGCCCTAGGAGAGTGTTAGGGTTAGGGATAGGGTTAGCATCAGGCCTAGGATAGTGTTAGGGTTAGGGTTAGGGTTAGCACCAGCCCTAGGATAGTGTTAGGGTTAGGGTTAGCATCAGGCATAGGATAGTGTTAGGGTTAGGGTTAGCATCAGCCCTACGATAGTGTTAGGGTTAGGGTTAGGGTTAGCATCAGCCCTAGGATAGTGTTAGGTTTAGGGTTAGGGATATCATCAGGACTAGGATATTGTTAGGGTTAGGGTTAGCATCAGCCATAGGATAGTGTTAGGGTTAGGGTTAGGGTTAGCGTCAGCCCTAGGATAGTGTTAGAGTTAGGGTTAGGGTTAGCATCAGCCCTAGGATAGTGTTAGTGTTAGGGTTAGCATCAGCCCTAGGATAGTGTTAGGGTTAGGGTTAGGGTTAGCACCAGCCCTAGGATAGTGTTAGGGTTAGGGTTAGGGTTAGCATCATCCCTAAGATAGTGTTAGGTTTAGGGTTAGGGTTAGCATCAGGCCTAGGATAGTGTTAGGGTAAGGGTTAGCATCAGCCCTAGGATAGTGTTAGGGTTAGGGTTAGGGTTAGCATCAGCCCTAGGATAGTGTTAGTGTTAGGGTTAACATCAACCCTAGGATAGTGTTTGGGTTAGGGTTAGGGTTAGCATCAGTCCTAGGATAGTGTTAGGGTTAGGGTTAGCCTCAGCCCTAGGAGAGTTTTAGGGTTAGGGATAGGGTTAGCATCAGGCCTAGGATAGTGTTAGGGTTAGGGTTAAGGTTAGCATCAGCCCTAGGATAGTGTTAGGGTTAGGGTTAGCATCAGCCCCAGGATAGTGTTAGTGTTAGGGTTATCATCAACCCTAGCATAGTGTTTGGGTTAGGGTTAGGGTTAGCATCAGGCCTAGGATAGTGTTAGGGTTAGGGTTAGCATCAGCCCTAGGATAGTGTTAGGGTTAGGGTTAGGGTTAGCATCAGCCCTAGGATAGTGTTAGGGTTATGGTTAGTGTTATCATCAGCCCTAGGATATTATTAGGGTTAGGGTTAGCATCAGCCCTAGGATAGTGTTAGGGTTAGAGTTAGGGTTAGCACCAGGCTTAGGATAGTGTTAGTGTTAGGGTTACCATCAGCCTTACGATAGTGTTAGGGTTAGGGTTAGGGTTAGCATCAGCCGTAGGATAGTGTTAGGGTTAGGGATAGCCTCAGCCCTAGGATAGTGTTAGCGTTAGAGTTAGGGTTAGCATCAGCCCTAGGATAGTGTTAGGGGTAGGGTTAGGGTTAGCATCAGCCCTAGGATAGTGTTAGGGTTAGGGTTAGCATCAGCCCTAGGATAGTTTTAGGGTTAGGGTTAGGGTTAGCATCAGCCCTAGGATAGTGTTAGGGTGAGGGTTAGCATCAGCCCTAGGATAGTGTTAGGGTTAGGGTTAGCGTTAGCATGAGTCCTAGGATAGTGTTAGGGTTAGGGTTAGCATCAGCACTAGGATAGTGTTAGGGTTAGGGTTAGGGTTAGCATCAGCCCTAGGATAGTGTTAGGGTTAGGGTTAGGGTTAGCATCAGCCCTAGGATAGTGTTAGGGTTAGGGTTAGGGTTAGCATCAGCCCTAGGATAGTGTTAGGGTTAGGGTTAGGGTTAGCACCAGGCCCAGGATAGTGTTAGTGTTAGGGTTAGCATCAGCCTTAGGATAGTGTTAGGGTTAGGGTTAGGGTTAGCATCAGCCGTAGGATAGTGTTAGTCTCAGCCCTAAAATAGTGTTAGAGTTAGGGTTAGGGTTAGCATCAGCCCTAGGATAGTGTTAGGGTTAGGGTTAGGGTTAGCATCAGCCGTAGGATAGTGTTAGGGTTATGGTTAACATAAACCCTAGGATAGTGTTAGGGTTAGGGTTAGGGTTATCATCAGCCCTAGGATATTATTAGGGTTAGGGTTAGCATCAGCCCTAGGATAGTGTTAGGGTTAGGGTTAGGGTTAGCACCAGACCTAGGATAGTGTTAGTGTTAGGGTTAGCATCAGCCTTAGGATAGTGTTAGGGTTAGGGTTAGGGTTAGCATCAGCCGTAGGATAGTGTTAGGGTTAGGGTTAGCCTCAATCCTAGGATAGTCTTAGAGTTAGGGTTAGGGTTAGCATCAGCCCTAGGATAGTGTTAGGGTTAGGGATAGGGTTAGCATCAGCCCTAGGATAGTGTTAGTGTTAGGGTTAGCATTAGCCTTAGGATAGTGTCAGGGTTAGGGTTAGGGTTAGCATCAGCCCTAGGATAGGATTAGGGTTAGGGTTAGGGTTAGGATTAGGGTTAGCATCAGCTCTAGGATAGTGTTAGGGTTAGGTTTAGGGTTAGCACCAGGCCTAGGATAGTGTTAGTGTTAGGGTTAGCATCAGCCTTAGGATAGTGTTAGGGTTAGGGTTAGGGTTAGCATCAGCCGTAGGATAGTGTTAGGGTTAGGGTTAGCCTCAATCCTAGGATAGTCTTAGAGTTAGGGTTAGGGTTAGCATCAGCCCTAGGATAGTGTTAGGGTTAGGGTTAGGGTTAGCATCAGGCCTAGGATAGTGCTAGGGTTAGGGTTAGCATCAGCCCTAGGATAGTGTTAGTGTTAGGGTTAAGGTTAGCATCAGCCCTAGGATAGTGTTAGGGTTAGGGTTAGCATCAACCCTAGGAAAGTGTTTGGGTTAGGGTTAGGGTTAGCATCAGCCCTAGGATAGTGTTAGGGTTAGGGTTAGCCTCAGCCCTAGGAGAGTGTTAGGGTTAGGGATAGGGTTAGCATCAGCCCTAGGATAGTGTTAGAGTTAGGGTTAGGGTTAGCATCAGCCCTAGGATAGTATTACGGTTAGGGTTAGCATCAGCCCTAGGATAGTGTTAGGGTTAGGGTAAGCCTCAGCCCTTAGATAGTGTTAGAGTTAGCTTTAGGGTTAGCATCAGCCCTAGGATAGTGTTAGGGTTAGGGTTAGGGATAGCATTAGCCGTAGGATAGTGTTAGGGTTAGGGTTAGGGTCAGAATCCGCCCTAGGATAGTGTTAGGGTTAGGGTTAGGGTTAGCATCAGCCCTAGGATAGTGTTAGGTTAAGGGTTAACATAAACCCTAGGATAGTGTTAGCGTTAGGGTTAGGGTTATCATCAGGCGTAGGATAGTGTTAGGGTTAGGGTTAGGGTTAGCATCAGTTCAAGGATAGTGTTAGGGTTAGCGTTAGGGTTAGCATCAGTTCTAGGATAGTGTTAGGGTTAGGGTTAGGGTTAGCATCAGCCCTAGGATAGTGTTAGGGTTAGGGTTAGCATCAGCCCTAGGATAGTGTTAGGGTTAGGGTTAGGGTTAGCATCAGCCGTAGGATAGTGTTAGGGTTATGGTTACCATCAACCCTAGGATAGTGTTTGGGTTAGGGATAGGGTTAGCATCAGCCCTAGGATAGTGTTAGGGTTATTGTTAGCCTCAGTCCTAGGAGAGTGTTAGGGTTAGGGATAGGGTTAGCATCAGGCCTAGGATAGTGTTAGGGTTAGGGTTAGGGTTAGCACCAGCCCTAGGATAGTGTTAGGGTTAGGGTTAGCATCAGGCCTAGGATAGTGTTAGGGTTAGGGTTAGCATCAGCCCTAGGATAGTGTTAGGGCTAGGGTTACGGTTAGCATCAGCCCTAGGATAGTGTTAGGTTTAGGGTTAGGGATATCATCAGGACTAGGATATTGTTAGGGTTAGGGTTAGCATCAGCCATAGGATAGTGTTAGGGTTAGGGTTAGGGTTAGCATCAGCCCTAGGATATTATTAGGGTTAGGGTTAGCATCAGCCCTAGGATAGTGTTAGGGTTAGGGTTAGGGTTAGAACCAGGCCTAGGATAGTGTTAGTGTTAGGGTTAGCATCAGCCTTAGGATAGTGTTAGGGTTAGGGTTAGGGTTAGCATTAGCCGTAGGATAGTGTTAGGGTTAGGGTTAGCCTCAGCCCTAGGATAGTGTTAGAGTTAAGGTTAGGGTTAGCATCAGCCCTAGGATAGTGTTAGGGTTAGGGTTAGGCTTAGCATCAGTCCTAGGATAGTGTTAGTGTTAGGGTTAGCATCAGCCCTAGGATAGTGTTAGGGTTAGGGTTAGGGTTAACACCAGCCCTAGGATAGTGTTAGGGTTAGGGTTAGGGTTAGCATCATCCCTAAGATAGTGTTAAGTTTAGGGTTAGGGTTAGCATCGGGCCTAGGATAGTGTTAGGGTTAGGGTTAGCATCAGCCCTAGGATAGTGTTAGGGTTAGGGTTAGGGTTAGCATCAGCCCTAGGATAGTGTTAGTGTTAGGGTTAGCATCAACCCTAGGATAGTGTTTGGGTTAGGGTTAGGGTTAGCATCAGTCCTAGGATAGTGTTAGGGTTAGGGTTAGCCTCAGCCCTAGGAGAGTGTTAGGGTTAGGGATAGGGTTAGCATCAGGCCTAGGATAGTGTTAGGGTTAGGGTTAGGGTTAGCATCAGCCCTAGGATAGTGTTAGGGTTAGGGTTAGCATCAGCCCTAAGATAGTGTTAGTGTTAGGGTTACCATCAACCCTAGGATAGTGTTTGGGTTAGGGTTAGGGTTAGCATCAGCCATGGATAATGTTAGGGTTAGGGTTAGGGTTATCATCAGGCCTAGGATAGTGTTAGGGTTAGGGTTAGCATCAGCCCTAGGATAGTGTTAGAGTTAGGGTTAGGGTTAGCATCAGCTCTAGGATAGTGTTAGGGTTAGGGTTAGCATCAGCCCTAGGATAGTGTTAGGGTTAGGGTTAGGGTTAGCATCAGGCCTAGGATAGTGTTAGGGTTAGGGTTAGCATCCGCCCTAGGATAGTGTTATGGTTAGGGTTAGGGTTAGCATCAGCCGTAGGATAGTGTTAGGGTTAGGGTTAGCCTCAGCCCTAAGATAGTGTTAGAGTTAGGGTTAGGGTTAGCATCAGCCCTAGGATAATGTTAGGGTTAGGGTTAGGGTTAGCATCAGCCCTAGGATAGTGTTAGTGTTAGGGTTAGCATCAGCCCTAGGATGGTGTTATGGTTAGGGCTAGGGTTAGCATCCGCCCTAGGATAGTGTTAGGGTTAGGGTTAGGGTTAGCATCAGCCCTAGGATAGTGTTAGGGTTAGGGATAACATAAACCCTAGGATAGTGTTAGGGTTAGGGTTAGGGTTATCATCAGGCCTAGGATAGTGTTAGGGTTAGGGTTAGGGTTAGCATCAGCAAAAGGATAGTGTTAGGGTTAGGGTTAGCATCAGCCCTAGGATAGTGTTAGGGTTAGGGTTAGGGTTAGCATCAGGCCCAGGATAGTGTTAGGGTTAGGGTTAGCATCAGCCCAAGGATAGTGTTAGGGTTAGGTTTAGGGTTAGCATCAGCCCTAGGATAGTGTTAGGGTTAGGGTTAGCATCAACCCTAGGATAGTGTTTGGGTTAGGTTTAGGGTTAGCATCAGCCCTAGGATAGTGTTAGGGTTAGGGTCAGCCTCAGCCCTAGGAGAGTGTTAGGGTTAGGGATAGGGTTAGCATCAGGCCTAGGATAGTGTTAGGGTTAGGGTTAGGGTTAGCATCAGCCCTAGGATAGTGTTAGCGTTATGGTTAGGTTTAGCATCAGCCCTAGGATAGTGTTAGGGTAAGGGTTAGGGTTAGCATCAGGCCTAGGATAGTGTTAGGGTTACGGTTAGAATCAGCCCTACGATAGTGTTAGGGTTAGGGTTAAGTTTAGCATCAGGCCTAGGGTAGTGTTAGGGTTAGGGTTAGGGTTAGCATCAGCCCTAGGATAGTTTTAGGGTTAGGGTTAGGGTTAGCATCAGCCCTAGGATAGTGTTAAGGTTAGGGTTAGCATCAGCCCTAGGATAGTGTTAGGGTTAGGGTTAGGGTTAGCATCAGGCCTAGGATAGTGTTAGGGTTAGGGTTAGCATCAGCCCTAGGATAGTGTTAGGTTTAAAGTTAGGGTAAGCATCAGCCGTAGGATAGTGTTAGGGTTAGGGTTAGCCTCAGCCCTAAGATACTGTTAGAGTTAGGGTTAGGGTTAGCATCAGCCCTAGGATAGTGTTAGGGTTAGGGTTAGGGTTATCATCAGGCCTAGGATACTGTTAGGGTTAGGGTTAGGGTTAGCATTAGTTCAAGAATAGTGTTAGGGTTAGCGTTAGGGTTAGCATCAGCCCTAGGATAGTGTTAGTGTTATGGTTAGCATCATCCCTAGGATAGTGTTAGGGTTAGGGTTAGGGTTAGCATCCGCCCTAGGATAGTGTTAGGGTTAGGGTTAGGGTTAGCATCAGCCCTAGGATAGTGTTAGGGTTAGGGTTAGGGTTAGCATCAGCCGTAGGATAGTGTTAGGGTTATGGTTACCATCAACCCTAGGATAGTGTTTGGGTTAGGGATAGGGTTAGCATCAGCCCTAGGATAGTGTTAGGGTTATTGTTAGCCTCAGTCCTAGGAGAGTGTTAGGGTTAGGGATAGGGTTAGCATCAGGCCTAGGATAGTGTTAGGGTTAGGGTTAGGGTTAGCACCAGCCCTAGGATAGTGTTAGGGTTAGGGTTAGCATCAGGCCTAGGATAGTGTTAGGGTTAGGGTTAGCATCAGCCCTAGGATAGTGTTAGGGCTAGGGTTACGGTTAGCATCAGCCCTAGGATAGTGTTAGGTTTAGGGTTAGGGATATCATCAGGACTAGGATATTGTTAGGGTTAGGGTTAGCATCAGCCATAGGATAGTGTTAGGGTTAGGGTTAGGGTTAGCATCAGCCCTAGGATATTATTAGGGTTAGGGTTAGCATCAGCCCTAGGATAGTGTTAGGGTTAGGGTTAGGGTTAGAACCAGGCCTAGGATAGTGTTAGTGTTAGGGTTAGCATCAGCCTTAGGATAGTGTTAGGGTTAGGGTTAGGGTTAGCATTAGCCGTAGGATAGTGTTAGGGTTAGGGTTAGCCTCAGCCCTAGGATAGTGTTAGAGTTAGGGTTAGGGTTAGCATCAGCCCTAGGATAGTGTTAGGGTTAGGGTTAGGCTTAGCATCAGTCCTAGGATAGTGTTAGTGTTAGGGTTAGCATCAGCCCTAGGATAGTGTTAGGGTTAGGGTTAGGGTTAACACCAGCCCTAGGATAGTGTTAGGGTTAGGGTTAGGGTTAGCATCATCCCTAAGATAGTGTTAAGTTTAGGGTTAGGGTTAGCATCGGGCCTAGGATAGTGTTAGGGTTAGGGTTAGCATCAGCCCTAGGATAGTGTTAGGGTTAGGGTTAGGGTTAGCATCAGCCCTAGGATAGTGTTAGTGTTAGGGTTAGCATCAACCCTAGGATAGTGTTTGGGTTAGGGTTAGGGTTAGCATCAGTCCTAGGATAGTGTTAGGGTTAGGGTTAGCCTCAGCCCTAGGAGAGTGTTAGGGTTAGGGATAGGGTTAGCATCAGGCCTAGGATAGTGTTAGGGTTAGGGTTAGGGTTAGCATCAGCCCTAGGATAGTGTTAGGGTTAGGGTTAGCATCAGCCCTAAGATAGTGTTAGTGTTAGGGTTAGCATCAACCCTAGGATAGTGTTTGGGTTAGGGTTAGGGTTAGCATCAGCCATGGATAATGTTAGGGTTAGGGTTAGGGTTATCATCAGGCCTAGGATAGTGTTAGGGTTAGGGTTAGCATCAGCCCTAGGATAGTGTTAGAGTTAGGGTTAGGGTTAGCATCAGCTCTAGGATAGTGTTAGGGTTAGGGTTAGCATCAGCCCTAGGATAGTGTTAGGGTTAGGGTTAGGGTTAGCATCAGGCCTAGGATAGTGTTAGGGTTAGGGTTAGCATCCGCCCTAGGATAGTGTTATGGTTAGGGTTAGGGTTAGCATCAGCCGTAGGATAGTGTTAGGGTTAGGGTTAGCCTCAGCCCTAAGATAGTGTTAGAGTTAGGGTTAGGGTTAGCATCAGCCCTAGGATAATGTTAGGGTTAGGGTTAGGGTTAGCATCAGCCCTAGGATAGTGTTAGTGTTAGGGTTAGCATCAGCCCTAGGATGGTGTTATGGTTAGGGCTAGGGTTAGCATCCGCCCTAGGATAGTGTTAGGGTTAGGGTTAGGGTTAGCATCAGCCCTAGGATAGTGTTAGGGTTAGGGATAACATAAACCCTAGGATAGTGTTAGGGTTAGGGTTAGGGTTATCATCAGGCCTAGGATAGTGTTAGGGTTAGGGTTAGGGTTAGCATCAGCAAAAGGATAGTGTTAGGGTTAGGGTTAGCATCAGCCCTAGGATAGTGTTAGGGTTAGGGTTAGGGTTAGCATCAGGCCCAGGATAGTGTTAGGGTTAGGGTTAGCATCAGCCCAAGGATAGTGTTAGGGTTAGGTTTAGGGTTAGCATCAGCCCTAGGATAGTGTTAGGGTTAGGGTTAGCATCAACCCTAGGATAGTGTTTGGGTTAGGTTTAGGGTTAGCATCAGCCCTAGGATAGTGTTAGGGTTAGGGTCAGCCTCAGCCCTAGGAGAGTGTTAGGGTTAGGGATAGGGTTAGCATCAGGCCTAGGATAGTGTTAGGGTTAGGGTTAGGGTTAGCATCAGCCCTAGGATAGTGTTAGCGTTATGGTTAGGTTTAGCATCAGCCCTAGGATAGTGTTAGGGTAAGGGTTAGGGTTAGCATCAGGCCTAGGATAGTGTTAGGGTTACGGTTAGAATCAGCCCTACGATAGTGTTAGGGTTAGGGTTAAGTTTAGCATCAGGCCTAGGGTAGTGTTAGGGTTAGGGTTAGGGTTAGCATCAGCCCTAGGATAGTTTTAGGGTTAGGGTTAGGGTTAGCATCAGCCCTAGGATAGTGTTAAGGTTAGGGTTAGCATCAGCCCTAGGATAGTGTTAGGGTTAGGGTTAGGGTTAGCATCAGGCCTAGGATAGTGTTAGGGTTAGGGTTAGCATCAGCCCTAGGATAGTGTTAGGTTTAAAGTTAGGGTAAGCATCAGCCGTAGGATAGTGTTAGGGTTAGGGTTAGCCTCAGCCCTAAGATAGTGTTAGAGTTAGGGTTAGGGTTAGCATCAGCCCTAGGATAGTGTTAGGGTTAGGGTTAGGGTTATCATCAGGCCTAGGATACTGTTAGGGTTAGGGTTAGGGTTAGCATTAGTTCAAGAATAGTGTTAGGGTTAGCGTTAGGGTTAGCATCAGCCCTAGGATAGTGTTAGTGTTATGGTTAGCATCATCCCTAGGATAGTGTTAGGGTTAGGGTTAGGGTTAGCATCCGCCCTAGGATAGTGTTAGGGTTAGGGTTAGGGTTAGCATCAGCCCTAGGATAGTGTTAGGGTTAGGGTTAACATAAACCCTAGGATTGTGTTAGGGTTAGTGTTAGGGTTATCATCAGGCCTAGGATAGTGTTAGGGTTAGGGTTAGCATCAGCCCTAGGATAGTGTTAGTGTTAGGGTTAGTGTTAGCATCAGGCCCAGGATAGTGGTAGGGTTAGGGTTAGCATCAGCCCTAGGATATTGTTAGGGTTAGGGTTAACATAAACACTAGGATAGTGTTAGGGTTAGGGTTAGGGTTATCATCAGGCCTAGGATAGTGTTAGGGTTAGGGTTAGGGTTAGCATCAGTTCAAGGATAGTTTTAGGGTTAGCGTTAGGGTTAGCATCAGCCCTAGGATAGTGTTAGGTTTAGGGTTAGGGTTAGCATCAGCCCTAGGATAGTGTTAGGGTTAGGGTTAGCATCAGCCCTAGGATAGTGTTAGGGTTAGGGTTAGGGTTATCATCAGGCCCAGGATAGTGTTAGGGTTAGGGTTAGCATCAGCCCAACGATAGTGTTAGGGTTAGGTTTAGGGTTAGCATCAGCCCTAGGATAGTGTTAGGGTTAGGGTTAGCATCAACCCTAGGATAGTGTTTGGGTTAGGTTTAGGGTTAGCATCAGCCCTAGGATAGTGTTAGGGTTAGGGTCAGCCTCAGCCCTAGGAGAGTGTTAGGGTTAGGGATAGGGTTAGCATCAGGCCTAGGATAGTGTTAGGGTTAGGGTTAGGGTTAGCATCAGCCCTAGGATAGTGTTAGCGTTATGGTTAGGTTTAGCATCAGCCCTAGGATAGTGTTAGGGTAAGGGTTAGGGTTAGCATCAGGCCTAGGATAGTCTTAGGGTTACGGTTAGAATCAGCCCTACGATAGTGTTAGGGTTAGGGTTAAGTTTAGCATCAGGCCTAGGGTAGTGTTAGGGTTAGGGTTAGGGTTAGCATCAGCCCTAGGATAGTGTTAGGGTTAGGGTTAGGGTTAGCATCAGGCCTAGGATAGTGTTAGGGTTAGGGTTAGCATCAGCCCTAGGATAGTGTTAGGGTTAAAGTTAGGGTAAGCATCAGCCGTAGGATAGTGTTAGGGTTAGGGTTAGCCTCAGCCCTAAGATAGTGTTAGAGTTAGGGTTAGGGTTAGCATCAGCCCTGGGATAGTGTTAGGGTTAGGGTTAGGGTTATCATAAGGCCTAGGATACTGTTAGGGTTAGGGTTAGGGTTAGCATTAGTTCAAGAATAGTGTTAGGGTTAGCGTTAGGGTTAGCATCAGCCCTAGGATAGTGTTAGTGTTATGGTTAGCATCATCCCTAGGATAGTGTTAGGGTTAGGGTTAGGGTTAGCATCCGCCCTAGGATAGTGTTAGGGTTAGGGTTAGGGTTAGCATCAGCCCTAGGATAGTGTTAGGGTTAGGGTTAACATAAACCCTAGGATTGTGTTAGGGTTAGTGTTAGGGTTATCATCAGGCCTAGGATAGTGTTAGGGTTAGGGTTAGCATCAGCCCTAGGATAGTGTTAGTGTTAGGGTTAGTGTTAGCATCAGGCCCAGGATAGTGGTAGGGTTAGGGTTAGCATCAGCCCTAGGATATTGTTAGGGTTAGGGTTAACATAAACACTAGGATAGTGTTAGGGTTAGGGTTAGGGTTATCATCAGGCCTAGGATAGTGTTAGGGTTAGGGTTAGGGTTAGCATCAGTTCAAGGATAGTTTTAGGGTTAGCGTTAGGGTTAGCATCAGCCCTAGGATAGTGTTAGGTTTAGGGTTAGGGTTAGCATCAGCCCTAGGATAGTATTAGGTTTAGGGTTAGCATCAGCCCTAGGATAGTGTTAGGGTTAGGGTTAGGGTTATCATCAGGCGTAGGTTAGTGTTAGGGTTAGGGTTAGCATCAGCCCTAGGATAGTGGTAGGGATAGGGTTAGGGTTAGCATCAGCCCTAGGATAGTGTTAGGGTAAGGGTTAGCATCAGCCCTAGGATAGTGTTAGGGTTAGGGTTAGGGTTATCATCAGGCCTAGGAGAGTGTTAGGGTTAGGGTTAGGGTTAGCATCAGCCCTAGGATAGTGTTAGGTTCAGGGTTAGGGTTAGCATCAGCCCTAGGATAGTGTTAGGGTTAGGGTTAGCATCAGCCCTAGGATAGTTTTAGGGTTAGGGTTAGGGTTAGCATCAACCCTAGGATAGTGTTAGGGTGAGGGTTAGCATCAGCCCTAGGATAGTGTTAGGGTTAGGGTTAGGGTTAGCATGAGCCCTAGGATAGTGTTAGGGTTAGGGTTAGCATCAGCACTAGGATAGTGTTAGGGTTAGGGTTAGGGTTAGCATCAGCCCTAGGATAGTGTTAGGGTTAGGGTTAGGGTTAGCATCAGCCCTAGGATAGTGTTAGGGTTAGGGATAGCATCAGCCTTAGGATAGTGTTAGGGTTAGGGTTAGGGTTAGCACAGGCCCTAGTATAGTGTTAGGGTTAGGGTTAGCATCAACCCTACGATAGTGTTAGTGTTAGGTTTAGGGTTAGCATCAGCCCTAGGATAGTGTTAGGGTTAGGGTTAGCCTCAGCCCTAGAGTGTGTTAGGGTTAGGGATAGGGTTAGCATCAGGCCTAGGATAGTGTTAGGGTTAGGGTTAGGGTTAGCATCATCCCTAGGATAGTGTTAGGGTTGGGGTTAGCATCAGGCCTAGGATAGTGTTAGGGTTAGCGTTAGCATCAGCCCTAGGAGAGTGTTAGGGTTAGGGTTAGGGTTAGCATCAGCCCTAGGATAGTGTTACGGTTAGGGTTAACATCAGCCCTAGGATAGTGTTAGGGTTAGGGTTAGGGTTAGCATCAACTCTAGGATAGTGTTAGGTTTAGGGTTAGCATCAGACCTAGGATAGTGTTAGGGTGAGGGTTAGGGTTAGCATCAGGCTTAGGATAGTGTTAGGGTTAGGGTTAGCATCAGCCCTAGGATAGTGGTAGGGTTAGGGTTAGGGTTAGCATCAGCCCTAGGATAGTGTTAGGGTTAGGGTTAGGGTTAGCATCAGCCCTAGGATAGTGTTAGGGTTAGGGTTAGGGTTAGCATCAGCCCTAGGATAGTGTTAGGGTTAGGGTTAGGGTTAGCACCAGGCCCAGGATAGTGTTAGTGTTAGGGTTAGCATCAGCCTTAGGATAGTGTTAGGGTTAGGGTTAGGGTTAGCATCACCCGTAGGATAGTGTTAGCCTCAGCCCTAAAATAGTGTTAGAGTTAGGGTTAGGGTTAGCATCAGCCCTAGGATAGTGTTAGGGTTAGGGTTAGGGTTAGAATCAGCCCTAGGATAGTGTTATTGTTAGGGTTAGCATCAGCCCTAGGATAGTGTTAGGGTTAGGGTTAGGGTTATCATCAGGCCTAGGATAGTGTTAGGGTTAGGGTTAGGGTTAGCATCAGCCCTAGGATAGTGTTAGGGTTAGGGTTAGGGTTAGCATCAGCCCTAGGATAGTGTTAGGGTTAGTGTTAGGGTTAGCATCAGCCCTAGGATATTATTAGGGTTAGGGTTAGCATCAGCCCTAGGATAGTGTTAGGGTTAGGGTTAGGGTTAGCACCAGGCCTAGGATAGTGTTAGTGTTAGGGTTAGCATCAGCCTTAGTATAGTGTTAGGGTTAGGGTTAGGGTTAGCATCAGCCGTAGGATAGTGTTAGGGTTAGGGTTAGCCTCAATCCTAGGATAGTCTTAGAGTTAGGGTTAGGGTTAGCATCAGCCCTAGGATAGTGTTAGGGTTAGGGATAGGGTTAGCATCAGCCCTAGGATAGTGTTTGTGTTAGGGTTAGCATTAGCCCTAGGATAGTGTCAGGGTTAGGGTTAGGGTTAGCATCAGCCCTAGGATAGGATTAGGGTTAGGGTTAGGGTTAGGATTAGGGTTAGCATCAGCTCTAGGATAGTGTTAGTGTTAGGGTTAGCATCAGCCTTAGGATAGTGTTAGTGTTAGGGTTAGGGTTAGCATCAGCCCTAGGATAGTGTTAGGGTTAGGGTTAGCATCAACCCTAGGAAAGTGTTTGGGTTAGGGTTAGGGTTAGCATCAGCCCTAGGATAGTGTTAGGGTTAGGGTTAGCCTCAGCCCTAGGAGAGTGTTAGGGTTAGGGATAGGGTTAGCATCAGCCCTAGGATAGTGTTAGGGTTAGGGTTAGGGTTAGCATCAGCCCTAGGATAGTATTACGGTTAGGGTTAGCATCAGCCCTAGGATAGTGTTAGGGTTAGGGTAAGCCTCAGCCCTAAGATAGTGTTAGAGTTAGCTTTAGGGTTAGCATCAGCCCTAGGATAGTGTTAGGGTTAGGGTTAGGGTTAGCATTAGCCGTAGGATAGTGTTAGGGTTAGGGTTAGGGTCAGAATCCGCCCTAGGATAGTGTTAGGGTTAGGGTTAGGGTTAGCATCAGCCCTAGGATAGTGTTAGGTTAAGGGTTAACATAAACCCTAGGATAGTGTTAGCGTTAGGGTTAGGGTTATCATCAGGCGTAGGATAGTGTTAGGGTTAGGGTTAGGGTTAGCATCAGTTCAAGGATAGTGTTAGGGTTAGCGTTAGGGTTAGCATCAGTTCTAGGATAGTGTTAGGGTTAGGGTTAGCATCAGGCCTAGGATAGTGTTAGGGTTAGGGTTAGCATCAGCCCTAGGATAGTGTTAGGGCTAGGGTTAGGGTTAGCATCAGCCCTAGGATAGTGTTAGGTTTAGGGTTAGGGATATCATCAGGACTAGGATATTGTTAGGGTTAGGGTTAGCATCAGCCATAGGATAGTGTTAGGGTTAGGGTTAGGGTTAGCATCAGCCCTAGGATATTATTAGGGTTAGGGTTAGCATCAGCCCTAGGATAGTGTTAGGGTTAGGGTTAGGGTTAGAACCAGGCCTAGGATAGTGTTAGTGTTAGGGTTAGCAACAGCCTTAGGATAGTGTTAGGGTTAGGGTTAGGGTTAGCATTAGCCGTAGGATAGTGTTAGGGTTAGGGTTAGCCTCAGCCCTAGGATAGTGTTAGAGTTTGGGTTAGGGTTAGCATCAGCCCTAGGATAGTGTTAGGGTTAGGGTTAGGGTTAGCATCAGTCCTAGGATAGTGTTAGTGTTAGGGTTAGCATCAGCCCTAGGATAGTGTTAGGGTTAGGGTTAGGGTTAGCATCAGCCCTAGGATAGTATTAGGGTTAGGGTTAGGGTTAGGGTTAGCATCAGCTCTAGGATAGTGTTAGGGTTAGGGTTAGGGTTAGCACCAGCCCTAGGATAGTGTTAGGGTTAGGGTTAGGGTTAGCATCATCCCTAAGATAGTGTTAAGTTTAGGGTTAGGGTTAGCATCGGGCCTAGGATAGTGTTAGGGTTAGGGTTAGCATCAGCCCTAGGATAGTGTTAGGGTTAGGGTTAGGGTTAGCATCAGCCCTAGGATAGTTTTAGTGTTAGGGTTAGCATCAACCCTAGGATAGTGTTTGTGTTAGGGTTAGGGTTAGCATCAGTCCTAGGATAGTGTTAGGGTTAGGGTTAGCCTCAGCCCTAGGAGAGTGTTAGGGTTAGGGATAGGGTTAGCATCAGGCCTAGGATAGTGTTAGGGTTAGGGTTAGGGTTAGCATCAGCCCTAGGATAGTGTTAGGGTTAGGGTTAGCATCAGCCCTAAGATAGTGTTAGTGTTAGGGTTAGCATCAACCCTAGGATAGTGTTTGGGTTAGGGTTAGGGTTAGCATCAGTCCTAGGATAGTGTTAGGGTTAGGGTTAGCATCAGCCCTAGGATAGTGTTAGGGTTACGGTTAGGGTTATCATCAGGCCTAGGATAGTGTTAGGGTTAGGGTTAGCATCAGCCCTGGGATAGTGTTAGGGTTAGGGTTAGGGTTAACATCAGCCCTAGGATAGTGTTAGGGTTAGGGTTAGTGTTATCATCAGCCCTAGGATATTATTAGGGTTGGGGTTAGCATCAGCCCTATTATAGTGTTAGGGTTAGAGTTAGGGTTAGCACCAGGCTTAGGATAGTGTTAGTGTTAGGGTTACCATCAGCCTTAGGATAGTGTTAGGGTTAGGGTTAGGGTTAGCATCAGCCGTAGGATAGTGTTTGGGTTAGGGTTAGCCTCAGCCCTAGGATAGTGTTAGCGTTAGGGTTAGGGTTAGCATCAGCCCTAGGATAGTGTTAGGGGTAGGGTTAGGGTTAGCATCAGCCCTAGGATAGTGTTAGTGTTAGGGTTAGCATCAGCCCTAGGATAGTGTTAGGGTTAGGGTTAGGATTAGCATCAGCCCTAGGATAGTATTAGGGTTAGGGTAGGGTTAGGGTTCGGGTTAGCATCAGCTCTAGGATAGTGTTAGGGTTAGGGTTAGGGTTAGCATCAGCCCTAGGATAGTGTTAGGGTTAGGGTTAGGGTTAGCATCAGCCCTAGGATAGTGTTAGGGTTAGGGTTAGCATCAGCCCTGGGATAATGTTAGGGTTAGGGTTAGGTTTAGCATCAGGCCTAAGATAGTGTTAGGGTTAGGGTTAGCATCAGCCCTAGGATAGTGTTAGGTTTAGGGTTAGGGTTAGCATCAGCCCCAGGATAGTGTTAGGGTTAGGGTTAGCATCAGCCCTAGGATAGTGTTAGGGTTAGGGTTAGGGTTAGCATCAGCCCTAGGATAGTGTTAGGGTTATGGTTAGGGTTAGCATGAGCCCTTGGATAGTGTTAGGGTTAGGGTTAGCATCAGCCCTAGGATAGTGTTAGGGTTAGGATTAGGGTTAGCATCAGCCCTAGGATAGTGTTAGGGTTAGGGTTAGGGTTAGCATCAGCCCTAGGATAGTGTTAGGGTTAGGGATAGCATCAGCCTTAGGATAGTGTTAGGGTTAGGGTTAGGGTTAGCACAAGCCTAGGATAGTGTTAGGGTTAGGGTTAGCATCAGGCCTAGGATACTGTTAGGTTTAGGGTTAGCATCAGCCCTAGGATAGTGTTAGGGTTACGGTTAGGGTTAGCATCAGCCCTAGGATAGTGTTAGGGTTATGGTTAGGTTTAGCATCAGCCCTAGGATAGTGTTAGGGTAAGGGTTAGGGTTAGCATCAGGCCTAGGATAGTGTTAGGGTTACGGTTAGAATCAGCCCTACGATAGTGTTAGGGTTAGGGTTAAGTTTAGCATCAGGCCTAGGATAGTGTTAGGGTTAGGGTTAGGGTTAGCATCAGCCCTAGGATAGTGTTAGGGTTAGGGTTAGGGTTAGCATCAGCCCTAGGATAGTGTTAGTGTTAGGGTTAGCATCAGCCCTAGGATAGTGTTAGGGTTAGGGTTAGGGTTAGCATCAGGCCTAGGATAGTGTTAGGGTTAGGGTTAGCATCAGCCCTAGGATAGTGTTAGGGTTAAAGTTAGGGTTAGCATCAGCCGTAGGATAGTGTTAGGGTTAGGGTTAGCCTCAGCCCTAAGATAGTGTTAGAGTTAGCGTTAGGGTTAGCATCAGCCCTAGGATAGTGTTAGGGTTAGGGTTAGGGTTATCATCAGGCCTAGGATACTGTTAGGCTTAGGGTTAGGGTTAGCATTAGTTCAAGAATAGTGTTAGGGTTAGCGTTGGGGTTAGCATCAGCCCTAGGATAGTGTTAGTGTTATGGTTAGCATCATCCCTAGGATAGTGTTAGGGTTAGGGTTAGGGTGAGCATCCGCCCTAGGATAGTGTTAGGGTTAGGGTTAGGGTTAGCATCAGCCCTAGGATAGTGTTAGGGTTAGGGTTAACATAAACCCTAGGATAGTGTTAGGGTTAGTGTTAGGGTTATCCTCAGGCCTAGGATAGTGTTAGGGTTAGGGTTAGGGTTAGCATTAGTTCAAGAATAGTGTTAGGGTTAGTTTTAGGGTTAGCATCAGCCCTAGGATAGTGTTAGGGTTAGGGTTAGCATCAGCCCTAGGATAGTGTTAGTGTTAGGGTTAGGGTTAGCATCAGGCCCAGGATAGTGGTAGGGTTAGGGTTAGCATCAGCCCTAGGATATTGTTAGGGTTAGGGTTAACATAAACCCTAGGATAGTGTTAGGGTTAGGGTTAGGGTTATCTTCAGGCCAAGGATAGTGTTAGGGTTAGGGTTAGCGTTAGCATCAGTTCAAGGATAGTTTTAGGGTTAGCGTTAGGGTTAGCATCAGCCCTAGGATAGTGTTAGGTTTAGGGTTAGGGTTAGCATCAGCCCTAGGATAGTATTAGGGTTAGGGTTAGCATCAGCCCTAGGATAGTGTTAGGGTTAGGGTTAGGGTTATCATCAGGCGTAGGATAGTGTTAGGGTTAGGGTTAGCATCAGCCCTAGGATAGTGGTAGGTTTAGGGTTAGGGTTAGAATCAGCCCTAGGATAGTGTTAGGGTTAGGGTTAGCATCAGCCCTAGGATAGTGTTAGGGTTAGGGTTAGGGTTATCATCAGGCCTAGGATAGTGTTAGGGTTAGGGTTAGGGTTAGCATCAGCCCTAGGATAGTGTTAGGTTTTGGGTTAGGGTTAGCATCAGCCCTAGGATAGTGTTAGGGTTAGGGTTAGCATCAGCCCTAGGATAGTTTTAGGGTTAGGTTTAGGGTTAGCATCAGCCCTAGGATAGTGTTAGGGTTAGGGTTAGCATCAGCCCTAGGATAGCGTTAGGGTTAGGGTTAGGGTTAGCATGAGCCCTAGGATAGTGTTAGGGTTAGGGTTAGCATCAGCACTAGGATAGTGTTAGGGTTAGGGTTAGGGTTAGCATCAGCCCTAGGATAGTGTTAGGGTTAGGGTTAGGGTTAGCATCAGCCCTATGACAGTGTTAGGGTTAGGGAGAGCATCAGCCTTAGGATAGTGTTAGGGTTAGGGTTAGGGTTAGCACAAGCCCTAGGATAGTGTTAGGGTTAGGGTTAGCATCAACCCTAGGATAGTGTTAGGGTTAGGGTTAGGGTTAGCATCAGCCCTAGGATAGTGTTAGGGTTAGGGTTAGCCTCAGCCCTAGGAGAGTGTTAGGGTTAGGGATAGGGTTAGCATCAGGCCTAGGACAGTGTTAGGGTTAGGGTTACGGTTAGCATCATCCCTAGGATAGTGTTAGGGTTAGGGTTAGCATCAGGCCTAGGATAGTGTTAGGGTTAGGGTTAGCATCAGCCCTAGGAGAGTGTTAGGGTTAGGGTTAGGGTTAGCATCAGCCCTAGGATAGTGTTAGTGTTAGGGTTAGCATCAGCCCTAGGATAGTGTTAGGGTTAGGGTTAGGGTTAGAATCCGCCCTAGGATAGTGTTAGGGTTATGGTTACCATCAACCCTAGGATAGTGTTTGGGTTAGGGATAGGGTTAGCATCGGCCCTAGGATAGTGTTAGGGTTAGGGTTAGCCTCAGCCCTAGGAGAGTGTTAGGGTTAGGGATAGGGTTAGCATCAGGCCTAGGATAGTGTTAGGGTTAGGGTTAGGGTTAGCACCAGCCCTAGCATAGTGTTAGGGTTAGGGTTAGCATCAGGCCTAGGATAGTGTTAGGGTTAGGGTTAGCATCAGCCCTAGGATAGTGTTAGGGTTAGGGTTAGGGTTAGCATCAGCCCTAGGATAGTGTTAGGTTTAGGCTTAGTGATATCATCAGGACTAGGATATTGTTAGCGTTAGGGTTAGCATCAGCCAGAGGATAGTGTTAGGGTTAGGGTTAGGGTTAGCATCAGCCCTAGGATATTATTAGGGTTAGGGTTAGCATCAGCCCTAGGATAGTGTTAGGGTTAGGGTTAGGGTTAGAACCAGGCCTAGGATAGTGTTAGTGTTAGGGTTAGCATCAGCCTTAGGATAGTGTTAGGGTTAGGGTTAGGGTTAGCATCAGCAGTAGGATAGTGTTAGGGTTAGGGTTAGCCTCAGCCCTAGGATAGTGTTAGAGTTAGGGTTAGGGTTAGCATCAGCCCTAGGATAGTGTTAGGGTTAGGGTTAGGGTTAGCATCAGTCCTAGGATAGTGTTAGTGTTAGGGTTAGCATCAGCCCTAGGATAGTGTTAGGGTTAGGGTTAGGGTTAGCATCAGCCCTAGGATAGTATTAGGGTTAGGGTTAGGGTTAGGGTTAGCATCAGCTCTAGGATAGTGTTAGGGTTAGGGTTAGGGTTAGCACCAGCCCTAGGATAGTGTTAGGGTTAGGGTTAGGGTTAGCATCATCCCTAAGATAGTGTTAAGTTTAGGGTTAGGGTTAGCATCAGGCCTAGGATAGTGTTAGGGTTAGGGTTAGCATCAGCCCTAGGATAGTGTTAGGGTTAGGGTTAGGGTTAGCATCAGCCCTAGGATAGTGTTAGTGTTAGGGTTAGAATCAACCCTAGGATAGTGTTTGGGTTAGGGTTAGGGTTAGCATCAGTCCTAGTATAGTGTTAGGGTTAGGGTTAGCCTCAGCCCTAGGAGAGTGTTAGGGTTAGGGATAGGGTTAGCATCAGGCCTAGGATAGTGTTAGGGTTAGGGTTAGGGTTAGCATCAGCCCTAGGATAGTGTTAGGGTTAGGGTTAGCATCAGCCCTAAGATAGTGTTAGTGTTAGGGTTAGCATCAACCCTAGGATAGTGTTTGGGTTAGGGTTAGGGTTAGCATCAGTCCTAGGATAGTGTTAGGGTTAGGGTTAGCATCAGCCCTAGGATAGTGTTAGGGTTAGGGTTAGGGTTATCATCAGGCCTAGGATAGTGTTAGGGTTAGGGTTAGCATCAGCCCTAGGATAGTGTTAGGGTTAGGGTAAGGGTTAGCATCAGCCCTAGGATAGTGTTAGTGTTAGGGTTAGTGTTATCATCAGCCCTAGGAAATTATTAGGGTTAGGGTTAGCGTCAGCCCTAGGATAGTGTTAGGGTTAGAGTTAGGGTTAGCACCAGGCTTAGGATAGTGTTAGTGTTAGGGTTACCATCAGCCTTAGGATAGTGTTAGGGTTAGGGTTAGGGTTAACATCAGCCGTAGGATAGTGTTAGGGTTACGGTTAGCCTCAGCCCTAGGATAGTGTTAGCGTTAGGGTTAGGGTTAGCATCAGCCCTAGGATAGTGTTAGGGATAGGGTTAGGGTTAGCATCAGCCCTAGGATAGTATTAGTTTTAGGGTTAGCATCAGCCGTAGGATAGTGTTAGGGTTAGGGTTAGGATTAACATCAGCCCTAGGATAGTATTAGGGTTAGGGTAGGGTTAGAGTTAGGGTTAGCATCAGCTCTAGGATAGTGTTAGGGTTAGGGTTAGGGTTAGCATCAGCCCTAGGATAGTGTTAGGGTTAGGGTTAGGGTTAGCATCAGGCCTAGGATAGTGTTAGGGTTAGGGTTAGCATCAGCCCTGGGATAATGTTAGGGTTAGGGTTAGGTTTAGCATCAGGCCTAAGATAGTGTTAGGGTTAGGGTTAGCATCAGCCCTAGGATAGTGTTAGATTTAGGGTTAGGGTTAGCATCAGCCCTAGGATAGTGTTAGGGTTAGGGTTAGGGTTAGCATCAGCCCTAGGATAGTGTTAGGGTTAGGGTTAGCATCAGCCCTAGGATAGTGTTAGGGTTAGGGTTAGGGTTAGCATGAGCCCTTGGATAGTGTTAAGGTTAGGGTTAGCATCAGCCCTAGGATAGTGTTAGGGTTAGGGTTAGGGTTAGCATCAGCCCTAGGATAGTGTTAGGGTTAGGGTTAGGGTTAGCATCAGCCCTAGGATAGTGTTAGGGTTAGGGATAGCATCAGCCTTAGGATAGTGTTAGGGTTAAAGTTAGGGTTAGCACAAGCCCTAGGATAGTGTTAGGGTTAAGGTTAGCATCAGGCCTAGGATACTGTTAGGGTTAGGGTTAGCATCAGCCCTAGGATAGTGTTAGGGTTACGGTTAGGGTTAGCATCAGCCCTAGGATAGTGTTAGGGTTAGGGTTAGGGTTAGCATCAGCCCTAGGATAGTGTTAGGGTTAGGGTTAGCATCAGCCCTAGGATAGTGTTAGGGTTAAAGTTAGGGTTAGCATCAGCCGTAGGATAGTGTTAGGGTTAGGGTTAGCCTCAGCCCTAAGATAGTGTTAGAGTTAGGGTTAGGGTTAGCATCAGCCCTAGGATAGTGTTAGGGTTAGGGTTAGGGTTATCATCAGGCCTAGGATACTGTTAGGCTTAGGGTTAGGGTTAGCATTAGTTCAAGAATAGTGTTAGTGTTAGCGTTAGGGTTAGCATCAGCCCTAGGATAGTGTTAGTGTTATGGTTAGCATCATCCCTAGGATAGTGTTAGGGTTAGGGTTAGGGTTAGCATCCGCCCTAGGATAGTGTTAGGGTTAGGGTTAGGGTTAGCATCAGCCCTAGGATAGTGTTAGGGTTAGGGTTAACATAAACCCTAAGATAGTGTTAGGGTTAGTGTTAGGGTTATCATCAGGCCTAGGATAGTGTTAGGGTTAGGGTTAGGGTTAGCATTAGTTCAAGAATAGTGTTAGGGTTAGCGTTAGGGTTAGCATCAGCCCTAGGATAGTGTTAGGGTTAGGGTTAGCATCAGCCCTAGGATAGTGTTAGTGTTAGGGTTAGGGTTAGCATCAGGCCCAGGATAGTGGTAGGGTTAGGGTTAGCATCAGCCCTAGGATATTGTTAGGGTTAGGGTTAACATAAACCCTAGGATAGTGTTATGGTTAGGGTTAGGGTTATCATCAGGCCAAGGATAGTGTTAGGGTTAGGGTTAGGGTTAGCATCAGTTCAAGGATAGTTTTAGGGTTAGCGTTAGGTTTAGCATCAGCCCTAGGATAGTGTTAGGTTTAGGGTTAGGGTTAGCATCAGCCCTAGGATAGTATTAGGGTTAGGGTTAGCATCAGCCCTAGGATAGTGTTAGGGTTAGGGTTAGGGTTATCATCAGGCGTAGGATAGTGTTGGGGTTAGGGTTAGCATCAGCCCTAGGATAGTGGTAGGTTTAGGGTTAGGGTTAGCATCAGCCCTAGGATAGTGTTAGGGTTAGGGTTAGCATCAGCCCTAGGATAGTGTTAGGGTTAGGGTTAGGGTTATCATCAGGCCTAGGATAGTGTTAGGGTTAGGGTTAGGGTTAGCATCAGCCCTAGGATAGTGTTAGGTTTAGGGTTAGGGTTAGCATGAGCCCTAGGATAGTGTTAGGGTTAGGGTTAGCATCAGCCCTAGGATAGTGTTAGGGTTAGGGTTAGCATCAGCCCTAGGATAGTGTTAGGGTTAGGATTAGGGTTAGCATGAGCCCTAGGATAGTGTTAGGGTTAGGGTTAGCATCAGCACTAGGATAGTGTTAGGGTTAGGGTTAGGGTTAGCATCAGCCCTATGATAGTGTTAGGGTTAGGGTTAGGGTTAGCATCAGCCGTATGATAGTGTTAGGGTTAGGGATAGCATCAGCCTTAGGATAGTGTTAGGGTTAGGGTTAGGGTTAGCACAAGCCCTAGGATAGTGTTAGGGTTAGGGTTAGCATCAACCCTAGGATAGTGTTAGGGTTAGGGTTAGTGTTAGCATCAGCCCTAGGATAGTGTTAGGGTTAGGGTTATCCTCAGCCCTAGGAGAGTGTTAGGGTTAGGGATAGGGTTAGCATCAGGCCTAGGATAGTGTTAGGGTTAGGGTTAGGGTTAGCATCATCCCTAGGATAGTGTTAGGGTTAGGGTTAGCATCAGGCCTAGGATAGTGTTAGGGTTAGGGTTAGCATCAGCAATAGGAGAGTGTTAGGGTTAGGGTTAGGGTTAGCATCAGCCCTAGGATAGTGTTACGGTTAGGGTTAACATCAGCCCTAGGATAGTGTTAGGGTTAGGGTTAGGGTTATCATCAACTCTAGGATAGTGTTAGGTTTAGGGTTAGCATCAGACCTAGGATAGTGTTAGGGTGAGGGTTAGGGTTAGCATCAGGCTTAGGATAGTGTTAGGGTTAGGGTTAGCATCAGCCCTAGGATAGTGGTAGGGTTAGGGTTAGGGTTAGCATCAGCCCTAGGATAGTGTTAGGGTTAGGGTTAGGGTTAGCATCAGCCCTAGGATAGTGTTAGGGTTAGGGTTAGGGTTAGCATCAGCCCTAGGATAGTGTTAGGGTTAGGGTTAGGGTTAGCACCAGGCCCAGGATAGTGTTAGTGTTAGGGTTAGCATCAGCCTTAGGATAGTGTTATTGTTAGGGTTAGCATCAGCCCTAGGATAGTGTTAGGGTTAGTGTTAGGGTTAGCATCAGCCGTAGGATAGTGTTAGGGTTATGGTTAACATAAACCCTAGGATAGTGTTAGGGTTAGGGTTAGGGTTATCATCAGGCCTAGGATAGTGTTAGGGTTAGGGTTAGGGTTTCCATCAGCCCTAGGATAGTGTTAGGGTTAGTGTTAGGGTTAGCATCAGCCCTAGGATAGTGTTAGTGTTAGGGTTAGCATCAGCCCTAGGATAGTGTTGTGGTGAGGGTTAGGGTTAGCTTCAGCCCTAGGATGGTATTAGGGTTAGGGTTATGGTTAGGGTTAGGTTTAGCATCAGCTCTAGGATAGTGTTAGGGTTAGGGTTAGGGTTAGCATCAGCCCTGGGATAGTGTTAGGGTTAGGGTTAGGGTTAGCATCAGCCCTAGGATAGTGTTAGGGTTAGAGTTAGCATCAGCCCTAGGATAGTGTTAGGGTTAGGGTTAGGGTTAGCATCAGCCCTAGGATAGTGTTAGGGTTATTGTTAGCATCAGCCCTAGGATAGTGTTAGGGTTATTGTTAGCATCAGCCCTAGGATAGTGATAGGGTTAGGGTTAGCATCAGCCCTAGGATAGTGTTAGGGTAAGGGTTAGGGTTTGCATCAGCCCTAGGATAGTGTTAGGGTTAGGGTTAGGGTTAGCATCAGCCCTAGGATAGTGTTAGGGTTAGGGTTATCCTCAGCCCTAGGAGAGTGTTAGGGTTAGGGATAGGGTTAGCATCAGGCCTAGGATAGTGTTAGGGTTAGGGTTAGGGTTAGCATCATCCCTAGGATAGTGTTAGGGTTAGGGTTAGCATCAGGCCTAGGATAGTGTTAGGGTTAGGGTTAGCATCAGCAATAGGAGAGTGTTAGGGTTAGGGTTAGGGTTAGCATCAGCCCTAGGATAGTGTTACGGTTAGGGTTAACATCAGCCCTAGGATAGTGTTAGGGTTAGGGTTAGGGTTATCATCAACTCTAGGATAGTGTTAGGTTTAGGGTTAGCATCAGACCTAGGATAGTGTTAGGGTGAGGGTTAGGGTTAGCATCAGGCTTAGGATAGTGTTAGGGTTAGGGTTAGCATCAGCCCTAGGATAGTGGTAGGGTTAGGGTTAGGGTTAGCATCAGCCCTAGGATAGTGTTAGGGTTAGGGTTAGGGTTAGCATCAGCCCTAGGATAGTGTTAGGGTTAGGGTTAGGGTTAGCATCAGCCCTAGGATAGTGTTAGGGTTAGGGTTAGGGTTAGCACCAGGCCCAGGATAGTGTTAGTGTTAGGGTTAGCATCAGCCTTAGGATAGTGTTATTGTTAGGGTTAGCATCAGCCCTAGGATAGTGTTAGGGTTAGTGTTAGGGTTAGCATCAGCCGTAGGATAGTGTTAGGGTTATGGTTAACATAAACCCTAGGATAGTGTTAGGGTTAGGGTTAGGGTTATCATCAGGCCTAGGATAGTGTTAGGGTTAGGGTTAGGGTTTCCATCAGCCCTAGGATAGTGTTAGGGTTAGTGTTAGGGTTAGCATCAGCCCTAGGATAGTGTTAGTGTTAGGGTTAGCATCAGCCCTAGGATAGTGTTGTGGTGAGGGTTAGGGTTAGCTTCAGCCCTAGGATGGTATTAGGGTTAGGGTTATGGTTAGGGTTAGGTTTAGCATCAGCTCTAGGATAGTGTTAGGGTTAGGGTTAGGGTTAGCATCAGCCCTGGGATAGTGTTAGGGTTAGGGTTAGGGTTAGCATCAGCCCTAGGATAGTGTTAGGGTTAGAGTTAGCATCAGCCCTAGGATAGTGTTAGGGTTAGGGTTAGGGTTAGCATCAGCCCTAGGATAGTGTTAGGGTTATTGTTAGCATCAGCCCTAGGATAGTGTTAGGGTTATTGTTAGCATCAGCCCTAGGATAGTGATAGGGTTAGGGTTAGCATCAGCCCTAGGATAGTGTTAGGGTAAGGGTTAGGGTTTGCATCAGCCCTAGGATAGTGTTAGGGTTAGGGTTAGGGTTAGCATCAGCCCTAGGATAGTGTTAGGGTTAGGGTTAGCCTCAGCCCTAGGAGAGTGTTAGGGTTAGGGATAGGGTTAGCATCAGACCTAGGATAGTGTTAGGGTTAGGGTTAGGGTTAGCATCAGCCCTAGGATAGTGTTAGGGTTAGGGTTAGCATCAGGCCTAGGAGAGTGTTAGGGTTAGGGTTAGCATCAGCCCTAGGAGAGTGTTAGGGTTAGGGTTAGGGTTAGCATCAGCCCTAGGAGAGTGTTAGGGTTAGGGTTAACATCAGCCCTAGGATAGTGTTAGGGTTAGGGTTAGGGTTAGCATCAGCCCTAGGATAGTGTTAGGTTTAGGGTTAGCATCAGCCCTAGGATAGTGTTAGGGTAAGGGTTAGGGTTTGCATCAGCCCTAGGATAGTGTTAGGGTTAGGGTTAGGGTTAGCATCAGCCCTAGGATAGTGTTAGGGTTAGGGTTAGCCTGAGCCCTAGGAGAGTGTTAGGGTTAGGGATAGGGTTAGCATCAGCCCTAGGATAGTGTTAGGGTTAGGGTTAGCATCAGCCCTAGTAGAGTGTTAGGGTTAGGGTTAGGGTTAGCATCAGCCCTAGGAGAGTGTTAGGGTTAGGGTTAACATCAGCCCTAGGATAGTGTTAGGGTTAGGGTTAGGGTTATCATCAGCCCTAGGATAGTGTTAGGTTTAGGGTTAGCATCAGACCTAGGATAGTGTTAGGGTTAGGGTTAGGGTTAGCATTAGCCCTAGGATAGTGTAAGTGTTAGGCTTAGGGTTAGCATCAGGCCTAGGATAGTGTTAGGGTTAGGGTTAGCATCAGCCCTAGGATAGTGTTAGGGTTAGGGTTAGGGTTAGCATCAGCCCTAGGATAGTGTTAGGGTTAGAGTTAGGGTTAGCATCAGCCCTAGGATAGTATTAGGGTTAGGGCTAGCATCAGCCCTAGGATAGTGTTAGGGTTAAGGTTAGGGTTAGCACCAGGCCTAGCAGAGTGTTAGTGTTAGGGTTAGCATCAGCCTTAGGATAGTGTTAGGGTTAGGGTTAGGGTTAGCATCAGCCCTAGGATAGTGTTAAGGTTAGGGTTAACATAAACCCTAGGGTATTGTTAGGGTTAGGGTTAGGGTTAGCATCAGCCCTATGATAGTGTTAAGGTTAGGGTTAACATAAACCCTAGGGTATTGTTAGGGTTAGGGTTAGGGTTATCATCAGGCCTAGGATAGTTTTAGGGTTAGGGTTAGGGTTAGCATCAGTTCAAGGATAGTGTTAGGGTTAGCGTTAGGGTTAGCATCAGCCCTAGGATAGTGTTAGGGTTAGGGTTAGCATCAGCCCTACGATAGTGTTAGGGTTAGGGTTAGGGTTAGCATCAGCTCTAGGAGAGTGTTAGGGTTAGGGTTAGCATCAACCCTGGTATAGTGTTTGGGTTAGGGTTAGGGTTAGCATCAGCCCTAGGATAGTGTTAGGGTTAGGGTTAGCCTCAGCCCTAGGAGAGTGTTAGGGTTAGGGATAGGGTTAGCATCAGGCCTAGGATAGTATTAGGGTGAGGGTTAGGGTTAGCATCAGCCCTTGGAAAGTGTTAGGGTTAGCGTTAGCATCAGGCCTAGGATAGTGTTAGGGTTAGGGTTAGCATCAGCCCTAGGATAGTATTAGGGTTAGGGTTAGGGTTAGCATCAGCCCTAGGATAGTGTTAAGGTTAGGGTTAACATAAACCCTAGGATATTGTTAGGGTTAGGGTTAGGGTTATCATCAGGCCTAGGATAGTGTTAGGGTTAGGGTTAGGGTTAGCATCAGTTCAAGGATAGCGTTAGGGTTAGCGTTAGGGTTAGCATCAGCCCTAGGATAGTGTTAGGGTTAGGGTTAGCATCAGCCCTACGATAGTGTTAGGGTTAGGGTTAGGGTTAGCATCAGCTCTAGGAGAGTGTTAGGGTTAGGGTTAGCATCAACCCTAGGATAGTGTTTGGGTTAGGGTTAGGGTTAGCATCAGCCCTAGGATAGTGTTAGGGTTAGGGTTAGCCTCAGCCCTAGGAGAGTGTTAGGGTTAGGGTTAGCATCAACCCTAGGATAGTATTAGGGTGAGGGTTAGGGTTAGCATCAGCCCTTGGATAGTGTTAGGGTTAGGGTTAGCATCAGGACTAGGATAGTGTTAGGGTTAGGGTTAGCATCAGCCCTAGGATAGTGTTAGGGTTAGTGTTAGGGTTAGCATCAGCCCTAGGATAGTGTTAGGGTTATGGTTAGGTTTAGCATCAGCCCTAGGATAGTGTTAGGGTAAGGGTTAGGGTTAGCATCAGGCCTAGGATAGTGTTAGGGTTACGGTTAGAATCAGGACTAGGATAGTGTTAGGGTTAGGGTTAGGGTTAGCATCAGCCCTAGGATAGTGTTAGGTTTAGGGTTATGGATATCATCAGGCCTAGGATATTGTTAGGGTAAGGGTTAGCATCAGCCCTAGGATAGTGTTAGAATTAGGGTTAGGGTTAGCATCAGCCCTAGGATAGTGTTAGTGTTAGGGTTAGCATCAGCCCTAGGATAGTGTTGGGGTGAGGGTTAGGGTTAGCTTCAGCCCTAGGATGGTATTAGGGTTAGGGTTATGGTTAGGGTTAGGTTTAGCATCAGCTCTAGGATAGTGTTAGGGTTAGGGTTAGGGTTAGCGTCAGCCCTGGGATAGTGTTAGGGTTAGGGTTAGGGTTAGCATCAGCCCTAGGATAGTGTTAGGTTTAGAGTTAGCATCAGCCCTAGGATAGTGTTAGGGTTAGGGTTAGGGTTAGCATCAGCCCTAGGATAGTGTTAGGGTTATTGTTAGCATCAGCCCTAGGATAGTGTTAGGGTTAGGGTTAGGGTTAGCATCAGCCCTAGGATAGTGATAGGGTTAGGGTTAGCATCAGCCCTAGGATAGTGTTAGGGTAATGGTTAGGGTTTGCATCAGCCCTAGGATAGTGTTAGGGTTAGGGTTAGGTTTAGCATCAGCCCTAGGATAGTGTTAGGGTTAGGGATAGGGTTAGCATCAGACCTAGGATAGTGTTAGGGTTAGGGTTAGGGTTAGCATCAGCCCTAGGATAGTGTTAGGGTTAGGGTTAGCATCAGGCCTAGGATAGTGTTAGGGTTAGGGTTAGCATCAGCCCTAGGATAGTGTTAGGGTTAGTGTTAGGGTTAGCATCAGCCCTAGGATAGTGTTAGGGTTAGGGTTAGGGTTAGCATCAGCCCTCAGATATTATTAGGGTTAGGGTTAGCATCAGCCCTAGGATAGTGTTAGGGTTAGGGTTAGGGTTATGGTTAGCACCAGGCCTAGAATAGTGTTAGTGTTAGGGTTAGCATCAGCCTTAGGATAGTGTTAGGGTTAGGGTTAGGGTTAGCATCAGCCCTAGGATAGTGTTAGTGTTAGGGTTAGCATCAGCCCTAGGATAGTGTTAGGGTTAGGGTTAGGGTTAGCATCAGCCCTAGGATAGTATTAGGGTTAGGGTTAGGGTTAGGGTTAGCGTTAGTATCAGCTCTAGGATAGTGTTAGGGTTAGGGTTAGGGTTTGCATCAGCCCTAGGATAGTGTCAGGGTTAAGGTTAGCATCAGCCCTAGGATAGTGTTAGGGTTAGGGTTAGGGTTGGCATCAGCCCTAGGATAGTGTCAGTTTTAGGGTTAGCATCAGCCCTCGGATAGTGTTAGGGTTAGGGTTAGGGTTAGCATAAGCCCTAGGATAGTGTCAGTGTTAGGGTTAGCATCAGCCGTAGGATAGTGTTAGGGTTAGGGTTAGGGTTAGCATCAGCCCTAGGATAGTGTTAGGGTTAGGGTTAGGGTTAGCATCAGGCCTAGGATAGTGTTAGGGTTAGGGTTAGCATCAGCCCTAGGATAGTGTTAGGGTTAGGGATACGGTTAGCACCAGCCCTAGGATAGTGTTACTGTTAGGGTTAGCATCAGCCTTAGGATAGTGTTAGGGTTAGGGTTAGGGTTAGCATCAGTCGTAGGATAGTGTTTGGGTTAGGGTTAGCCTCAGCCCTTAGATAGTGTTAGAGTTAGGGTTAGGGTTAGAATCAGCCCTAGGATAGTGTTAGGTTTAGGGTTAGGGTTAGCATCAGCCCTAGGATAGTGTTAGTGTTAGGGTTAGCATCAGCCCTAGGATAGTGTTAGGGTTAGGGTTAGGGTTAGCATCCGCCCTAGGATAGTTTTAGAGTTAGGGTTAGGGTTAACATCAGCCCTAGGATATTATTAGGGTTAGGGTTAGCATCAGCCCTACAATAGTGTTAGGGTTAGGGTTAGGGTTAGCACCAGGCCTAGGATAGTGTTAGTGTTAGGGTTAGCATCAGCCTTAGGATAGTGTTAGGGTTAGGGTTAGGGTTAGCATCAGCCGTAGGATAGTGTTAGGGTTAGGGTTAGCCTCAGCCCTAGGATAGTGTTAGAGTTAGGGTTAGGGATATCATCAGCCCTAGGATAGTGTTAGGGTTAGGGTTTGGTTATTATCAGCCCTAGGATAGTGTTAGTGTTAGGGTTAGCATCAGCCCTAGGATAGTGTTAGGGTTAGGGTTAGGGTTAGCATCAGCCCTAGGATAGTATTATGGTTAGGGTTAGGGTTAGGGTTAGTTTTAGCATCAGGACTAGGATAGTGTTAAGGTTAGGGTTAAGGTTAGCATCAGCCCTAGGATAGTGTTAGGGTTAGGGTTAGGGTTATCCTCAGGCCTAGGACAGTGTTAGGGTTAGGGTTAGCATCAGCCCTAGGATAGTGTTAGTGTTAGGGTTAGGGTTAGCATCAGCCCTAGGATAGTGTTAGGGTTATGGTTAGGTTTAGCATCAGCCCTAGGATAGTGTTAGGGTTAGGGTTAGGGTTAGCATCAGCACTAGGATAGTGTTAGGGTTAGGGTTAGGGTTAGCATCAGCCCTAGGATAGTGTTAGGGTTATTGTTAGCATCAGCCCTAGGATAGTGTTAGGGTTAGGGTTAGGGTTAGCATCAGCCCTAGGATAGTGATAGGGTTAGGGTTAGCATCAGCCCTAGGATAGTGTTAGGGTAAGGGTTAGGGATTGCATCAGCCCTAGGATAGTGTTAGGCTTAGGGTTAGGGTTAGCATCAGCCCTAGGATAGTGTTAGGGTTAGGGTTAGCCTCAGCCCTAGGAGAGTGTTAGGGTTAGGGATAGGGTTAGCATCAGACCTAGGATAGTGTTAGGGTTAGGGTTAGGGTTAGCATCAGCCCTAGGATAGTGTTAGGGTTAGGGTTAGCATCAGGCCTAGGATAGTGTTAGGGTTAGGGTTAGCATCAGCCCTAGGAGACTGTTAGGGTTAGGGTTAGGGTTAGCATCAGCCCTAGGAGAGTGTTAGGGTTAGGGTTAACATCAGCCCTAGGATAGTGTTATGGTTAGGGTTAGGGTTAGCATCAGCCCTAGGATAGTGTTAGGTTTAGGGTTAGCATCAGACCTAGGATAGTGTTAGGGTTAGGGTTAGGCTTAGCATTAGCCCTAGGATAGTGTAAGTGTTAGGGTTAGGGTTAGCATCAGGCCTAGGATAGTGTTAAGGTTAGGGTTAGCATCAGCCCTAGGATAGTGTTAGGGTTAGGGTTAGGGTTAGCATCAGCCCTAAGATACTATTAGGGTTAGGGTTAGGGTTAGCATCAGCCCTAGGATAGTATTAGGGTTAGGGCTAGCATCAGCCCTAGGATAGTGTTAGGGTTAGGGTTAGGGTTAGCACCAGGCCTAGCATAGTGTTAGTGTTAGGGTTAGCATCAGCCTTAGGAAGTGTTAGGGTTAGGGTTAGGGTTATCATCAGCCGTAGGATAGTGTTAGGGTTAGCGTTAGCGTCATCCCTAAGATAGTGTTAGAGTTAGGGTTAGGGTTAGCATCAGCCCTAGGATAGTGTTAGGGTTAGGGTTACGGTTAGCATCAGCCCTAGGATAGTGTTAGGGTTAGGGTTAGCATCTGCCCTAGGATAGTGTTAGGGTTAGGGTTAGGGTTAGCATCAGACCTAGGATAGTGTTAAGGTTAGGGTTAACATAAACCCTAGGATATTGTTAGGGTTAGGGTTAGGGTTATCATCAGGCCTAGGGTAGTGTTAGGGTTAGGGTTAGGGTTAGCATCAGTTCAAGGATAGTGTTAGGGTTAGCGTTAGGGTTAGCATCAGCCCTAGGATAGTGTGAGGGTTAGGGTTAGCATCAGCCCTACGATAGTGTTAAGGTTAGGGTTAGGGTTAGCATCAGCTCTAGGAGAATGTTAGGGTTAGGGTTAGCATCAACCCTAGGATAGTGTTTGGGTTAGAGTTAGGGTTAGCATCAGCCCTAGGATAGTGTTTGGGTTAGGGTTAGCCTCAGCCCTAGGAGAGTGTTAGCGTTAGTGATAGGGTTAGCATCAGGCCTAGGATAGTATTAGGGTGAGGGTTAGGGTTACCATCAGCCCTTGGATAGTGTTAGGGTTAGGGTTAGCATCAGGCCTAGGATAGTGTTAGGGTTAGGGTTAGCATCAGCCCTAGGATAGTGTTAGGGTTAGTGTTAGGGTTAGCATCAGCCCTAGGATAGTGTTAGGGTTATGGTTAGGTTTAGCATCAGCCCTAGGATAGTGTTAGGGTAAGGGTTAGGGTTAGCATCAGGCCTAGGATAGTGTTAGGGTTACGGTTAGAATCAGGACTAGGATAGTGTTAGGGTTAGGTTAGGGTTAGCATCAGCCCTAGGATAGTGTTAGGTTTAGGGTTATGGATATCATCAGGCCTAGGATATTGTTAGGGTTAGGGTTAGCATCAGCCCTAGGATAGTGTTAGAATTAGGGTTAGGGTTAGCATCAACCCTAGGATAGTGTTAGGGTTAGGGTTAGGGTTAGCATCAGCCCTAGGATAGTGTTAGGGTTAGGGTTAGGGTTAGTGTTAGCATCAGCCCTCAGATATTATTAGGGTGAGGGTTAGCATCAGCCCTAGGATAGTGTTAGGGTTAGGGTTAGGGTTAGCACAGGCCTAGAATAGTGTTAGTGTTAGGGTTAGCATCAGCCTTAGGATAGTGTTAGGGTTAGGGTTAGGGTTAGCATCAACCGTAGGATAGTGTTAGGGTTAGGGTTAGCCTCAACCCTAGGATAGTGTTAGAGTTAGGGTTAGGGTTAGCATCAGCCCTAGGATAGTGTTAGGATTAGGGTTAGGGTTAGCATCAGCCCTAGGATAGTGTTAGTGTTAGGGTTAGCATCAGCCCTAGGATAGTGTTAGGGTTAGGTTTAGGGTTAGCATCAGCCCTAGGATAGTATTAGGGTTAGGTTTAGGGTTAGGGTTAGCGTTAGTATCAGCTCTAGGATAGTGTTAGGGTTAGGGTTAGGGTTTGCATCAACCCTAGGATAGTGTTAGGGTTAGGGTTAGGGTTAGCATCAGCCCTAGGATAGTGTTAGGGTTAGGGTTAGCATCAGCCCTAGGATAGTGTTAGGGTTAGGGTTAGGGTTAGCATCAGCCCTAGGATAGTGTCAGGGTTAAGGTTAGCATCAGCCCTAGGATAGTGTTAGGGTTAGGGTTAGGGTTGGCAGCAGCCCTAGGATAGTGTCAGTGTTAGGGTTAGCATCAGCCCTAGGATAGTGTTAGGGTTAGGGTTAGGGTTAGCATAAGCCCTAGGATAGTGTCAGTGTTAGGGTTAGCATCAGCCCTAGGAGAGTGTTAGGGTTAGGGTTAGGGTTAGCATCAGCCCTAGGATAGTGTTAGGGTTAGGGTTAGCATCAACCCTAGGATAGTGTTAGGGTTAGGGTTAGGGTTAGCATCAGCCTTAGGATAGTGTTAGGGTTAGGGTTAGGGTTAGCATCAGCCCTAGGATAGTGTCAGGGTAAAGGTTAGCATCAGCCCTAGGATAGTGTTAGGGTTAGGGTTAGGGTTGGCATCAGCCCTAGGATAGTGTCAGTGTTAGGGTTAGCATCAGCCCTAGGATAGTGTTAGGGTTAGGGTTAGGGTTAGCATAAGCCCTAGGATAGTGTCAGTGTTAGGGTTAGCATCAGCCCTAGGAGAGTGTTAGGGTTAGGGTTAGGGTTAGCATCAGCCCTAGCATAGTGTTAGGGTTAGGGTTAGCATCAACCCTAGGATAGTGTTAGGGTTAGGGTTAGGGTTAGCATCAGCCCTAGGATAGTGTTAGGGTTAGGGTTAGCATCTGCCCTAGGATAGTGTTAGGGTTAGGGTTAGGGTTAGCATCAGCCCTAGGATAGTGTTAGGTTTAGGGTTAGCATCAGACCTAGGATAGTGTTAGGGTTAGGGTTAGGCTTAGCATTAGCCCTAGGATAGTGTAAGTGTTAGGGTTAGGGTTAGCATCAGGCCTAGGATAGTGTTAAGGTTAGGGTTAGCATCAGCCCTAGGATAGTGTTAGGGTTAGGGTTAGGGTTAGCATCAGCCCTAAGATAGTATTAGGGTTAGGGTTAGGGTTAGCATCAGCCCTAGGATAGTATTAGGGTTAGGGCTAGCATCAGCCCTAGGATAGTGTTAGGGTTAGGGTTAGGGTTAGCACCAGGCCTAGCATAGTGTTAGTGTTAGGGTTAGCATCAGCCTTAGGAAGTGTTAGGGTTAGGGTTAGGGTTATCATCAGCCGTAGGATAGTGTTAGGGTTAGCGTTAGCGTCATCCCTAAGATAGTGTTAGAGTTAGGGTTAGGGTTAGCATCAGCCCTAGGATAGTGTTAGGGTTAGGGTTACGGTTAGCATCAGCCCTAGGATAGTGTTAGGGTTAGGGTTAGCATCTGCCCTAGGATAGTGTTAGGGTTAGGGTTAGGGTTAGCATCAGACCTAGGATAGTGTTAAGGTTAGGGTTAACATAAACCCTAGGATATTGTTAGGGTTAGGGTTAGGGTTATCATCAGGCCTAGGGTAGTGTTAGGGTTAGGGTTAGGGTTAGCATCAGTTCAAGGATAGTGTTAGGGTTAGCGTTAGGGTTAGCATCAGCCCTAGGATAGTGTGAGGGTTAGGGTTAGCATCAGCCCTACGATAGTGTTAAGGTTAGGGTTAGGGTTAGCATCAGCTCTAGGAGAATGTTAGGGTTAGGGTTAGCATCAACCCTAGGATAGTGTTTGGGTTAGAGTTAGGGTTAGCATCAGCCCTAGGATAGTGTTTGGGTTAGGGTTAGCCTCAGCCCTAGGAGAGTGTTAGCGTTAGTGATAGGGTTAGCATCAGGCCTAGGATAGTATTAGGGTGAGGGTTAGGGTTAGCATCAGCCCTTGGATAGTGTTAGGGTTAGGGTTAGCATCAGGCCTAGGATAGTGTTAGGGTTAGGGTTAGCATCAGCCCTAGGATAGTGTTAGGGTTAGTGTTAGGGTTAGCATCAGCCCTAGGATAGTGTTAGGGTTATGGTTAGGTTTAGCATCAGCCCTAGGATAGTGTTAGGGTAAGGGTTAGGGTTAGCATCAGGCCTAGGATAGTGTTAGGGTTACGGTTAGAATCAGGACTAGGATAGTGTTAGGGTTAGGTTAGGGTTAGCATCAGCCCTAGGATAGTGTTAGGTTTAGGGTTATGGATATCATCAGGCCTAGGATATTGTTAGGGTTAGGGTTAGCATCAGCCCTAGGATAGTGTTAGAATTAGGGTTAGGGTTAGCATCAACCCTAGGATAGTGTTAGGGTTAGGGTTAGGGTTAGCATCAGCCCTAGGATAGTGTTAGGGTTAGGGTTAGGGTTAGTGTTAGCATCAGCCCTCAGATATTATTAGGGTAAGGGTTAGCATCAGCCCTAGGATAGTGTTAGGGTTAGGGTTAGGGTTAGCACAGGCCTAGAATAGTGTTAGTGTTAGGGTTAGCATCAGCCTTAGGATAGTGTTAGGGTTAGGGTTAGGGTTAGCATCAACCGTAGGATAGTGTTAGGGTTAGGGTTAGCCTCAGCCCTAGGATAGTGTTAGAGTTAGGGTTAGGGTTAGCATCAGCCCTAGGATAGTGTTAGGGTTACGGTTAGGGTTAGCATCAGCCCTAGGATAGTGTTAGTGTTAGGGTTAGCATCAGCCCTAGGATAGTGTTAGGGTTAGGTTTAGGGTTAGCATCAGCCCTAGGATAGTATTAGGGTTAGGTTTAGGGTTAGGGTTAGCGTTAGTATCAGCTCTAGGATAGTGTTAGGGTTAGGGTTAGGGTTTGCATCAACCCTAGGATAGTGTTAGGGTTAGGGTTAGGGTTAGCATCAGCCCTAGGATAGTGTTAGGGTTAGGGTTAGCATCAGCCCTAGGATAGTGTTAGGGTTAGGGTTAGGGTTAGCATCAGCCCTAGGATAGTGTCAGGGTTAAGGTTAGCATCAGCCCTAGGATAGTGTTAGGGTTAGGGTTAGGGTTGGCAGCAGCCCTAGGATAGTGTCAGTGTTAGGGTTAGCATCAGCCCTAGGATAGTGTTAGGGTTAGGGTTAGGGTTAGCATAAGCCCTAGGATAGTGTCAGTGTTAGGGTTAGCATCAGCCCTAGGAGAGTGTTAGGGTTAGGGTTAGGGTTAGCATCAGCCCTAGGATAGTGTTAGGGTTAGGGTTAGCATCAACCCTAGGATAGTGTTAGGGTTAGGGTTAGGGTTAGCATCAGCCTTAGGATAGTGTTAGGGTTAGGGTTAGGGTTAGCATCAGCCCTAGGATAGTGTCAGGGTTAAGGTTAGCATCAGCCCTAGGATAGTGTTAGGGTTAGGGTTAGGGTTGGCATCAGCCCTAGGATACTGTCAGTGTTAGGGTTAGCATCAGCCCTAGGATAGTGTTAGGGTTAGGGTTAGGGTTAGCATAAGCCCTAGGATAGTGTCAGTGTTAGGGTTAGCATCAGCCCTAGGAGAGTGTTAGGGTTAGGGTTAGGGTTAGCATCAGCCCTAGCATAGTGTTAGGGTTAGGGTTAGCATCAACCCTAGGATAGTGTTAGGGTTAGGGTTAGGGTTAGCATCAGCCCTAGGATAGTGTTAGGGTTAGGGTTAGCCTCAGCCCTAGGAGAGTGTTAGGGTTAGGGATAGGGTTAGCATCAGGCCTAGGATAGTGTTAGGGTTAGGGTTAGGGTTAGCATCAGCCCTAGGATAGTGTTAGGGTTAGGGTTAGCATCAGGCCTAGGATAGTGTTAGGGTTAGGGTTAGCATCAGCCCTAGGAGAGTGTTAGGGTTAGGGTTAGGGTTAGCATCAGCCCTAGGATAGTGTTAGGGTTAGGGTTAACATCAGCCCTAGGATAGTGTTAGGGTTAGGGTTAGGGTTAGCATCAGCCCTAGGATATTGTAAGTGTTAGGGTTAGGGTTAGCATCAGGCCTAGGATAGTGTTAGTGTTAGGGTTAGAATCAGCCCTTGGATAGTGTTAGGGTTAGGGATAGGGTTAGCGTCAGCCCTAGGATAGTGTTAGGGTTAGGGTTAGGGTTAGCATCAGCCCTAGGCTAGTATTAGGGTTAGGGTTAGCATCAGCCCTAGGATAGTGTTAGGGTAAGGGATAGGGTTAGCACCAGCCCTAGGATAGTGTTACTGTTAGGGTTAGCATCAGCCTTAGGATAGTGTTAGGGTTAGGGTTAGGGTTAGCATCAGCCGTAGGATAGTGTTTGGGTTAGGGTTAGCCTCAGCCCTTAGATAGTGTTAGAGTTAGGGTTAGGGTTAGCATCAGCCCTAGGATAGTGTTAGGTTTAGGGTTAGGGTTAGCATCAGCCCTAGGATAGTGTTAGGGTTAGGGTTAGGGTTAGCATCCGCCCTAGGATAGTTTTAGGGTTAGGGTTAGGGTTAGAATCAGCCCTAGGATAGTGTTAGAGTTAGGGTTAGGGTTAACATCAGCCCTAGGATATTATTAGGGTTAGGGTTAGCATCAGCCCTACAATAGTGTTAGGGTTAGGGTTAGGGTTAGCACCAGGCCTAGGATAGTGTTAGTGTTAGGGTTAGCATCAGCCTTAGGATAGTGTTAGGGTTAGGGTTAGCCTCAGCCCTAGGATAGTGTTAGAGTTAGGGTTAGGGTTATCATCAGCCCTAGGATAGTGTTAGGGTTAGGGTTTGGTTATTATCAGCCCTAGGATAGTGTTAGTGTTAGGGTTAGCATCAGCCCTAGGATAGTGTTAGGGTTAGGGTTAGGGTTAGCATCAGCCCTAGGATAGTATTAGGGTTAGGGTTAGGGTTAGGGTTAGTTTTAGCATCAGCTCTAGGATAGTGTTAGGGTTAGGGTTAGGGTTAGCATCAGCCCTAGGATAGTGTTAGGGTTAGGTTTAGGGTTATCATCAGGCCTAGGACAGTGTTAAGGTTAGGGTTAGCATCAGCCCTAGGATAGTGTTAGTGTTAGGGTTAGGGTTAGCATCAGCCCTAGGATAGTGTTAGGGTAAGTGTTAGGGTTAGCATCAGGCCTAGGATAGTGTTAGGGTTACGGTTAGAATCAGCCCTAGGATCGTGTTAGGGTTAGGGTTAGGGTTAGCATCAGCCCTAGGATAGTGTTAGGTTTAGGGTTAGGGATATCATCAGGCCTATGATATTGTTAGGGTTAGGGTTATCATCAGCCCTAGGATAGTGTTAGAGTTAGGGTTAGGGTTAGCATCAGCCCTAGGATAGTGTTAGGGTTAGGGTTAGGGTTAGCATCAGCCCTAGGATATTATTAGGGTTAGGGTTAGCATCAGCCTTAGGATAGTGTTAGGGTTAAGGTTAGGGTTAACACCAGGCCTAGCATAGTGTTAGTGTTAGGGTTAGCATCAGCCTTAGGATAGCGTTAGGGTTAGGGTTAGGGTTAGCATCAGCCATAGGATAGTGTTAGGGTTAGGGTTAGCCTCATCCCTAGGATAGTGTTAGAGTTAGGGTTAGGGTTAGCATCAGCCCTAGGATAGTGTTACGGTTAGGGTTAGGGTTAGCATCAGCCCTAGGATAGTGTTAGTGTTAGGGTTAGCATCAGCCCTAGGATAGTGTTAGGGTTAGGTTTAGGGTTAGAGTTAGCGTTAGCATCAGCTCTAGGATAGTGTTAGGTTTAGGGTTAGGGTTAGCATCAACCCTAGGATAGTGTTAGGGTTAGGGTTAGGGTTAGCATCAGCCCTAGGATAGTGTTAGGGTTAGGGTTAGCATCAGCCCTAGGATAGTGTTAGGGTTAGGGTTAGGGTTAGGGTTAGCATCAGCCCTAGGATAGTGTTATGGTTAGGGTTAGCATCAGCCCTAGGATAGTGTTAGGGTTAGGGATAGGGTTAGCATCAGCCCTAGGATAGTGTTAGGGTTAGGGTTAGCATCAGCCCTAGGATAGTGTTAGGGTTAGGGATAGGGTTAGCATCAACCCTAGGATAGTGTTAGGGTTAGGGTTAGGGTTAGCATCAGCCCTAGGATAGTGTTAGGGTTAGGGTTAGCCTCAGCCCTAGGAGAGTGTTAGGGTTAGGGATAGGGTTAGCATCAGACCTAGGATAGTGTTAGGGTTAGGGTTAGGGTTAGCATCAGCCCTAGGATAGTGTTAGGGTTAGGGTTAGCATCAGGCCTAGGATAGTGTTAGGGTTAGGGTTAGCATCAGCCCTAGGAGAGTGTTAGGGTTAGGGTTAGGGTTAGCATCAGCCCTAGGAGAGTGTTAGGGTTAGGTTTAACATCAGCCCTAGGATAGTGTTAGGGTTAGGGTTAGGATTAGCATCAGCCCTAGGAGAGTGTTAGGTTTAGCGTTAGCATCAGACCTAGGATAGTGTTAGGGTTAGGGTTAGGGTTAGCATTAGCCCTAGGATAGTGTAAGTGTTAGGGTTAGGGTTAGCATCAGGCCTAGGATAGTGTTAGGGTTAGGGTTAGCGTCAGCCCTAAGATAGTGTTAGAGTTAAGGTTAGGGTTAGCATCACCCTAGGATAGTGTTAGGGTTAGGGTTAGGGTTAGCATCAGCCCTAGGATAGTGTTAGGGTTAGGGTTAGAGTTAGCATCAGCCCTAGGATAGTGTTAGGGTTAGGGTTAACATAAACCCTAGGATAGTGTTAGGGTTAGGGTTAGGGTTATCATCAGGCCTAGGATAGTGTTAGGGTTAGGGTTAGGTTAGCATCAGTTCAAGGATAGTGTTAGGGTTAGCGTTAGGGTTAGCATCAGCCCTAGGGTAGTGTGAGGGTTAGGGTTAGCATCAGCCCTACGATAGTGTTAAGGTTAGGGTTAGGGTTAGCATCAGCTCTAGGAGAGTGTTAGGGTTAGGGTTAGCATCAACCCTAGGATAGTGTTTGGGTTAGAGTTAGGGTTAGCATCAGCCCTAGGAGAGTGTTAGGGTTAGGGTTAACATCTGCCCAAGGACAGTGTTAGGGTTAGGGTTAGGGTTAGCATCAGCCCTAGGATAGTGCTAGGGTTGGGGTTAGCATCAACCCTAGGATAGTGTTTGGGTTAGGGTTAGGGTTAGCATTAGCCCTAGGATAGTGTTAGGGTTAGGGTTAGCATCAGGCCTAGGATAGTGTTGGGTTTAGGGTTAGCATCAGACCTAGGATAGTGTTAGGGTTAGGGTTAGGGTTAGCATTAGCCCTAGGATAGTGTAAGTGTTAGGGTTAGGGTTAGCATTAGGCGTAGGATAGTGTTAGGGTTAGGGTTAGCATCAGCCCTAGGATAGTGTTAGGGTTAGGGTTAGGGTTATCATCAGCCCTAGGATAGTGTTAGGGTTAGGGTTAGGGTTAGCATCAGCCCTAGGATAGTATAAGGGTTAGGGCTAGCATCAGCCCTAGGATAGTGTTAGGGTTAGGGTTAGGGTTAGCACCAAGCCTAGCATAGTGTTAGTGTTAGGGTTAGCATCAGCCTTAGGATAGTGTTAGGGTTAGTGTTAGGGTTAGCATCAGCCCTAAGATAGTGTTAGAGTTAGGGTTAGGGTTAGCATAAGCCCTAGGATAGTGTTAGTGTTAGGGTTAGCATCAGCCCTAGGATAGTGTTAGGGTTAGGGTTAGGGTTAGCATCCGCCCTAGGATAGTGTTAGGGTTAAGGTTAGGGTTAGCATCCGCCCTAGGATAGTGTTAGGGTTAGGGTTAGGGTCAGCATCAGCCCTAGGATAGTGTTAGGGTTAGGGTTAAAATAAACCCTAGGATATTGTTAGGGTTAGGGTTAGGGTTAGCATCAGCCCTAGGATACTGTTAGGGTTAGGGTTAGGGTTAGCATCAGCCCTAGGATAGTGTTAGTGTTAGGGTTAGCATCAGCCCTAGGATAGTGTTAGGGTTAGGGTTTAGGGTTAGCATCTGCCCTAGGATAGTGTTAGTGTTAGGGTTAGCATCAGCCCTAGGATAGTGTTAGGGTTAGGGTTAGCATCAACCCTAGGATAGTGTTAGGGTTAGGGTTAGGGTTAGCATCAGCCCTAGGATAGTGTTAGGGTTAGGGTTAGCCTCATCCCTAGGAGAGTGTTAGGGTTAGGGATAGGGTTAGCATCAGGCCTAGGATAGTGTTAGGGTTAGGGTTAGGGTTAGCATCAGCCTTAGGATAGTGTTAGCGTTAGGGTTAGCATCAGGCCTAGGATAGTGTTAGGGTTAGGGTTAGCATCAGGACTAGGACAGTGTTAGGGTTAGGGTTAGGGTTAGCATCAGCCCTAGGATAGTGTTAGGGTTAGGGTTAGGGTTAGCATCAGCCCTAGGATAGTGTTAGGGTTAGGGTTAGCATCAGCCCTAGGAGAGTGTTAGGGTTAGGTTTAGGGTTAGCATCAGCCCTAGGATAGTGTTAGGGTTAGGGTTAGGGTTAGCATCAGCCCTAGGATAGTGTTAGTGTTAGGGTTAGCATCAGCCCTAGGATAGTGTTAGGGTTAGGGTTAGGGTTAGCATCAGCCCTAGGATAGTATTACGGTTAGGGTTAAGGTTAGGGTTAGCGTTAGCATCAGCTCTAGGATAGTGTTAGGTTTAGGGTTAGGGTTAGCATCAACCCTAGGATAGTGTTAGGGTTAGGGTTAGGGTTAGCATCAGCCATAGGATAGTGTTAGGGTTAGGGTTAGCATCAGCCCTAGGATAGTGTTAGGGTTAGGGTTAGGGTTAGCATCAGCCCTAGGATAGTGTTATGGTTAGGGTTAGCATCAACCCTAGGATAGTGTTAGGGTTAGGGATAGGGTTAGCATCAGCCCTAGGATAGTGTTAGGGTTAGGGTTAGCATCAGCCCTAGGATAGTGTTAGGGATAGGGTTAGCATCAACCCTAGGATAGTGTTAGGGTTAGGGTTAGGGTTAGCATCAGCCCTAGGAGAGTGTTAGGGTTAGGGTTAGGGTTAGCATCAGCCCTAGCATAGTGTTAGGGTTAGGGTTAACATTAGCCCTAGGATAGTGTTAGGGTTAGGGTTAGCATCAGGACTAGGATAGTGTTAGGGTTAGGGTTAGCATCAGCCCTAGGAGAGTGTTAGGGTTAGGGTTAGGGTTAGCATCAGCCCTAGCATAGTGTTAGGGTTAGGGTTAACATCAGCCCTAGGATAGTGTTAGGGTTAGGGTTACGGTTAGCATCAGCTCTAGGATAGTGTTAGGTTTAGGGTTAGCATGAGACCTAGGATAGTGTTAGGGTTAGGGTTAGGGTAAGCATCAGCCCTAGGATAGTGTAAGTGTTAGGGTTAGGGTTAGCATCAGGCCTAGGATAGTGTTAGGGTTAGGGTTAGCATCAGCCCTAGGAGAGTGTTAGGGTTAGGGTTAACATCAGCCCTAGGATAGTGTTATGGTTAGGGTTAGGGTTAGCATCAGCCCTAGGATAGTGTTAGGTTTAGGGTTAGCATCAGACCTAGGATAGTGTTAGGGTTAGGGTTAGGCTTAGCATTAGCCCTAGGATAGTGTAAGTGTTAGGGTTAGGGTTAGCATCAGGCCTAGGATAGTGTTAAGGTTAGGGTTAGCATCAGCCCTAGGATAGTGTTAGGGTTAGGGTTAGGGTTAGCATCAGCCCTAAGATACTATTAGGGTTAGGGTTAGGGTTAGCATCAGCCCTAGGATAGTATTAGGGTTAGGGCTAGCATCAGCCCTAGGATAGTGTTAGGGTTAGGGTTAGGGTTAGCACCAGGCCTAGCATAGTGTTAGTGTTAGGGTTAGCATCAGCCTTAGGAAGTGTTAGGGTTAGGGTTAGGGTTATCATCAGCCGTAGGATAGTGTTAGGGTTAGCGTTAGCGTCATCCCTAAGATAGTGTTAGAGTTAGGGTTAGGGTTAGCATCAGCCCTAGGATAGTGTTAGGGTTAGGGTTACGGTTAGCATCAGCCCTAGGATAGTGTTAGGGTTAGGGTTAGCATCTGCCCTAGGATAGTGTTAGGGTTAGGGTTAGGGTTAGCATCAGACCTAGGATAGTGTTAAGGTTAGGGTTAACATAAACCCTAGGATATTGTTAGGGTTAGGGTTAGGGTTATCATCAGGCCTAGGGTAGTGTTAGGGTTAGGGTTAGGGTTAGCATCAGTTCAAGGATAGTGTTAGGGTTAGCGTTAGGGTTAGCATCAGCCCTAGGATAGTGTGAGGGTTAGGGTTAGCATCAGCCCTACGATAGTGTTAAGGTTAGGGTTAGGGTTAGCATCAGCTCTAGGAGAATGTTAGGGTTAGGGTTAGCATCAACCCTAGGATAGTGTTTGGGTTAGAGTTAGGGTTAGCATCAGCCCTAGGATAGTGTTTGGGTTAGGGTTAGCCTCAGCCCTAGGAGAGTGTTAGCGTTAGTGATAGGGTTAGCATCAGGCCTAGGATAGTATTAGGGTGAGGGTTAGGGTTACCATCAGCCCTTGGATAGTGTTAGGGTTAGGGTTAGCATCAGGCCTAGGATAGTGTTAGGGTTAGGGTTAGCATCAGCCCTAGGATAGTGTTAGGGTTAGTGTTAGGGTTAGCATCAGCCCTAGGATAGTGTTAGGGTTATGGTTAGGTTTAGCATCAGCCCTAGGATAGTGTTAGGGTAAGGGTTAGGGTTAGCATCAGGCCTAGGATAGTGTTAGGGTTACGGTTAGAATCAGGACTAGGATAGTGTTAGGGTTAGGTTAGGGTTAGCATCAGCCCTAGGATAGTGTTAGGTTTAGGGTTATGGATATCATCAGGCCTAGGATATTGTTAGGGTTAGGGTTAGCATCAGCCCTAGGATAGTGTTAGAATTAGGGTTAGGGTTAGCATCAACCCTAGGATAGTGTTAGGGTTAGGGTTAGGGTTAGCATCAGCCCTAGGATAGTGTTAGGGTTAGGGTTAGGGTTAGTGTTAGCATCAGCCCTCAGATATTATTAGGGTGAGGGTTAGCATCAGCCCTAGGATAGTGTTAGGGTTAGGGTTAGGGTTAGCACAGGCCTAGAATAGTGTTAGTGTTAGGGTTAGCATCAGCCTTAGGATAGTGTTAGGGTTAGGGTTAGGGTTAGCATCAACCGTAGGATAGTGTTAGGGTTAGGGTTAGCCTCAACCCTAGGATAGTGTTAGAGTTAGGGTTAGGGTTAGCATCAGCCCTAGGATAGTGTTAGGGTTAGGGTTAGGGTTAGCATCAGCCCTAGGATAGTGTTAGTGTTAGGGTTAGCATCAGCCCTAGGATAGTGTTAGGGTTAGGTTTAGGGTTAGCATCAGCCCTAGGATAGTATTAGGGTTAGGTTTAGGGTTAGGGTTAGCGTTAGTATCAGCTCTAGGATAGTGTTAGGGTTAGGGTTAGGGTTTGCATCAACCCTAGGATAGTGTTAGGGTTAGGGTTAGGGTTAGCATCAGCCCTAGGATAGTGTTAGGGTTAGGGTTAGCATCAGCCCTAGGATAGTGTTAGGGTTAGGGTTAGGGTTAGCATCAGCCCTAGGATAGTGTCAGGGTTAAGGTTAGCATCAGCCCTAGGATAGTGTTAGGGTTAGGGTTAGGGTTGGCAGCAGCCCTAGGATAGTGTCAGTGTTAGGGTTAGCATCAGCCCTAGGATAGTGTTAGGGTTAGGGTTAGGGTTAGCATAAGCCCTAGGATAGTGTCAGTGTTAGGGTTAGCATCAGCCCTAGGAGAGTGTTAGGGTTAGGGTTAGGGTTAGCATCAGCCCTAGGATAGTGTTAGGGTTAGGGTTAGCATCAACCCTAGGATAGTGTTAGGGTTAGGGTTAGGGTTAGCATCAGCCTTAGGATAGTGTTAGGGTTAGGGTTAGGGTTAGCATCAGCCCTAGGATAGTGTCAGGGTAAAGGTTAGCATCAGCCCTAGGATAGTGTTAGGGTTAGGGTTAGGGTTGGCATCAGCCCTAGGATAGTGTCAGTGTTAGGGTTAGCATCAGCCCTAGGATAGTGTTAGGGTTAGGGTTAGGGTTAGCATAAGCCCTAGGATAGTGTCAGTGTTAGGGTTAGCATCAGCCCTAGGAGAGTGTTAGGGTTAGGGTTAGGGTTAGCATCAGCCCTAGCATAGTGTTAGGGTTAGGGTTAGCATCAACCCTAGGATAGTGTTAGGGTTAGGGTTAGGGTTAGCATCAGCCCTAGGATAGTGTTAGGGTTAGGGTTAGCATCTGCCCTAGGATAGTGTTAGGGTTAGGGTTAGGGTTAGCATCAGCCCTAGGATAGTGTTAGGTTTAGGGTTAGCATCAGACCTAGGATAGTGTTAGGGTTAGGGTTAGGCTTAGCATTAGCCCTAGGATAGTGTAAGTGTTAGGGTTAGGGTTAGCATCAGGCCTAGGATAGTGTTAAGGTTAGGGTTAGCATCAGCCCTAGGATAGTGTTAGGGTTAGGGTTAGGGTTAGCATCAGCCCTAAGATAGTATTAGGGTTAGGGTTAGGGTTAGCATCAGCCCTAGGATAGTATTAGGGTTAGGGCTAGCATCAGCCCTAGGATAGTGTTAGGGTTAGGGTTAGGGTTAGCACCAGGCCTAGCATAGTGTTAGTGTTAGGGTTAGCATCAGCCTTAGGAAGTGTTAGGGTTAGGGTTAGGGTTATCATCAGCCGTAGGATAGTGTTAGGGTTAGCGTTAGCGTCATCCCTAAGATAGTGTTAGAGTTAGGGTTAGGGTTAGCATCAGCCCTAGGATAGTGTTAGGGTTAGGGTTACGGTTAGCATCAGCCCTAGGATAGTGTTAGGGTTAGGGTTAGCATCTGCCCTAGGATAGTGTTAGGGTTAGGGTTAGGGTTAGCATCAGACCTAGGATAGTGTTAAGGTTAGGGTTAACATAAACCCTAGGATATTGTTAGGGTTAGGGTTAGGGTTATCATCAGGCCTAGGGTAGTGTTAGGGTTAGGGTTAGGGTTAGCATCAGTTCAAGGATAGTGTTAGGGTTAGCGTTAGGGTTAGCATCAGCCCTAGGATAGTGTGAGGGTTAGGGTTAGCATCAGCCCTACGATAGTGTTAAGGTTAGGGTTAGGGTTAGCATCAGCTCTAGGAGAATGTTAGGGTTAGGGTTAGCATCAACCCTAGGATAGTGTTTGGGTTAGAGTTAGGGTTAGCATCAGCCCTAGGATAGTGTTTGCGTTAGGGTTAGCCTCAGCCCTAGGAGAGTGTTAGCGTTAGTGATAGGGTTAGCATCAGGCCTAGGATAGTATTAGGGTGAGGGTTAGGGTTAGCATCAGCCCTTGGATAGTGTTAGGGTTAGGGTTAGCATCAGGCCTAGGATAGTGTTAGGGTTAGGGTTAGCATCAGCCCTAGGATAGTGTTAGGGTTAGTGTTAGGGTTAGCATCAGCCCTAGGATAGTGTTAGGGTTATGGTTAGGTTTAGCATCAGCCCTAGGATAGTGTTAGGGTAAGGGTTAGGGTTAGCATCAGGCCTAGGATAGTGTTAGGGTTACGGTTAGAATCAGGACTAGGATAGTGTTAGGGTTAGGTTAGGGTTAGCATCAGCCCTAGGATAGTGTTAGGTTTAGGGTTATGGATATCATCAGGCCTAGGATATTGTTAGGGTTAGGGTTAGCATCAGCCCTAGGATAGTGTTAGAATTAGGGTTAGGGTTAGCATCAACCCTAGGATAGTGTTAGGGTTAGGGTTAGGGTTAGCATCAGCCCTAGGATAGTGTTAGGGTTAGGGTTAGGGTTAGTGTTAGCATCAGCCCTCAGATATTATTAGGGTAAGGGTTAGCATCAGCCCTAGGATAGTGTTAGGGTTAGGGTTAGGGTTAGCACAGGCCTAGAATAGTGTTAGTGTTAGGGTTAGCATCAGCCTTAGGATAGTGTTAGGGTTAGGGTTAGGGTTAGCATCAACCGTAGGATAGTGTTAGGGTTAGGGTTAGCCTCAGCCCTAGGATAGTGTTAGAGTTAGGGTTAGGGTTAGCATCAGCCCTAGGATAGTGTTAGGGTTACGGTTAGGGTTAGCATCAGCCCTAGGATAGTGTTAGTGTTAGGGTTAGCATCAGCCCTAGGATAGTGGTAGGGTTAGGTTTAGGGTTAGCATCAGCCCTAGGATAGTATTAGGGTTAGGTTTAGGGTTAGGGTTAGCGTTAGTATCAGCTCTAGGATAGTGTTAGGGTTAGGGTTAGGGTTTGCATCAACCCTAGGATAGTGTTAGGGTTAGGGTTAGGGTTAGCATCAGCCCTAGGATAGTGTTAGGGTTAGGGTTAGCATCAGCCCTAGGATAGTGTTAGGGTTAGGGTTAGGGTTAGCATCAGCCCTAGGATAGTGTCAGGGTTAAGGTTAGCATCAGCCCTAGGATAGTGTTAGGGTTAGGGTTAGGGTTGGCAGCAGCCCTAGGATAGTGTCAGTGTTAGGGTTAGCATCAGCCCTAGGATAGTGTTAGGGTTAGGGTTAGGGTTAGCATAAGCCCTAGGATAGTGTCAGTGTTAGGGTTAGCATCAGCCCTAGGAGAGTGTTAGGGTTAGGGTTAGGGTTAGCATCAGCCCTAGGATAGTGTTAGGGTTAGGGTTAGCATCAACCCTAGGATAGTGTTAGGGTTAGGGTTAGGGTTAGCATCAGCCTTAGGATAGTGTTAGGGTTAGGGTTAGGGTTAGCATCAGCCCTAGGATAGTGTCAGGGTTAAGGTTAGCATCAGCCCTAGGATAGTGTTAGGGTTAGGGTTAGGGTTGGCATCAGCCCTAGGATACTGTCAGTGTTAGGGTTAGCATCAGCCCTAGGATAGTGTTAGGGTTAGGGTTAGGGTTAGCATAAGCCCTAGGATAGTGTCAGTGTTAGGGTTAGCATCAGCCCTAGGAGAGTGTTAGGGTTAGGGTTAGGGTTAGCATCAGCCCTAGCATAGTGTTAGGGTTAGGGTTAGCATCAACCCTAGGATAGTGTTAGGGTTAGGGTTAGGGTTAGCATCAGCCCTAGGATAGTGTTAGGGTTAGGGTTAGCCTCAGCCCTAGGAGAGTGTTAGGGTTAGGGATAGGGTTAGCATCAGGCCTAGGATAGTGTTAGGGTTAGGGTTAGGGTTAGCATCAGCCCTAGGATAGTGTTAGGGTTAGGGTTAGCATCAGGCCTAGGATAGTGTTAGGGTTAGGGTTAGCATCAGCCCTAGGAGAGTGTTAGGGTTAGGGTTAGGGTTAGCATCAGCCCTAGGATAGTGTTAGGGTTAGGGTTAACATCAGCCCTAGGATAGTGTTAGGGTTAGGGTTAGGGTTAGCATCAGCCCTAGGATATTGTAAGTGTTAGGGTTAGGGTTAGCATCAGGCCTAGGATAGTGTTAGTGTTAGGGTTAGAATCAGCCCTTGGATAGTGTTAGGGTTAGGGATAGGGTTAGCGTCAGCCCTAGGATAGTGTTAGGGTTAGGGTTAGGGTTAGCATCAGCCCTAGGCTAGTATTAGGGTTAGGGTTAGCATCAGCCCTAGGATAGTGTTAGGGTAAGGGATAGGGTTAGCACCAGCCCTAGGATAGTGTTACTGTTAGGGTTAGCATCAGCCTTAGGATAGTGTTAGGGTTAGGGTTAGGGTTAGCATCAGCCGTAGGATAGTGTTTGGGTTAGGGTTAGCCTCAGCCCTTAGATAGTGTTAGAGTTAGGGTTAGGGTTAGCATCAGCCCTAGGATAGTGTTAGGTTTAGGGTTAGGGTTAGCATCAGCCCTAGGATAGTGTTAGGGTTAGGGTTAGGGTTAGCATCCGCCCTAGGATAGTTTTAGGGTTAGGGTTAGGGTTAGAATCAGCCCTAGGATAGTGTTAGAGTTAGGGTTAGGGTTAACATCAGCCCTAGGATATTATTAGGGTTAGGGTTAGCATCAGCCCTACAATAGTGTTAGGGTTAGGGTTAGGGTTAGCACCAGGCCTAGGATAGTGTTAGTGTTAGGGTTAGCATCAGCCTTAGGATAGTGTTAGGGTTAGGGTTAGCCTCAGCCCTAGGATAGTGTTAGAGTTAGGGTTAGGGTTATCATCAGCCCTAGGATAGTGTTAGGGTTAGGGTTTGGTTATTATCAGCCCTAGGATAGTGTTAGTGTTAGGGTTAGCATCAGCCCTAGGATAGTGTTAGGGTTAGGGTTAGGGTTAGCATCAGCCCTAGGATAGTATTAGGGTTAGGGTTAGGGTTAGGGTTAGTTTTAGCATCAGCTCTAGGATAGTGTTAGGGTTAGGGTTAGGGTTAGCATCAGCCCTAGGATAGTGTTAGGGTTAGGTTTAGGGTTATCATCAGGCCTAGGACAGTGTTAAGGTTAGGGTTAGCATCAGCCCTAGGATAGTGTTAGTGTTAGGGTTAGGGTTAGCATCAGCCCTAGGATAGTGTTAGGGTAAGTGTTAGGGTTAGCATCAGGCCTAGGATAGTGTTAGAGTTACGGTTAGAATCAGCCCTAGGATCGTGTTAGGGTTAGGGTTAGGGTTAGCATCAGCCCTAGGATAGTGTTAGGTTTAGGGTTAGGGATATCATCAGGCCTATGATATTGTTAGGGTTAGGGTTATCATCAGCCCTAGGATAGTGTTAGAGTTAGGGTTAGGGTTAGCATCAGCCCTAGGATAGTGTTAGGGTTAGGGTTAGGGTTAGCATCAGCCCTAGGATATTATTAGGGTTAGGGTTAGCATCAGCCTTAGGATAGTGTTAGGGTTAAGGTTAGGGTTAACACCAGGCCTAGCATAGTGTTAGTGTTAGGGTTAGCATCAGCCTTAGGATAGCGTTAGGGTTAGGGTTAGGGTTAGCATCAGCCATAGGATAGTGTTAGGGTTAGGGTTAGCCTCATCCCTAGGATAGTGTTAGAGTTAGGGTTAGGGTTAGCATCAGCCCTAGGATAGTGTTACGGTTAGGGTTAGGGTTAGCATCAGCCCTAGGATAGTGTTAGTGTTAGGGTTAGCATCAGCCCTAGGATAGTGTTAGGGTTAGGTTTAGGGTTAGAGTTAGCGTTAGCATCAGCTCTAGGATAGTGTTAGGTTTAGGGTTAGGGTTAGCATCAACCCTAGGATAGTGTTAGTGTTAGGGTTAGGGTTAGCATCAGCCCTAGGATAGTGTTAGGGTTAGGGTTAGCATCAGCCCTAGGATAGTGTTAGGGTTAGGGTTAGGGTTAGGGTTAGCATCAGCCCTAGGATAGTGTTATGGTTAGGGTTAGCATCAGCCCTAGGATAGTGTTAGGGTTAGGGATAGGGTTAGCATCAGCCCTAGGATAGTGTTAGGGTTAGGGTTAGCATCAGCCCTAGGATAGTGTTAGGGTTAGGGATAGGGTTAGCATCAACCCTAGGATAGTGTTAGGGTTAGGGTTAGGGTTAGCATCAGCCCTAGGATAGTGTTAGGGTTAGGGTTAGCCTCAGCCCTAGGAGAGTGTTAGGGTTAGGGATAGGGTTAGCATCAGACCTAGGATAGTGTTAGGGTTAGGGTTAGGGTTAGCATCAGCCCTAGGATAGTGTTAGGGTTAGGGTTAGCATCAGGCCTAGGATAGTGTTAGGGTTAGGGTTAGCATCAGCCCTAGGAGAGTGTTAGGGTTAGGGTTAGGGTTAGCATCAGCCCTAGGAGAGTGTTAGGGTTAGGTTTAACATCAGCCCTAGGATAGTGTTAGGGTTAGGGTTAGGATTAGCATCAGCCCTAGGAGAGTGTTAGGTTTAGCGTTAGCATCAGACCTAGGATAGTGTTAGGGTTAGGGTTAGGGTTAGCATTAGCCCTAGGATAGTGTAAGTGTTAGGGTTAGGGTTAGCATCAGGCCTAGGATAGTGTTAGGGTTAGGGTTAGCGTCAGCCCTAAGATAGTGTTAGAGTTAAGGTTAGGGTTAGCATCACCCTAGGATAGTGTTAGGGTTAGGGTTAGGGTTAGCATCAGCCCTAGGATAGTGTTAGGGTTAGGGTTAGAGTTAGCATCAGCCCTAGGATAGTGTTAGGGTTAGGGTTAACATAAACCCTAGGATAGTGTTAGGGTTAGGGTTAGGGTTATCATCAGGCCTAGGATAGTGTTAGGGTTAGGGTTAGGTTAGCATCAGTTCAAGGATAGTGTTAGGGTTAGCGTTAGGGTTAGCATCAGCCCTAGGGTAGTGTGAGGGTTAGGGTTAGCATCAGCCCTACGATAGTGTTAAGGTTAGGGTTAGGGTTAGCATCAGCTCTAGGAGAGTGTTAGGGTTAGGGTTAGCATCAACCCTAGGATAGTGTTTGGGTTAGAGTTAGGGTTAGCATCAGCCCTAGGAGAGTGTTAGGGTTAGGGTTAACATCTGCCCAAGGACAGTGTTAGGGTTAGGGTTAGGGTTAGCATCAGCCCTAGGATAGTGCTAGGGTTGGGGTTAGCATCAACCCTAGGATAGTGTTTGGGTTAGGGTTAGGGTTAGCATTAGCCCTAGGATAGTGTTAGGGTTAGGGTTAGCATCAGGCCTAGGATAGTGTTGGGTTTAGGGTTAGCATCAGACCTAGGATAGTGTTAGGGTTAGGGTTAGGGTTAGCATTAGCCCTAGGATAGTGTAAGTGTTAGGGTTAGGGTTAGCATTAGGCGTAGGATAGTGTTAGGGTTAGGGTTAGCATCAGCCCTAGGATAGTGTTAGGGTTAGGGTTAGGGTTATCATCAGCCCTAGGATAGTGTTAGGGTTAGGGTTAGGGTTAGCATCAGCCCTAGGATAGTATAAGGGTTAGGGCTAGCATCAGCCCTAGGATAGTGTTAGGGTTAGGGTTAGGGTTAGCACCAAGCCTAGCATAGTGTTAGTGTTAGGGTTAGCATCAGCCTTAGGATAGTGTTAGGGTTAGTGTTAGGGTTAGCATCAGCCCTAAGATAGTGTTAGAGTTAGGGTTAGGGTTAGCATAAGCCCTAGGATAGTGTTAGTGTTAGGGTTAGCATCAGCCCTAGGATAGTGTTAGGGTTAGGGTTAGGGTTAGCATCCGCCCTAGGATAGTGTTAGGGTTAAGGTTAGGGTTAGCATCCGCCCTAGGATAGTGTTAGGGTTAGGGTTAGGGTCAGCATCAGCCCTAGGATAGTGTTAGGGTTAGGGTTAAAATAAACCCTAGGATATTGTTAGGGTTAGGGTTAGGGTTAGCATCAGCCCTAGGATACTGTTAGGGTTAGGGTTAGGGTTAGCATCAGCCCTAGGATAGTGTTAGTGTTAGGGTTAGCATCAGCCCTAGGATAGTGTTAGGGTTAGGGTTTAGGGTTAGCATCTGCCCTAGGATAGTGTTAGTGTTAGGGTTAGCATCAGCCCTAGGATAGTGTTAGGGTTAGGGTTAGCATCAACCCTAGGATAGTGTTAGGGTTAGGGTTAGGGTTAGCATCAGCCCTAGGATAGTGTTAGGGTTAGGGTTAGCCTCATCCCTAGGAGAGTGTTAGGGTTAGGGATAGGGTTAGCATCAGGCCTAGGATAGTGTTAGGGTTAGGGTTAGGGTTAGCATCAGCCTTAGGATAGTGTTAGCGTTAGGGTTAGCATCAGGCCTAGGATAGTGTTAGGGTTAGGGTTAGCATCAGGACTAGGACAGTGTTAGGGTTAGGGTTAGGGTTAGCATCAGCCCTAGGATAGTGTTAGGGTTAGGGTTAGGGTTAGCATCAGCCCTAGGATAGTGTTAGGGTTAGGGTTAGCATCATCCCTAGGAGAGTGTTAGGGTTAGGTTTAGGGTTAGCATCAGCCCTAGGATAGTGTTAGGGTTAGGGTTAGGGTTAGCATCACCCCTAGGATAGTGTTAGTGTTAGGGTTAGCATCAGCCCTAGGATAGTGTTAGGGTTAGGGTTAGGGTTAGCATCAGCCCTAGGATAGTATTACGGTTAGGGTTAAGGTTAGGGTTAGCGTTAGCATCAGCTCTAGGATAGTGTTAGGTTTAGGGTTAGGGTTAGCATCAACCCTAGGATAGTGTTAGGGTTAGGGTTAGGGTTAGCATCAGCCATAGGATAGTGTTAGGGTTAGGGTTAGCATCAGCCCTAGGATAGTGTTAGGGTTAGGGTTAGGGTTAGCATCAGCCCTAGGATAGTGTTATGGTTAGGGTTAGCATCAACCCTAGGATAGTGTTAGGGTTAGGGATAGGGTTAGCATCAGCCCTAGGATAGTGTTAGGGTTAGGGTTAGCATCAGCCCTAGGATAGTGTTAGGGATAGGGTTAGCATCAACCCTAGGATAGTGTTAGGGTTAGGGTTAGGGTTAGCATCAGCCCTAGGAGAGTGTTAGGGTTAGGGTTAGGGTTAGCATCAGCCCTAGCATAGTGTTAGGGTTAGGGTTAACATTAGCCCTAGGATAGTGTTAGGGTTAGGGTTAGCATCAGGACTAGGATAGTGTTAGGGTTAGGGTTAGCATCAGCCCTAGGAGAGTGTTAGGGTTAGGGTTAGGGTTAGCATCAGCCCTAGCATAGTGTTAGGGTTAGGGTTAACATCAGCCCTAGGATAGTGTTAGGGTTAGGGTTACGGTTAGCATCAGCTCTAGGATAGTGTTAGGTTTAGGGTTAGCATGAGACCTAGGATAGTGTTAGGGTTAGGGTTAGGGTAAGCATCAGCCCTAGGATAGTGTAAGTGTTAGGGTTAGGGTTAGCATCAGGCCTAGGATAGTGTTAGGGTTAGGGTTAGCATCAGCCCTAGGATAGTGTTAGCGTTCGGGTTAGGGTTAGCATCAGCCCTAGGATAGTATTAGGGTTAGGGTTAGCATCAGCCCTAGGATAGTGTTAGGGGTAGGGTTAGGGTTAGCACCAGGCCTAGGATAGTGTTAGTGTTAGGGTTAGCATCAGCCTCAGGATAGTGTTAGGGTTAGGGTTAGGGTTAGCATCAGCCGTAGGATAGTGTTAGGGTTAGGGTTAGCCTCAGCCCTAAGATAGTGTTAGAGTTAGGGTTAGGGTTTTCATCAGCACTAGGATAGTGTTAGGGTTAGGGTTAGGGTTAGCATCAGCCCTAGGATAGTGTTAGTGTTAGGGTTAGCATCAGCCCTAGGATAGTGTTAGGGTTAGGGTAAGGGTTAGCATCAGCCCTAGGATAGTATTACGGTTAGGGTTAGGGTTAGGGTTAGCGTTAGCATCAGCTCTAGGATAGTGTTAGGTTTAGGGTTAGGGTTAGCATCAGCCCTAGGATAGTGTTAGGGTTAGGGTTAGGGTTAGCATCAGCCCTAGGATAGTGTTAGGGTTAGGGTTAGCATCAGCCCTAGGATAGTGTTAGGGTTAGGGTTAGGGTTAGCATCAGCCCTAGGATAGTATAAGGGTTAGGGCTAGCATCAGCCCTAGGATATTGTTAGGGTTAGGGTTAGGGTTAGCGTCAGCCCTAGGATAGTGTTAGGGTTAGGGTTAGCATCAGCCCTAGGATAGTGTTAGGGTTAGGGTTAGGGTTAGCATCAGCCCTAGGATAGTGTTAGGGTTAGGGTTAGCATCAACCCTAGGATAGTGTTAGGGTTAGGGTTAGGGTTGGCATCAGCCCTAGGATAGTGTTAGGGTTAGGGTTAGCATCAGCCCTAGGATAGTGTTAGGGTTAGGGTTAGCATCAACCCTAGGATAGTGTTTGGGTTAGGGTTAGGGTTAGCATTAGCCCTAGGGTAGTGTTAGGGTTAGGGTTAGCATCAGGCCTAGGATAGTGTTAGGGTTAGGGTTGGCATCAGCCCTAGGAGAGTGTTAGGGTTAGGGTTAGGGTTAGCATCAGCTCTAGGAGAGTGTTAGGGTTAGGGTTAACATCAGCCCTAGGATAGTGTTAGGGTTAGGGTTAGGGTTAGCATCAGCCCTAGGGTAGTGTTAGGGTTAGGGTTAGGGTTAGCATCAGCCCTAGGATATTATTAGGGTTAGGGTTAGCATCAGCCTTAGGAGAGTGTTAGGGTTAAGGTTAGGGTTAACACCAGGCCTAGGATAGTGTTAGTGTTAGGGTTAGCATCAGCATTAGGATAGTGTTAGGGATAGTGTTAGGGTTAGCATCAGCCCTAGGATAGTGTTAGGGTTAGGGATAGGGTTAGCATCAGCCCTAGGATAGTGTTAGTGTTAGGGTTAGCATCAGCCCTAGGATAGTGTTAGGGTTAGGGTTAGCATCAGGCCTAGGATAGTGTTGGGTTTAGGGTTAGCATCAGACCTAGGATAGTGTTAGGGTTAGGGTTAGGGTTAGCATTAGCCCTAGGATAGTGTAAGTGTTAGGGTTAGGGTTAGCATTAGGCGTAGGATAGTGTTAGGGTTAGGGTTAGCATCAGCCCTAGGATAGTGTTAGGGTTAGGGTTAGGGTTATCATCAGCCCTAGGATAGTGTTAGGGTTAGGGTTAGGGTTAGCATCAGCCCTAGGATAGTATAAGGGTTAGGGCTAGCATCAGCCCTAGGATAGTGTTAGGGTTAGGGTTAGGGTTAGCACCAGGCCTAGCATAGTGTTAGTGTTAGGGTTAGCATCAGCCTTAGGATAATGTTAGGGTTAGTGTTAGGGTTAGCATCAGCCCTAAGATAGTGTTAGAGTTAGGGTTAGGGTTAGCATAAGCCCTAGGATAGTGTTAGTGTTAGGGTTAGCATCAGCCCTAGGATAGTGTTAGGGTTAGGGTTAGGGTTAGCATCCGCCCTAGGATAGTGTTAGGGTTAAGGTTAGGGTTAGCATCCGCCCTAGGATAGTGTTAGGGTTAGGGTTAGGGTCAGCATCAGCCCTAGGATAGTGTTAGGGTTAGGGTTAAAATAAACCCTAGGATATTGTTAGGGTTAGGGTTAGGGTTAGCATCAGCCCTAGGATACTGTTAGGGTTAGGGTTAGGGTTAGCATCAGCCCTAGGATAGTGTTAGTGTTAGGGTTAGCATCAGCCCTAGGATAGTGTTAGGGTTAGGGTTTAGGGTTAGCATCTGCCCTAGGATAGTGTTAGTGTTAGGGTTAGCATCAGCCCTAGGATAGTGTTAGGGTTAGGGTTAGCATCAACCCTAGGATAGTGTTAGGGTTAGGGTTAGGGTTAGCATCAGCCCTAGGATAGTGTTAGGGTTAGGGTTAGCCTCATCCCTAGGAGAGTGTTAGGGTTAGGGATAGGGTTAGCATCAGGCCTAGGATAGTGTTAGGGTTAGGGTTAGGGTTAGCATCAGCCTTAGGATAGTGTTAGCGTTAGGGTTAGCATCAGGCCTAGGATAGTGTTAGGGTTAGGGTTAGCATCAGAACTAGGACAGTGTTAGGGTTAGGGTTAGGGTTAGCATCAGCCCTAGGATAGTGTTAGGGTTAGGGTTAGGGTTAGCATCAGCCCTAGGATAGTGTTAGGGTTAGGGTTAGCATCAGCCCTAGGAGAGTGTTAGGGTTAGGTTTAGGGTTAGCATCAGCCCTAGGATAGTGTTAGGGTTAGGGTTAGGGTTAGCATCAGCCCTAGGATAGTGTTAGTGTTAGGGTTAGCATCAGCCCTAGGATAGTGTTAGGGTTAGGGTTAGGGTTAGCATCAGCCCTAGGATAGTATTACGGTTAGGGTTAAGGTTAGGGTTAGCGTTAGCATCAGCTCTAGGATAGTGTTAGGTTTAGGGTTAGGGTTAGCATCAACCCTAGGATAGTGTTAGGGTTAGGGTTAGGGTTAGCATCAGCCATAGGATAGTGTTAGGGTTAGGGTTAGCATCAGCCCTAGGATAGTGTTAGGGTTAGGGTTAGGGTTAGCATCAGCCCTAGGATAGTGTTATGGTTAGGGTTAGCATCAACCCTAGGATAGTGTTAGGGTTAGGGATAGGGTTAGCATCAGCCCTAGGATAGTGTTAGGGTTAGGGTTAGCATCAGCCCTAGGATAGTGTTAGGGATAGGGTTAGCATCAACCCTAGGATAGTGTTAGGGTTAGGGTTAGGGTTAGCATCAGCCCTAGGAGAGTGTTAGGGTTAGGGTTAGGGTTAGCATCAGCCCTAGCATAGTGTTAGGGTTAGGGTTAACATTAGCCCTAGGATAGTGTTAGGGTTAGGGTTAGCATCAGGACTAGGATAGTGTTAGGGTTAGGGTTAGCATCAGCCCTAGGAGAGTGTTAGGGTTAGGGTTAGGGTTAGCATCAGCCCTAGCATAGTGTTAGGGTTAGGGTTAACATCAGCCCTAGGATAGTTTTAAGGTTTAGGGTTACGGTTAGCATCAGCTCTAGGATAGTGTTAGGTTTAGGGTTAGCATCAGACCTAGGATAGTGTTAGGGTTAGGGTTAGGGTAAGCATCAGCCCTAGGATAGTGTAAGTGTTAGGGTTAGGGTTAGCATCAGGCCTAGGATAGTGTTAGGGTTAGGGTTAGCATCAGCCCTAGGATAGTGTTAGCGTTCGGGTTAGGGTTAGCATCAGCCCTAGGATAGTATTAGGGTTAGGGTTAGCATCAGCCCTAGGATAGTGTTAGGGGTAGGGTTAGGGTTAGCACCAGGCCTAGGATAGTGTTAGTGTTAGGGTTAGCATCAGCCTCAGGATAGTGTTAGGGTTAGGGTTAGGGTTAGCATCAGCCGTAGGATAGTGTTAGGGTTAGGGTTTGCCTCAGCCCTAAGATAGTGTTAGAGTTAGGGTTAGGGTTTTCATCAGCACTAGGATAGTGTTAGGGTTAGGGTTAGGGTTAGCATCAGCCCTAGGATAGTGTTAGTGTTAGGGTTAGCATCAGCCCTAGGATAGTGTTAGGGTTAGGGTTAGGGTTAGCATCAGCCCTAGGATAGTATTACGGTTAGGGTTAGGGTTAGGGTTAGCGTTAGCATCAGCTCTAGGATAGTGTTAGGTTTAGGGTTAGGGTTAGCATCAGCCCTAGGATAGTGTTAGGGTTAGGGTTAGGGTTAGCATCAGCCCTAGGATAGTGTTAGGGTTAGGGTTAGCATCAGCCCTAGGATAGTGTTAGGGTTAGGGTTAGGGTTAGCATCAGCCCTAGGAGAGTATAAGGGTTAGGGCTAGCATCAGCCCTAGGATATTGTTAGGGTTAGGGTTAGGGTTAGCGTCAGCCCTAGGATAGTGTTAGGGTTAGGGTTAGCATCAGCCCTAGGATAGTGTTAGGGTTAGGGTTAGGGTTAGCATCAGCCCTAGGATAGTGTTAGGGTTAGGGTTAGCATCAACCCGAGGATAGTGTTAGGGTTAGGGTTAGGGTTGGCATCAGCCCTAGGATAGTGTTAGGGTTAGGGTTAGCATCAGCCCTAGGATAGTGTTAGGGTTAGGGTTAGCATCAACCCTAGGATAGTGTTTGGGTTAGGGTTAGGGTTAGCATTAGCCCTAGGGTAGTGTTAGGGTTAGGGTTAGCATCAGGCCTAGGATCGTGTTAGGGTTAGGGTTGGCATCAGCCCTAGGAGAGTGTTAGGGTTAGGGTTAGGGTTAGCATCAGCTCTAGGAGAGTGTTAGGGTTAGGGTTAACATCAGCCCTAGGATAGTGTTAGGGTTAGGGTTAGGGTTAGCATCAGCCCTAGGGTAGTGTTAGGGTTAGGGTTAGGGTTAGCATCAGCCCTAGGATATTATTAGGGTTAGGGTTAGCATCAGCCTTAGGAGAGTGTTAGGGTTAAGGTTAGGGTTAACACCAGGCCTAGGATAGTGTTAGTGTTAGGGTTAGCATCAGCATTAGGATAGTGTTAGGGATAGTGTTAGGGTTAGCATCAGCCCTAGGATAGTGTTAGGGTTAGGGATAGGGTTAGCATCAGCCCTAGGATAGTGTTAGTGTTAGGGTTAGCATCAGCCCTAGGATAGTGTTAGGGTTAGGGTTAGGGTTAGCATCAGCCCTAGGATAGTATTACGGTTAGGGTTAGGGTTAGGGTTAGCGTTAGCATCAGCTCTAGGATAGTGTTAGGTTTAGGCTTAGGATTAGCATCAGCCATAGGATAGTGTTAGGGTTAGGGTTAGCATCAGCCCTAGGATAGTGTTAGGGTTAGGGTTAGGGTTAGCATCAGCCCTAGGATAGTGTTATGGTTAGGGTTAGCATCAACCCTAGGATAGTGTTAGGGTTAGGGATAGGGTTAGCCTCAGCCCTAGGATAGTGTTAGGGTTAGGGTTAGCATCAGCCCTAGGATAGTGTTAGGGTTAGGGTTAGCATCAGGCCTAGGATAGTGTCAGGGTTAGGGTTAGCATCAGCCCTAGGAGAGTGTTAGGGTTAGGGTTACGGTTAGCATCAGCCCTAGCATAGTGTTAGGGTTAGGGTTAACATCAGCCCTAGGATAGTGTTAGGGTTAGGGTTAGCATCAGGCCTAGGATAGTGTTAGGGTTAGGGTTAGCATCAGCCCTAAGAGAGTGTTAGTGTTAGGGTTAGGGTTAGCATCAGCCCTAGCATAGTGTTAGGGTTAGGGTTAACATCAGCCCTAGGATAGTGTTAGGGTTAGGGTTAGGGTTAGCATCAGCTCTAGGATAGTGTTAGGTTTAGGGTTAGCATCAGACCTAGGATAGTGTTAGGGTTAGGGTTAGGGTAAGCATCAGCCCTAGGATAGTGTAAGTGTTAGGGTTAGGGTTAGCATCAGGCCTAGGATAGTGTTAGGGTTAGGGTTAGCATCAGCCCTAGGATAGTGTTAGCGTTCGGGTTAGGGTTAGCATCAGCCCTAGGATAGTATTAGGGTTAGGGTTAGCATCAGCCCTAGGATAGTGTTAGGTGTAGGGTTAGGGTTAGCACCAGGCTTAGGATAGTGTTAGTGTTAGGGTTAGCATCAGCCTTAGGATAGTGTTACGGTTAGGGTTAGGGTTAGCATCAGCCGTAGGATAGTGTTAGGGTTAGGGGTAGCCTCAGCCCTAAGATACTGTTAGAGTTAGCGTTAGGGTTTTCATCAGCACTAGGATAGTGTTAGGGTTAGGGTTAGGGTTAGCATCAGCCCTAGGATAGTGTTAGTGTTAGGGTTAGCATCAGCCCTAGGATAGTGTTAGGGTTAGGGTTAGGGTTAGCATCAGCCCTAGGATAGTATTACGGTTAGGGTTAGGGTTAGGGTTAGCGTTAGCATCACCTCTAGGATAGTGTTAGGTTTAGGGTTAGGGTTAGCATCAGCCCTAGGATAGTGTTAGGGTTAGGGTTAGGGTTAGCATCAGCCCTAGGATAGTGTTAGGGTTAGGGTTAGCATCAGCCCTAGGTTAGTGTTAGGGTTAGGGTTAGGGTTAGCATCAGCCCTAGGATAGTATAAGGGTTAGGGCTACCATCAGCCCTAGGATATTGTTAGGGTTAGGGTTAGGGTTAGCATCAGCCCTAGGATAGTGTTAGGGTTAGGGTTAGCATCAGCCCTAGGATAGTGTTAGGGTTAGGGTTAGGGTTAGCATCAGCCCTAGGATAGTGTTAGGGTTAGGGTTAGCATCAGCCCTAGGATAGTGTTAGGGTTAGGGTTAGGGTTAGCATCAGCCCTAGGATAGTATAAGGGTTAGGGCTAGCATCAGCCCTAGGATATTGTTAGGGTTAGGGTTAGGGTTAGCATCAGCCCTAGGATAGTGTTAGGGTAAGGGTTAGCATCAGCCCTAGGATAGTGTTAGGGTTAGGGTTAGGGTTAGCATCAGCCCTAGGATAGTGTTAGGGTTAGGGTTAACATCAACCCTAGGATAGTGTTAGGGTTAGGGTTAGGGTTAGCATCAGCCCTAGGATAGTGTTAGGGTTAGGGTTAGCATCAGCCCTAGGATAGTGTTAGGGTTAGGGTTAGCATCAACCCTAGGATAGTGTTTGGGTTAGGGTTAGGGTTAGCATCAGCCCTAGGATAGTGTTAGGGTTAGGGTTAGGGTTAGCATCAGGCCTAGGATAGTGTTAGGGTTAGGGTTGGCATCAGCCCTAGGAGAGTGTTAGGGTTAGGGTTAGGGTTAGCATCAGCCCTAGGAGAGTGTTAGGGTTAGGGTTAGGGTTAGCATCAGCCCTAGGGTAGTGTTAGGGTTAGGGTTAGGGTTAGCATCAGCCCTAGGATATTATTAGGGTTAGGGTTAGCATCAGCCTTAGGAGAGTGTTAGGGTTAAGGTTAGGGTTAACACCAGGCCTAGGATAGTGTTAGTGTTAGGGTTAGCATCAGCCTTAGGATAGTGTTAGGGTTAGTGTTAGGGTTAGCATCAGCCCTAGGATAGTGTTAGGGTTAGGGTTAGGGTTAGCATCAGCCCTAGGATAGTGTTAGTGTTAGGGTTTGCATCAGCCCTAGGATAGTGTTAGGGTTAGGGTTAGGGTTAGCATCAGCCCTAGGATAGTATTACGGTTAGGGTTAGGGTTAGGGTTAGCGTTAGCATCAGCTCTAGGATAGTGTTAGGTTTAGGCTTAGGATTAGCATCAGCCATAGGATAGTGTTAGGGTTAGGGTTAGCATCAGCCCTAGGATAGTTTTAGGGTTAGGGTTAGGGTTAGCATCAGCCCTAGGATAGTGTTATGGTTAGGGTTAGCATCAACCCTAGGATAGTGTTAGGGTTAGGGATAGGGTTAGCCTCAGCCCTAGGATAGTGTTAGGGTTAGGGTTAGCATCAGCCCTAGGATAGTGTTAGGGTTAGGGTTAGCATCAGGCCTAGGATAGTGTTAGGGTTAGGGTTAGCATCAGCCCTAGGAGAGTGTTAGGGTTAGGGTTACGGTTAGCATCAGCCCTAGCATAGTGTTAGGGTTAGGGTTAACATCAGCCCTAGGATAGTGTTAGGGTTAGGGTTAGCATCAGCCCTAGGATAGTGTTAGGGTTAGGGTTAGGGTTAGCATCAGCTCTAGGATAGTGTTAGGTTTAGGGTTAGCATCAGACCTAGGATAGTGTTAGGGTTAGGGTTAGGGTCAGCATCAGCCCTAGGATAGTGTTAGGGTTAGGGTTAAAATAAACCCTAGGATATTGTTAGGGTTAGGGTTAGGGTTATCATCAGGCCTAGGATAGTGTTAGGGTTAGGGTTAGGGTTAGCATCAGTTCAAGGATAGTGTTAGGGTTAGCGTTAGGGTTAGCATCAGCCCTAGGATAGTGTTAGGGTTAGGGTTAGCATCAGCCCTAGGATAGTGTTAGGGTTAGGCTTAGGGTTAGCATCAGCCCTAGGAGACTGTTAGGGTTAGGGTTAGCATCAACCCTAGGATAGTGTTTGGGTTAGGGTTAGGGTTAGCATCAGCCCTAGGATAGTGTTAGGGTTAGGGTTAGCCTCAGCCCTAGGAGAGTGTTAGGGTTAGGGAAAGGGTTAGCATCAGGACTAGGATAGTGTTAGGTTTAGGGTTAGGGTTAGGGTTAGCGTTAGCATCAGCTCTAGGATAGTGTTAGGGTTAGGGTTAGGGTTAGCATCAGCCCTAGGATACTGTTAGGGTTTGGGTTAGGGTTAGCATCAGCCCTAGGATAGTGTTAGTGTTAGGGTTAGCATCAGCCCTAGGATAGTGTTAGGGTTAGGGTTTAGGGTTAGCATCTGCCCTAGGATAGTGTTAGTGTTAGGGTTAGCATCAGCCCTAGGATAGTGTTAGGGTTAGGGTTAGCATCAACCCTAGGATAGTGTTAGGGTTAGGGTTAGGGTTAGCATCAGCCCTAGGATAGTGTTAGGGTTAGGGTTAGCCTCATCCCTAGGAGAGTGTTAGGCTTAGGGATAGGGTTAGCATCAGGCCTAGGATAGTGTTAGGGTTAGGGTTAGGGTTAGCATCAGCCTTAGGATAGTGTTAGCGTTAGGGTTAGCATCAGGCCTAGGATAGTGTTAGGGTTAGGGTTAGCATCAGGCCTAGGACAGTGTTAGGGTTAGGGTTAGGTTTAGCATCAGCCCTAGGATAGTGTTAGGGTTAGGGTTAGGGTTAGCATCAGCCCTAGGATAGTGTTAGGGTTAGGGTTAGCATCAGCCCTAGGAGAGTGTCAGGGTTAGGTTTAGGGTTAGCATCAGCCCTAGGATAGTGTTAGGGTTAGGGTTAGGGTTAGCATCAGCCCTAGGATAGTGTTAGTGTTAGGGTTAGCATCAGCCCTAGGATAGTGTTAGGGTTAGGGTTAGGGTTAGCATCAGCCCTAGGATAGTATTACGGTTAGGGTTAGGGTTAGGGTTAGCGTTAGCATCAGCTCTAGGATAGTGTTAGGTTTAGGGTTAGGGTTAGCATCAACCCTAGGATAGTGTTAGGGTTAGGGTTAGGGTTAGCATCAGCCATAGGATAGTGTTAGGGTTAGGGTTAGCATCAGCCCTAGGATAGTGTTAGAGTTAGGGTTAGGGTTAGCATCAGCCCTAGGATAGTGTTATGGTTAGGGTTAGCATCAACCCTAGGATAGTGTTAGGGTTAGGGATAGGGTTAGCATCAGCCCTAGGATAGTGTTAGGGTTAGGGTTAGCATCAGCCCTAGGATAGTGTTAGGGATAGGGTTAGCATCAACCCTAGGATAGTGTTAGGGTTAGGGTTAGGGTTAGCATCAGCCCTAGGAGAGTGTTAGGGTTAGGGTTAGGGTTAGCATCAGCCCTAGCATAGTGTTAGGGTTAGGGTTAACATTAGCCCTAGGATAGTGTTAGGGTTAGGGTTAGCATCAGGACTAGGATAGTGTTAGGGTTAGGGTTAGCATCAGCCCTAGGAGAGTGTTAGGGTTAGGGTTAGGGTTAGCATCAGCCCTAGCATAGTGTTAGGGTTAGGGTTAACATCAGCCCTAGGATAGTGTTAGGGTTAGGGTTACGGTTAGCATCAGCTCTAGGATAGTGTTAGGTTTAGGGTTAGCATCAGACCTAGGATAGTGTTAGGGTTAGGGTTAGGGTAAGCATCAGCCCTAGGATAGTGTAAGTGTTAGGGTTAGGGTTAGCATCAGGCCTAGGATAGTGTTAGGGTTAGGGTTAGCATCAGCCCTAGGATAGTGTTAGCGTTCGGGTTAGGGTTAGCATCAGCCCTAGGATAGTATTAGGGTTAGGGTTAGCATCAGCCCTAGGATAGTGTTAGGGGTAGGGTTAGGGTTAGCACCAGGCCTAGGATAGTGTTAGTGTTAGGGTTAGCATCAGCCTCAGGATAGTGTTAGGGTTAGGGTTAGGGTTAGCATCAGCCGTAGGATAGTGTTAGGGTTAGGGTTAGCCTCAGCCCTAAGATAGTGTTAGAGTTAGGGTTAGGGTTTTCATCAGCACTAGGATAGTGTTAGGGTTAGGGTTAGGGTTAGCATCAGCCCTAGGATAGTGTTAGTGTTAGGGTTAGCATCAGCCCTAGGATAGTGTTAGGGTTAGGGTTAGGGTTAGCATCAGCCCTAGGATAGTATTACGGTTAGGGTTAGGGTTAGGGTTAGCGTTAGCATCAGCTCTAGGATAGTGTTAGGTTTAGGGTTAGGGTTAGCATCAGCCCTAGGATAGTGTTAGGGTTAGGGTTAGGGTTAGCATCAGCCCTAGGATAGTATTACGGTTAGGGTTAGGGTTAGGGTTAGCGTTAGCATCAGCTCTAGGATAGTGTTAGGTTTAGGGTTAGGGTTAGCATCAGCCCTAGGATAGTGTTAGGGTTAGGGTTAGGGTTAGCATCAGCCCTAGGATAGTGTTAGGGTTAGGGTTAGCATCAGCCCTAGGATAGTGTTAGGGTTAGGGTTAGGGTTAGCATCAGCCCTAGGATAGTATAAGGGTTAGGGCTAGCATCAGCCCTAGGATATTGTTAGGGTTAGGGTTAGGGTTAGCGTCAGCCCTAGGATAGTGTTAGGGTTAGGGTTAGCATCAGCCCTAGGATAGTGTTAGGGTTAGGGTTAGGGTTAGCATCAGCCCTAGGATAGTGTTAGGGTTAGGGTTAGCATCAACCCTAGGATAGTGTTAGGGTTAGGGTTAGGGTTAGCATCAGCCCTAGGATAGTGTTAGGGTTAGGGTTAGCATCAGCCCTAGGATAGTGTTAGGGTTAGGGTTAGCATCAACCCTAGGATAGTGTTTGGGTTAGGGTTAGGGTTAGCATTAGCCCTAGGGTAGTGTTAGGGTTAGGGTTAGCATCAGGCCTAGGATAGTGTTAGGGTTAGGGTTGGCATCAGCCCTAGGAGAGTGTTAGGGTTAGGGTTAGGGTTAGCATCAGCTCTAGGAGAGTGTTAGGGTTAGGGTTAACATCAGCCCTAGGATAGTGTTAGGGTTAGGGTTAAGGTTAGCATCAGCCCTAGGGTAGTGTTAGGGTTAGGGTTAGGGTTAGCATCAGCCCTAGGATATTATTAGGGTTAGGGTTAGCATCAGCCTTAGGAGAGTGTTAGGGTTAAGGTTAGGGTTAACACCAGGCCTAGGATAGTGTTAGTGTTATGGTTAGCATCAGCATTAGGATAGTGTTAGGGTTAGTGTTAGGGTTAGCATCAGCCCTAGGATAGTGTTAGGGTTAGGGATAGGGTTAGCATCAGCCCTAGGATAGTGTTAGTGTTAGGGTTAGCATCAGCCCTAGGATAGTGTTAGGGTTAGGGTTAGGGTTAGCATCAGCCCTAGGATAGTATTACGGTTAGGGTTAGGGTTAGGGTTAGCGTTAGCATCAGCTCTAGGATAGTGTTAGGTTTAGGGTTAGGATTAGCATCAGCCATAGGATAGTGTTAGGGTTAGGGTTAGCATCAGCCCTAGGATAGTGTTAGGGTTAGGGTTAGGGTTAGCATCAGCCCTAGGATAGTGTTATGGTTAGGGTTAGCATCAACCCTAGGATAGTGTTAGGGTTAGGGATAGGGTTATCCTCAGCCCTAGGATAGTGTTAGGGTTAGGGTTAGCATCAGCCCTAGGATAGTGTTAGGGTTAGGGTTAGCATCACTCCTAGGATAGTGTCAGGGTTAGGGTTAGCATCAGCCCTAGGAGAGTGTTAGGGTTAGGGTTACGGTTAGCATCAGCCCTAGCATAGTGTTAGGGTTAGGGTTAACATCAGCCCTAGGATAGTGTTAGGGTTAGGGTTAGCATCAGGCCTAGGATAGTGTTAGGGTTAGGGTTAGCATCAGCCCTAAGAGAGTGTTAGAGTTAGGGTTAGGGTTAGCATCAGCCCTAGCATAGTGTTAGGGTTAGGGTTAACATCAGCCCTAGGATAGTGTTAGGGTTAGGGTTAGGGTTAGCATCAGCTCTAGGATAGTGTTAGGTTTAGGGTTAGCATCAGACCTAGGATAGTGTTAGGGTTAGGGTTAGGGTAAGCATCAGCCCTAGGATAGTGTAAGTGTTAGGGTTAGGGTTAGCATCAGGCCTAGGATAGTGTTAGGGTTAGGGTTAGCATCAGCCCTAGGATAGTGTTAGCGTTCGGGTTAGGGTTAGCATCAGCCCTAGGATAGTATTAGGGTTAGGGTTAGCATCAGCCCTAGGATAGTGTTAGGGGTAGGGTTAGGGTTAGCACCAGGCTTAGGATAGTGTTAGTGTTAGGGTTAGCATCAGCCTTAGGATAGTGTTAGGTTTAGGGTTAGGGTTAGCATCAGCCGTAGGATAGTGTTAGGGTTAGGGGTAGCCTCAGCCCTAAGATAGTGTTAGAGTTAGCGTTAGGGTTTTCATCAGCACTAGGATAGTGTTAGGGTTAGGGTTAGGGTTAGCATCAGCCCTAGGATAGTGTTAGTGTTAGGGTTAGCATCAGCCATAGGATAGTGTTAGGGTTAGGGTTAGGGTTAGCATCAGCCCTAGGATAGTATTACGGTTAGGGTTAGGGTTAGGGTTAGCGTTAGCATCACCTCTAGGATAGTGTTAGGTTTAGGGTTAGGGTTAGCATCAGCCCTAGGATAGTGTTAGGGTTAGGGTTAGGGTTAGCATCAGCCCTAGGATAGTGTTAGGGTTAGGGTTAGCATCAGCCCTAGGTTAGTGTTAGGGTTAGGGTTAGGGTTAGCATCAGCCCTAGGATAGTATAAGGGTTAGGGCTACCATCAGCCCTAGGATATTGTTAGGGTTAGGGTTAGGGTTAGCATCAGCCCTAGGATAGTGTTAGGGTTAGGGTTAGCATCAGCCCTAGGATAGTGTTAGGGTTAGGGTTAGGGTTAGCATCAGCCCTAGGATAGTGTTAGGGTTAGGGTTAGCATCAGCCCTAGGATAGTGTTAGGGTTAGGGTTAGGGTTAGCATCAGCCCTAGGATAGTATAAGGGTTAGGGCTAGCATCAGCCCTAGGATATTGTTAGGGTTAGGGTTAGGGTTAGCATCAGCCCTAGGATAGTGTTAGGGTAAGGGTTAGCATCAGCCCTAGTATAGTGTTAGGGTTAGGGTTAGGGTTAGCATCAGCCCTAGGATAGTGTTAGGGTTAGGGTTAACATCAACCCTAGGATAGTGTTAGGGTTAGGGTTAGGGTTAGCATCAGCCCTAGGATAGTGTTAGGGTTAGGGTTAGCATCAGCCCTAGGATAGTGTTAGGGTTAGGGTTAGCATCAACCCTAGGATAGTGTTTGGGTTAGGGTTAGGGTTAGCATCAGCCCTAGGATAGTGTTAGGGTTAGGGTTAGCATCAGGCCTAGGATAGTGTTAGGGTTAGGGTTGGCATCAGCCCTAGGAGAGTGTTAGGGTTAGGGTTAGGGTTAGCATCAGCCCTAGGAGAGTGTTAGGGTTAGGGTTAGGGTTAGCATCAGCCCTAGGGTAGTGTTAGGGTTAGGGTTAGGGTTAGCATCAGCCCTAGGATATTATTAGGGTTAGGGTTAGCATCAGCCTTAGGAGAGTGTTAGGGTTAAGGTTAGGGTTAACACCAGGCCTAGGATAGTGTTAGTGTTAGGGTTAGCATCAGCCTTAGGATAGTGTTAGGGTTAGTGTTAGGGTTAGCATCAGCCCTAGGATAGTGTTAGGGTTAGGGTTAGGGTTAGCATCAGCCCTAGGATAGTGTTAGTGTTAGGGTTTGCATCAGCCCTAGGATAGTGTTAGGGTTAGGGTTAGGGTTAGCATCAGCCCTAGGATAGTATTACGGTTAGGGTTAGGGTTAGGGTTAGCGTTAGCATCAGCTCTAGGATAGTGTTAGGTTTAGGCTTAGGATTAGCATCAGCCATAGGATAGTGTTAGGGTTAGGGTTAGCATCAGCCCTAGGATAGTTTTAGGGTTAGGGTTAGGGTTAGCATCAGCCCTAGGATAGTGTTATGGTTAGGGTTAGCATCAACCCTAGGATAGTGTTAGGGTTAGGGATAGGGTTAGCCTCAGCCCTAGGATAGTGTTAGGGTTAGGGTTAGCATCAGCCCTAGGATAGTGTTAGGGTTAGGGTTAGCATCAGGCCTAGGACAGTGTTAGGGTTAGGGTTAGCATCAGCCCTAGGAGAGTGTTAGGGTTAGGGTTACGGTTAGCATCAGCCCTAGCATAGTGTTAGGGTTAGGGTTAACATCAGCCCTAGGATAGTGTTAGGGTTAGGGTTAGCATCAGCCCTAGGATAGTGTTAGGGTTAGGGTTAGGGTTAGCATCAGCTCTAGGATAGTGTTAGGTTTAGGGTTAGCATCAGACCTAGGATAGTTTTAGGGTTAGGGTTAGGGAAAGCATCAGCCCTAGGATAGTGTAAGTGTTAGGGTTAGGGTTAGCATCAGGCCTAGGATAGTGTTAGGGTTAGGGTTAGCATCAGCCCTAGGATAGTGTTAGCGTTCGGGTTAGGGTTAGCATCAGCCCTAGGATAGTATTAGGGTTAGGGTTAGCATCAGCCCTAGGATAGTGTTAGGGGTAGGGTTAGGGTTAGCACCAGGCCTAGGATAGTGTTAGTGTTAGGGTTAGCATCAGCCTTAGGATAGTGTTAGGGTTAGGCTTAGGGTTAGCATCAGCCGTAGGATAGTGTTAGGGTTAGGGGTAGCCTCAGCCCTAAGATAGTGTTAGAGTTAGCGTTAGGGTTTTCATCAGCACTAGGATAGTGTTAGGGTTAGGGTTAGGGTTAGCATCAGCCCTAGGATAGTGTTAGTGTTAGGGTTAGCATCAGCCCTAGGATAGTGTTAGGGTTAGGGTTAGGGTTAGCATCAGCCCTAGGATAGTATTACGGTTAGGGTTAGGGTTAGGGTTAGCGTTAGCATCAGCTATAGGATAGTGTTATGTTTAGGGTTAGGGTTAGCATCAGCCCTAGGATAGTGTTAGGGTTAGGGTTAGCCTCATCCCTAGGAGAGTGTTAGGGTTAGGGATAGGGTTAGCATCAGGCCTAGGATAGTGTTAGGGTTAGGGTTAGGGTTAGCATCAGCCCTAGGATAGTGTTAGCGTTAGAGTTAGCGTCAGGCCTAGGATAGTGTTAGGGTTAGGGTTAGCATCAGCCCTAGGATAGTGTCAGGGTTAGGGTTAGGGTTAGCATCAGCCCTAGGATAGTGTTAGGGTTAGGGTTAGGGTTAAAATCAGCCCTAGGATAGTGTTAGGGTTAGGGTTAGCATCAGCCCTAGGATAGTTTTAGGGTTAGGATTAGGGTTAGCATCAGCCCTAGGATAGTGTTTGGGTTAGGGTTAGGGTTAGCATTAGCCCTAGGATAGTGTTAGGGTTAGGGTTAGCATCAGGCCTAGGATAGTGTTAGGGTTAGGGTTGGCATCAGCCCTAGGAGAGTGTTAGGGTTAGGGTTAGGGTTAGCATCAGCCCTAGGAGAGTGTTAGGGTTAGGGTTAACATCAGCCCTAGGATAGTGTTAGGGTTAGGGTTAGGGTTAGCATCAGCCCTAGGGTAGTGTTAGGGTTAGGGTTAGGGTTAGCATCAGCCCTAGGATATTATTAGGGTTAGGGTTAGCATCAGCCTTAGGAGAGTGTTAGGGTTAAGGTTAGGGTTAACACCAGGCCTAGGATAGTGTTAGTGTTAGGGTTAGCATCAGCCTTAGGATAGTGCTAGGGTTAGTGTTAGGGTTAGCATCAGCCCTAGGATAGTGTTAGGGTTAGGGTTAGGGTTAGCATCAGCCCTAGGATAGTGTTAGTGTTAGGGTTTGCATCAGCCCTAGGATAGTGTTAGGGTTAGGGTTAGGGTTAGGGTTAGCGTTAGCATCAGCTCTAGGATAGTGTTAGGTTTAGGCTTAGGATTAGCATCAGCCATAGGATAGTGTTAGGGTTAGGGTTAGCATCAGCCCTAGGCTAGTGTTAGGGTTAGGGTTAGGGTTAGCATCAGCCCTAGGATAATGTTATGGTTAGGGTTAGCATCAACCCTAGGATAGTGTTAGGGTTAGGGATAGGGTTAGCCTCCGCCCTAGGATAGTGTTAGGGTTAGGGTTAGCATCAGCCCTAGGATAGTGTTAGGGTTAGGGTTAGCATCAGGCCTAGGATAGTGTTAGGGTTAGGGTTAGCATCAGCCCTAGGAGAGTGTTAGGGTTAGGGTTACGGTTAGCATGAGCCCTAGCATAGTGTTAGGGTAGGGTTAACATCAGCCCTAGGATAGTGTTAGGGTTAGGGTTAGCATCAGGCCTAGGATAGTGTTAGGGTTAGGGTTAGCATCAGCCCTAAGAGAGTGTTAGAGTTAGGGTTAGGGTTAGCATCAGCACTAGCATAGTGTTAGGGTTAGGGTTAACATCAGCCCTAGGATAGTGTTAGGGTTAGGGTTAGGGTTAGCATCAGCTCTAGGATAGTGTTAGGTTTAGGGTTAGCATCAGACCTAGGATAGTGTTAGGGTTAGGGTTAGGGTAAGCATCAGCAATAGGATAGTGTAAGTGTTAGGGTTAGGGTTAGCATCAGGCCTAGGATAGTGTTAGGGTTAGGGTTAGCATCAGCCCTAGGATAGTGTTAGCGTTCGGGTTAGGGTTAGCATCAGCCCTAGGATAGTATTAGGGTTAGGGTTAGCATCAGCCCTAGGATAGTGTTAGGGGTAGGGTTAGGGTTAGCACCAGGCCTAGGATAGTGTTAGTGTTAGGGTTAGCATCAGCCTTAGGATAGTGTTAGGGTCAGGGTTAGGGTTAGCATCAGCCGTAGGATAGTGTTAGGGTTAGGGGTAGCCTCAGCCCTAAGATAGTGTTAGAGTTAGCGTTAGGGTTTTCATCAGCACTAGGATAGTGTTAGGGTTAGGGTTAGGGTTAGCATCAGCCCTAGGATAGTGTTAGTGTTAGGGTTAGCATCAGCCCTAGGATAGTGTTAGGGTTAGGGTTAGGGTTAGCATCAGCCCTAGGATAGTATTACGGTTAGGGTTAGGGTTAGGGTTAGCGTTAGCATCAGCTATAGGATAGTGTTAGGTTTAGGGTTAGGGTTAGCATCAGCCCTAGGATAGTGTTAGGGTTAGGGTTAGCCTCATCCCTAGGAGAGTGTTAGGGTTAGGGATAGGGTTAGCATCAGGCCTAGGATAGTGTTAGGGTTAGGGTTAGTGTTAGCATCAGCCCTAGGATAGTGTTAGCGTTAGAGTTAGCATCAGGCCTAGGATAGTGTTAGGGTTAGGGTTAGCATCAGCCCTAGGATAGTGTTAGGGTTAGGGTTAGGGTTAGCATCAGCCCTAGGATAGTGTTAGGGTTAGGGTTAGGGTTAGCATCAGCCCTAGGATAGTGTTAGGGTTAGGGTTACCATCAGCCCTAGGATAGTTTTAGGGTTGGGGTTAGGGTTAGCATCAGCCCTAGGATAGTGTTAGGGTTAGGGTTAGCATCAGCCCTAGGATAGTGTTAGGGTTAGGGTTAGGGTTAGCATCAGCCATAGGATAGTGTTAGGGTTAGGGTTAGCATCAACCCTAGGATAGTGTTAGGGTTAGGGTTAGGGTTATCATCAGCCCTAGGATAGTGTTATGGTTAGGGTTAGCATCAGCCCTAGGATAGTGTTAGGGTTAGGGTTGGCATCAGCCCTAGGAGAGTGTTAGGGTTAGGGTTAGGGTTAGCATCAGCCCTAGGAGAGTGTTAGAGTTAAGGTTAACATCAGCCCTAGGATAGTGTTAGGGTTAGGGTTAGGGTTAGCCTCAGCCCTAGGAGAGTGTTAGAGTTAGGGTTAGGGTTAGCATCAGCCCTAGGATAGTGTTAGGGTTAGGGTTAGGGTTAGCATCAGCCCTAGGATAGTGTTAGTGTTAGGGTTAGCATCAGCCCTAGGATAGTGTTAGGGTTAGGGTTAGGGTTATCATCAGGCCTAGGATAGTGTTAGGGTTAGGGTTAGGGTTAGCATCAGTTCAAGGATAGTGTTAGGGTTAGCGTTAGGGTTAGCATCAGCCCTAGGATAGTGTTAGGGTTAGGGTTAGCATCAGCCCTAGGATAGTGTTAAGATTAGGGTTAGGGTTAGCATCAGCCCTAGGATAGTGTTGGGTTTAGGGTTAGCATCAGACCTAGGATAGTGTTAGGGTTAGGGTTAGGGTTAGCATTAGCCCTAGGATAGTGTAAGTGTTAGGGTTAGGGTTAGCATTAGGCCTAGGATAGTGTTAGGGTTAGTGTTAGCATCAGCCCTAGGATAGTGTTAGGGTTAGGGTTAGGGTTATCATCAGCCCTAAGATAATGTTAGGGGTAGGGTTAGGGTTAGCATCAGCCCTAGCATAGTATAAGGGTTAGGGCTAGCATCAGCCCTAGGATAGTGTTAGGGTTAGGGATAGGGTTAGCCTCAGCCCTAGGATAGTGTTAGGGTTAGGGTTAGCATCAGCCCTAGGATAGTGTTAGGGTTAGGGTTAGCATCAGGCCTAGGACAGTGTTAGGGTTAGGGTTAGCATCAGCCCTAGGAGAGTGTTAGGGTTAGGGTTACGGTTAGCATCAGCCCTAGCATAGTGTTAGGGTTAGGGTTAACATCAGCCCTAGGATAGTGTTAGGGTTAGGGTTAGCATCAGCCCTAGGATAGTGTTAGGGTTAGGGTTAGGGTTAGCATCAGCTCTAGGATAGTGTTAGGTTTAGGGTTAGCATCAGACCTAGGATAGTGTTAGGGTTAGGGTTAGGGTAAGCATCAGCCCTAGGATAGTGTAAGTGTTAGGGTTAGGGTTAGCATCAGGCCTAGGATAGTGTTAGGGTTAGGGTTAGCATCAGCCCTAGGATAGTGTTAGCGTTCGGGTTAGGGTTAGCATCAGCCCTAGGATAGTATTAGGGTTAGGGTTAGCATCAGCCCTAGGATAGTGTTAGGGGTAGGGTTAGGGTTAGCACCAGGCCTAGGATAGTGTTAGTGTTAGGGTTAGCATCAGCCTTAGGATAGTGTTAGGGTTAGGCTTAGGGTTAGCATCAGCCGTAGGATAGTGTTAGGGTTCGGGGTAGCCTCAGCCCTAAGATAGTGTTAGAGTTAGCGTTAGGGTTTTCATCAGCACTAGGATAGTGTTAGGGTTAGGGTTAGGGTTAGCATCAGCCCTAGGATAGTGTTAGTGTTAGGGTTAGCATCAGCCCTAGGATAGTGTTAGGGTTAGGGTTAGGGTTAGCATCAGCCCTAGGATAGTATTACGGTTAGGGTTAGGGTTAGGGTTAGCGTTAGCATCAGCTATAGGATAGTGTTAGGTTTAGGGTTAGGGTTAGCATCAGCCCTAGGATAGTGTTAGGGTTAGGGTTAGCCTCATCCCTAGGAGAGTGGTAGGGTTAGGGATAGGGTTAGCATCAGCCCTAGGATAGTGTTAGCGTTAGAGTTAGCGTCAGGCCTAGGATAGTGTTAGGGTTAGGGTTAGCATCAGCCCTAGGATAGTGTTAGGGTTAGGGTTAGGGTTAGCATCAGCCCTAGGATAGTGTTAGGGTTAGGGTTAGGGTTAGCATCAGCCCTAGGATAGTGTTAGGGTTAGGGTTAGCATCAGCCCTAGGATAGTTTTAGGGTTAGGGTTAGGGTTAGCATCAGCCCTAGGATAGTGTTTGGGTTAGGGTTAGGGTTAGCATTAGCCCTAGGATAGTGTTAGGGTTAGGGTTAGCATCAGGCCTAGGATAGTGTTAGGGTTAGGGTTGGCATCAGCCCTAGGAGAGTGTTAGGGTTAGGGTTAGGGTTAGCATCACCCCTAGGAGAGTGTTAGGGTTAGGGTTAACATCAGCCCTAGGATAGTGTTAGGGTTAGGGTTAGGGTTAGCATCAGCCCTAGGGTAGTGTTAGGGTTAGGGTTAGGGTTAGCATCAGCCCTAGGATATTATTAGGGTTAGGGTTAGCATCAGCCTTAGGAGAGTGTTAGGGTTAAGGTTAGGGTTAACACCAGGCCTAGGATAGTGTTAGTGTTAGGGTTAGCATCAGCCTTAGGATAGTGCTAGGGTTAGTGTTAGGGTTAGCATCAGCCCTAGGATAGTGTTAGGGTTAGGGTTAGGGTTAGCATCAGCCCTAGGATAGTGTTAGTGTTAGGGTTTGCATCAGCCCTAGGATAGTGTTAGGGTTAGGGTTAGGGTTAGGGTTAGCGTTAGCATCAGCTCTAGGATAGTGTTAGGTTTAGGCTTAGGATTAGCATCAGCCATAGGATAGTGTTAGGGTTAGGGTTAGCATCAGCCCTAGGCTAGTGTTAGGGTTAGGGTTAGGGTTAGCATCAGCCCTAGGATAATGTTATGGTTAGGGTTAGCATCAACCCTAGGATAGTGTTAGGGTTAGGGATAGGGTTAGCCTCCGCCCTAGGATAGTGTTAGGATTAGGGTTAGCATCAGCCCTAGGATAGTGTTAGGGTTAGGGTTAGCATCAGGCCTAGGATAGTGTTAGGGTTAGGGTTAGCATCAGCCCTAGGAGAGTGTTAGGGTTAGGGTTACGGTTAGCATGAGCCCTAGCATAGTGTTAGGGTTAGGGTTAACATCAGCCCTAGGATAGTGTTAGGGTTAGGGTTAGCATCAGGCCTAGGATAGTGTTAGGGTTAGGGTTAGCATCAGCCCTAAGAGAGTGTTAGAGTTAGGGTTAGGGTTAGCATCTGCCCTAGCATAGTGTTAGGGTTAGGGTTAACATCAGCCCTAGGATAGTGTTAGGGTTAGGGTTAGGGTTAGCATCAGCTCTAGGATAGTGTTAGGTTTAGGGTTAGCATCAGACCTAGGATAGTGTTAGGGTTAGGGTTAGGGTAAGCATCAGCAATAGGATAGTGTAAGTGTTAGGGTTAGGGTTAGCATCAGGCCTAGGATAGTGTTAGGGTTAGGGTTAGCATCAGCCCTAGGATAGTGTTAGCGTTCGGGTTAGGGTTAGCATCAGCCCTAGGATAGTATTAGGGTTAGGGTTAGCATCAGCCCTAGGATAGTGTTAGGGGTAGGGTTAGGGTTAGCACCAGGCCTAGGATAGTGTTAGTGTTAGGGTTAGCATCAGCCTTAGGATAGTGTTAGGGTCAGGGTTAGGGTTAGCATCAGCCGTAGGATAGTGTTAGGGTTAGGGGTAGCCTCAGCCCTAAGATAGTGTTAGAGTTAGCGTTAGGGTTTTCATCAGCCCTAGGATAGTGTTAGGGTTAGGGTTAGGGTTAGCATCAGCCCTAGGATAGTATTACGGTTAGGGTTAGGGTTAGGGTTAGCGTTAGCATCAGCTATAGGATAGTGTTAGGTTTAGGGTTAGGGTTAGCATCAGCCCTAGGATAGTGTTAGGGTTAGGGTTAGCCTCATCCCTAGGAGAGTGTTAGGGTTAGGGATAGGGTTAGCATCAGGCCTAGGATAGTGTTAGGGTTAGGGTTAGTGTTAGCATCAGCCCTAGGATAGTGTTAGCGTTAGAGTTAGCATCAGGCCTAGGATAGTGTTAGGGTTAGGGTTAGCATCAGCCCTAGGATAGTGTTAGGGTTAGGGTTAGGGTTAGCATCAGCCCTAGGATAGTGTTAGGGTTAGGGTTAGGGTTAGCATCAGCCCTAGGATAGTGTTAGGGTTAGGGTTAGCATCAGCCCTAGGATAGTGTTAGGGTTAGGGTTAGGGTTAGCATCAGCCCTAGGATAGTGTTAGGGTTAGGGTTAGCATCAGCCCTAGGATAGTGTTAGGGTTAGGGTTAGGGTTAGCATCAGCCCTAGGATAGTGTTAGGGTTAGGGTTAGCATCAGCCCTAGGATAGTGTTAGGGTTAGGGTTAGGGTTAGCATCAGCCATAGGATAGTGTTAGGGTTAGGGTTAGCATCAACCCTAGGATAGTGTTAGGGTTAGGGTTAGGGTTATCATCAGCCCTAGGATAGTGTTATGGTTAGGGTTAGCATCAGCCCTAGGATAGTGTTAGGGTTAGGGTTGGCATCAGCCCTAGGAGAGTGTTAGGGTTAGGGTTAGGGTTAGCATCAGCCCTAGGAGAGTGTTAGGGTTAAGGTTAACATCAGCCCTAGGATAGTGTTAGGGTTAGGGTTAGGGTTAGCCTCAGCCCTAGGAGAGTGTTAGAGTTAGGGTTAGGGTTAGCATCAGCCCTAGGATAGTGTTAGGGTTAGGGTTAGGGTTAGCATCAGCCCTAGGATAGTGTTAGTGTTAGGGTTAGCATCAGCCCTAGGATAGTGTTAGGGTTAGGGTTAGGGTTATCATCAGGCCTAGGATAGTGTTAGGGTTAGGGTTAGGGTTAGCATCAGTTCAAGGATAGTGTTAGGGTTAGCGTTAGGGTTAGCATCAGCCCTAGGATAGTGTTAGGGTTAGGGTTAGCATCAGCCCTAGGATAGTGTTAAGATTAGGGTTAGGGTTAGCATCAGCCCTAGGATAGTGTTGGGTTTAGGGTTAGCATCAGACCTAGGATAGTGTTAGGGTTAGGGTTAGGGTTAGCATTAGCCCTAGGATAGTGTAAGTGTTAGGGTTAGGGTTAGCATTAGGCCTAGGATAGTGTTAGGGTTAGTGTAAGCATCAGCCCTAGGATAGTGTTAGGGTTAGGGTTAGGGTTATCATCAGCCCTAGGATAATGTTAGGGTTAGGGTTAGGGTTAGCATCAGCCCTAGCATAGTATAAGGGTTAGGGCTAGCATCAGCCCTAGGATAGTGTTAGGGTTAGGGATAGGGTTAGCCTCAGCCCTAGGATAGTGTTAGGGTTAGGGTTAGCATCAGCCCTAGGATAGTGTTAGGGTTAGGGTTAGCATCAGGCCTAGGATAGTGTTAGGGTTATGGTTAGCATCAGCCCTAGGAGAGTGTTAGGGTTAGGGTTACGGTTAGCATCAGCCCTAGCATAGTGTTAGGGTTAGGGTTAACATCAGCCCTAGGATAGTGTTAGGGTTAGGGTTAGCATCAGCCCTAGGATAGTGTTAGGGTTAGGGTTAGGGTTAGCATCAGCTCTAGGATAGTGTTAGGTTTAGGGTTAGCATCAGACCTAGGATAGTGTTAGGGTTAGGGTTAGGGTAAGCATCAGCCCTAGGATAGTGTAAGTGTTAGGGTTAGGGTTAGCATCAGGCCTAGGATAGTGTTAGGGTTAGGGTTAGCATCAGCCCTAGGATAGTGTTAGCGTTCGGGTTAGGGTTAGCATCAGCCCTAGGATAGTATTAGGGTTAGGGTTAGCATCAGCCCTAGGATAGTGTTAGGGGTAGGGTTAGGGTTAGCACCAGGCCTAGGATAGTGTTAGTGTTAGGGTTAGCATCAGCCTTAGGATAGTGTTAGGGTTAGGCTTAGGGTTAGCATCAGCCGTAGGATAGTGTTAGGGTTCGGGGTAGCCTCAGCCCTAAGATAGTGTTAGAGTTAGCGTTAGGGTTTTCATCAGCACTAGGATAGTGTTAGGGTTAGGGTTAGGGTTAGCATCAGCCCTAGGATAGTGTTAGTGTTAGGGTTAGCATCAGCCCTAGGATAGTGTTAGGGTTAGGGTTAGGGTTAGCATCAGCCCTAGGATAGTATTACGGTTAGGGTTAGGGTTAGGGTTAGCGTTAGCATCAGCTATAGGATAGTGTTAGGTTTAGGGTTAGGGTTAGCATCAGCCCTAGGATAGTGTTAGGGTTAGGGTTAGCCTCATCCCTAGGAGAGTGTTAGGGTTAGGGATAGGGTTAGCATCAGGCCTAGGATAGTGTTAGGGTTAGGGTTAGGGTTAGCATCAGCCCTAGGATAGTGTTAGCGTTAGAGTTAGCATCAGGCCTAGGATAGTGTTAGGGTTAGGGTTATCATCAGCCCTAGGATAGTGTTAGGGTTAGGGTTAGGGTTAGCATCAGCCCTAGGATAGTGTTAGGGTTAGGGTTAGGGTTAGCATCAGCCCTAGGATAGTGTTAGGGTTAGGGTTAGCATCAGCCCTAGGATAGTTTTAGGGTTAGGGTTAGGGTTAGCATCAGCCCTAGGATAGTGTTTGGGTTAGGGTTAGGGTTAGCATTAGCCCTAGGATAGTGTTAGGGTTAGGGTTAGCATCAGGCCTAGGATAGTGTTAGGGTTAGGGTTGGCATCAGCCCTAGGAGAGTGTTAGGGTTAGGGTTAGGGTTAGCATCAGCCCTAGGAGAGTGTTAGGGTTAGGGTTAACATCAGCCCTAGGATAGTGTTAGGGTTAGGGTTAGGGTTAGCATCAGCCCTAGGGTAGTGTTAGGGTTAGGGTTAGGGTTAGCATCAGCCCTAGGATATTATTAGGGTTAGGGTTAGCATCAGCCTTAGGAGAGTGTTAGGGTTAAGGTTAGGGTTAACACCAGGCCTAGGATAGTGTTAGTGTTAGGGTTACCATCAGCCTTAGGATAGTGCTAGGGTTAGTGTTAGGGTTAGCATCAGCCCTAGGATAGTGTTAGGGTTAGGGTTAGGGTTAGCATCAGCCCTAGGATAGTGTTAGTGTTAGGGTTTGCATCAGCCCTAGGATAGTGTTAGAGTTAGGGTTAGGGTTAGGGTTAGCGTTAGCATCAGCTCTAGGATAGTGTTAGGTTTAGGCTTAGGATTAGCATCAGCCATAGGATAGTGTTAGGGTTAGGGTTAGCATCAGCCCTAGGCTAGTGTTAGGGTTAGGGTTAGGGTTAGCATCAGCCCTAGGATAATGTTATGGTTAGGGTTAGCATCAACCCTAGGATAGTGTTAGGGTTAGGGATAGGGTTAGCCTCCGCCCTAGGATAGTGTTAGGGTTAGGGTTAGCATCAGCCCTAGGATAGTGTTAGGGTTAGGGTTAGCATCAGGCCTAGGATAGTGTTAGGGTTAGGGTTAGCATCAGCCCTAGGAGAGTGTTAGGGTTAGGGTTACGGTTAGCATCAGCCCTAGCATAGTGTTAGGGTTAGGGTTAACATCAGCCCTAGGATAGTGTTAGGGTTAGGGTTAGCATCAGGCCTAGGATAGTGTTAGGGTTAGGGTTAGCATCAGCCCTAAGAGAGTGTTAGAGTTAGGGTTAGGGTTAGCATCAGCCCTAGCATAGTGTTAGGGTTAGGGTTAACATCAGCCCTAGGATAGTGTTAGGGTTAGGGTTAGGGTTAGCATCAGCTCTAGGATAGTGTTAGGTTTAGGGTTAGCATCAGACCTAGGATAGTGTTAGGGTTAGGGTTAGGGTAAGCATCAGCAATAGGATAGTGTAAGTGTTAGGGTTAGGGTTAGCATCAGGCCTAGGATAGTGTTAGGGTTAGGGTTAGCATCAGCCCTAGGATAGTGTTAGCGTTCGGGTTAGGGTTAGCATCAGCCCTAGGATAGTATTAGGGTTAGGGTTAGCATCAGCCCTAGGATAGTGTTAGGGGTAGGGTTAGGGTTAGCACCAGGCCTAGGATAGTGTTAGTGTTAGGGTTAGCATCAGCCTTAGGATAGTGTTAGGGTCAGGGTTAGGGTTAGCATCAGCCGTAGGATAGTGTTAGGGTTAGGGGTAGCCTCAGCCCTAAGATAGTGTTAGAGTTAGCGTTAGGGTTTTCATCAGCACTAGGATAGTGTTAGGGTTAGGGTTAGGGTTAGCATCAGCCCTAGGATAGTGTTAGTGTTAGGGTTAACATCAGCCCTAGGATAGTGTTAGGGTTAGGGTTAGGGTTAGCATCAGCCCTAGGATAGTATTACGGTTAGGGTTAGGGTTAGGGTTAGCGTTAGCATCAGCTATAGGATAGTGTTAGGTTTAGGGTTAGGGTTAGCATCAGCCCTAGGATAGTGTTAGGGTTAGGGTTAGCCTCATCCCTAGGAGAGTGTTAGGGTTAAGGATAGGGTTAGCATCAGGCCTAGGATAGTGTTAGGGTTAGGGTTAGTGTTAGCATCAGCCCTAGGATAGTGTTAGCGTTAGAGTTAGCATCAGGCCTAGGATAGTGTTAGGGTTAGGGTTAGCATCAGCCCTAGGATAGTGTTAGGGTTAGGGTTAGGGTTAGCATCAGCCCTAGGATAGTGTTATGGTTAGGGTTAGGGTTAGCATCAGCCCTAGGATAGTGTTAGGGTTAGGGTTAGCATCAGCCCTAGGATAGTTTTAGGGTTAGGGTTAGGGTTAGCATCAGCCCTAGGATAGTGTTAGGGTTAGGGTTAGCATCAGCCCTAGGATAGTGTTAGGGTTAGGGTTAGGGTTAGCATCAGCCCTAGGATAGTGTTAGGGTTAGGGTTAGCATCAGCCCTAGGATAGTGTTAGGGTTAGGGTTAGGGTTAGCATCAGCCATAGGATAGTGTTAGGGTTAGGGTTAGCATCAACCCTAGGATAGTGTTAGGGTTAGGGTTAGGGTTATCATCAGCCCTAGGATAGTGTTATGGTTAGGGTTAGCATCAGCCCTAGGATAGTGTTAGGGTTAGGGTTGGCATCAGCCCTAGGAGAGTGTTAGGGTTAGGGTTAGGGTTAGCATCAGCCCTAGGAGAGTGTTAGGGTTAAGGTTAACATCAGCCCTAGGATAGTGTTAGGGTTAGGGTTAGGGTTAGCCTCAGCCCTAGGAGAGTGTTAGAGTTAGGGTTAGGGTTAGCATCAGCCCTAGGAGAGTGTTAGGGTTAGGGTTAGGGTTAGCATCAGCCCTAGGATAGTGTTAGTGTTAGGGTTAGCATCAGCCCTAGGATAGTGTTAGGGTTAGGGTTAGGGTTATCATCAGGCCTAGGATAGTGTTAGGGTTAGGGTTAGGGTTAGCATCAGTTCAAGGATAGTGTTAGGGTTAGCGTTAGGGTTAGCATCAGCCCTAGGATAGTGTTAGGGTTAGGGTTAGCATCAGCCCTAGGATAGTGTTAAGATTAGGGTTAGGGTTAGCATCAGCCCTAGGATAGTGTTGGGTTTAGGGTTAGCATCAGACCTAGGATAGTGTTAGGGTTAGGGTTAGGGTTAGCATTAGCCCTAGGATAGTGTAAGTGTTAGGGTTAGGGTTAGCATTAGGCCTAGGATAGTGTTAGGGTTAGTGTTAGCATCAGCCCTAGGATAGTGTTAGGGTTAGGGTTAGGGTTATCATCAGCCCTAGGATAATGTTAGGGTTAGGGTTAGGGTTAGCATCAGCCCTAGCATAGTATAAGGGTTAGGGCTAGCATCAGCCCTAGGATAGTGTTAGGGTTAGGTTTAGGGTTAGCATCAGCCCTAGGATAGTGCTAGTGTTAGGGTTAGCATCAGCCCTAGGATAGTGTTAGGGTTAGGGTTAGGGTTAGCATCAGCCCTAGGATAGTGTTAGGGTTAGGGTTAGGGTTAGCCTCCGCCCTAGGATAGTGTTAGGGTTAGGGTTAGGGTCAGCATCAGCCCTAGGATAGTGTTAGGGTTAGGGTTAACATAAACCCTTGGATATTGTTAGGGTTAGGGTTAGGGTTATCATCAGGCCTAGGATAGTGTTAGGGTTAGGGTTAGGATTAGCATCAGTTCAAGGATAGTGTTAGGGTTAGCGTTAGGGTTAGGGTTAGCGTTAGCATCAGCTCTAGGATAGTGTTAGGGTTAGGGTTAGGGTTAGCATCAGCCCTAGGATAGTGTTAGGGTTAGGGTTAGGGTTAGCATCTGCCCTGGGATAGTGTTAGTGTTAGGGTTAGCATCCTCCCTAGGATAGTGTTAGGGTTAGGGTTTAGGGTTAGCATCTGCCCTAGGATAGTGTTAGTGTTAGGGTTAGCATCAGCCCTAGGATAGTGTTAGGGTTAGGGTTAGGGTTAGCATCAGCCCTAGGATAGTGTTAGGGTTAGGGTTAGCATCAACCCTAGGATAGTGTTAGGGTTAGGGTTAGGGTTAGCATCAGCCCTAGGATAGTGTTAGGGTTAGGGTTAGCCTCAGCCCTAGGAGAGTGTTAGGGTTAGGGATAGGGTTAGCATCAGGCCTAGGATAGTGTTAGGCTTAGGGTTAGGGTTAGCATCAGCCCTAGGATAGTGTTAGCGTTAGGTTTAGCATCAGGCCTAGGATAGTGTTAGGGTTAGGGTTAGCATCAGCCCTAGGACAGTGTTAGGGTTAGGGTTAGGGTTAGCATCAGCCCTAGGATAGTGTTAGTGTTAGCGTTAGGGTTAGCATCAGCCCTAGGATAGTGTTTGGGTTAGGGTTAGCATCAGCCCTAGGATAGTTTAAGGGTTAGGGTTAGGGTTAGCATCAGCCCTAGGATAGTGTTAGGGTTAGGGTTAGCATCAGCCCTAGGATAGTGTTAGGGTTAGGGTTAGGGTTAGCATCAGCCCTAGGATAGTGTTAGGGTTAGGGTTAGCATCAGCCCTAGGATAGTGTTAGGGTTAGGGTTAGGGTTAGCATCAGCCCTAGGATAGTGTTAAGGTTAGGGTTAGCATCAACCATAGGATAGTGTTAGGGTTAGGGTTAGGGTTAGCATCAGCCCTAGGATAGTGTTAGGGTTAGGGTTAGCATCAGCCCTAGGATAGTGTTAGGGTTAGGGTTAGCATCAGCCCTAGGATAGTGTTAGGGTTAAGGTTAGCATCAACCCTAGGATAGTGTTTGGGTTAGGGTTAGGGTTAGCATTAGCCCTAGGATAGTGTTAGGGTTAGGGTTAGCATCAGGCCTAGGATAGTGTTAGGGTTAGGGTTAGGGTTAGCACCAGGCCTAGCATAGTGTTAGTGTTAGGGTTAGCATCAGCCTTAGGATAGTGTTAGGGTTAGGGTTAGGGTTAGCATCAGCCGTAGGATAGTGTTAGGGTTAGGGTTAGCGTCAGCCCTAAGATAGTGTTAGAGTTAGGGTTAGGGTTAGCATCAGCCCTAGGATAGTGTTAGGGTTAGGGTTAGGGTTAGCATCAGCCCTAGGATAGTGTTAGTGTTAGGGTTAGCATCAGCCCTAGGATAGTGTTAGGGTTAGGGTTAGGGTTAGCATCCGCCCTAGGATAGTGTTAGGGTTAGGGTTAGGGTTAGCATCCGCCCTAGGATAGTGTTAGGGTTAGGGTTAGGGTTAGCATCAGCCCTAGGATAGTGTTAGGGTTAGGGTTAACATAAACCCTAGGATATTGTTAGGGTTAGGTTTAGGGTTATCATCAGGCCTAGGATAGTGTTAGCGTTAGGGTTAGGGTTAGCATCAGTTCAAGGATAGTGTTAGGGTTAGCGTTAGGGTTAGCATCAGCCCTAGGATAGTGTTAGGTTTGGGGTTAGCATCAGCCCTAGGATAGTGTTAGGGTTAGGCTTAGGGTTAGCATCAACCCCACGAGAGTGTTAGGGTTAGGGTTAGCATCAACCCTAGGATAGTATTTGGGTTAGGGTTAGGGTTAGCATCAGCCCTAGGATAGTGTTAGGGTTAGGGTTAGCCTCAGCCCTAGGAGAGTGTTAGGGTTAGGGATAGGGTTAGCATCAGGCCTAGGATAGTGTTAGGGTTACGGTTAGGGTTAGGGTTAGGGTTAGCATCAGCTCTAGGATAGTGTTAGGGTTAGGGTTAGGGTTAGCATCAGCCCTAGGATAGTGTTAGTGTTAGGGTTAGCATCAGCCCTAGGATAGTGTTAGGGTTAGGGTTAGGGTTAGCATCAGCCCTAGGATAGTGTTAGGGTTAGGATCAGCCCTACGATAGTGTTAGGGTTAGGGTTAGGGTTAGCATCAGCCCTAGGATAGTGTTAGGGTTAGGGTTAGCATCAACCCTAGGATAGTGTTAGGGTTAGGGTTAGGGTTAGCATCAGCCCTAGGATAGTGTTAGGGTTAGAGTTAGCCTCAGCCCTAGGAGAGTGTTAGGGTTAGGGATAGGGTTAGCATCAGGCCTAGGATAGTGTTAGGGTTAGGGTTAGGGTTAGCATCAGCCCTAGGATAGTGTTAGGGTTAGGGTTAGCATCAGGCCTAGGATAGTGTTAGGGTTAGGGTTAGCATCTGCCCTAGGAGAGTGTTAGGGTTAGGGTTAGGGTTAGCATCAGCCCTAGGATAGTGTTAGGGTTAGGGTTAGGGTTAGCATCAGCCCTAGGATAGTGTTATGGTTAGGGTTAGCATCAGCCCTAGGATAGTTTTAGGGTTAGGGTTAGGGTTAGCATCAGTCCTAGGATAGTGTTAGGGTTAGGGTTAGCATCAGCCCTAGGATAGTGTTAGGGTTAGGGTTAGCATCAACCCTAAGATAGTGTTTGGGTTAGGGTTAGGGTTAGCATTATCCCTAGGATAGTGTTAGGGTAAGGGTTAGCATTAGGCCTAGGGTAGTGTTAGGGTTAGGGTTAGCATCAGCCCTAGGAGAGTGTTAGGGTTAGGGTTAGGGTTTGCATCAGCCCTAGGAGAGTGTTAGGGTTAGGGTTAACATCAGCCCAAGGATATTGTTAGGGTTAGGGTTAGGGTTATCATCAGGCCTAGGATAGTGTTAGGGTTAGGGTTAGCATCAGTTCAAGGATAGTGTTAGGTTTAGCGTTAGGGTTAGCATCAGCCCTAGGATAGTGTTAGGGTTAGGGTTAACATCAGCCCTAGGATAGTGTTAGGGTTAGGGTTAGGGTTAGCATCAGCTCTAGGATAGTGTTAGGTTTAGGGTTAGCATCAGCCCTAGGATCGTGTTAGGGTTAGGGTTAGGGTTAGCACCAGGCCTAGCATAGTGTTAGTGTTAGGGTTAGCATCAGCCTTAGGATAGTGTTAGGGTTAGGGTTAGGGTAAGCATCAGCCGTAGGATAGTGTTAGGGTTAGGGTTAGCGTCAGCCCTAAGATAGTGTTAGAGTTATTGTTAGGGTTAGCATCAGCCCTAGGATAGTGTTATGGTTAGGGTTAGGGTTAGCATCAGCCCTAGGATAGTGTTAGTGTTAGGGTTAGCATCAGCCCTAGGATAGTGTTAGGGTTAGGGTTAGGGTTAGCATCCACCCTAGGATAGTGTTAGGGTTAGGGTTAGGGTTAGCATCAGCCCTAGGATAGTGTTAGGGTTAGGGTTAACATAAACCCTAGGATATTGTTAGGGTTAGGTTTAGGGTTATCATCAGGCCTAGGATAGTGTTAGGGTTAGGGTTAGGGTTAGCATCAGTTCAAGGATAGTGTTAGGGTTAGCGTTAGGGTTAGCATCAGCCCTAGGATAGTGTTAGGTTTAGGGTTAGCATCAGCCCTAGGATAGTGTTAGGGTTAGGCTTAGGGTTAGCATCAGCCCTAGGAGAGTGTTAGGGTTAGGGTTAGCATCAACCGTAGGATAGTATTTGGGTTAGGGTTAGGGTTAGCATCAGCCCTAGGATAGTGTTAGGGTTAGGGTTAGCCTCAGCCCTAGGAGAGTGTTAGGGTTAGGGATAGGGTTAGCATCAGGCCTAGGATAGTGTTAGGGTTACGGTTAGGATTAGGGTTAGGGTTAGCATCAGCTCTAGGATAGTGTTAGGGTTAGGGTTAGGGTTAGCATCAGCCCTAGGATAGTGTTAGTGTTAGGGTTAGCATCAGCCCTAGGATAGTGTTAGGGTTAGGGTTAGGGTTAGCATCAGCCCTAGGATAGTGTTAGGGTTAGCATCAGCCCTACGATAGTGTTAGGGTTAGGGTTAGGGTTAGCATCAGCCCTAGGATAGTGTTAGGGTTAGGGTTAGCATCAACCCTAGGATAGTGTTAGGGTTAGGGTTAGGGTTAGCATCAGCCCTAGGATAGTGTTAGGGTTAGAGTTAGCCTCAGCCCTAGGAGAGTGTTATGGTTAGGGATAGGGTTAGCATCAGGCCTAGGATAGTGTTAGGGTTAGGGTTAGGGTTAGCATCAGCCCTAGGATAGTGTTAGGGTTAGGGTTAGCATCAGGCCTAGGATAGTGTTAGGGTTAGGGTTAGCATCTGCCCTAGGAGAGTGTTAGGGTTAGGGTTAGGGTTAGCATCAGCCCTAGGATAGTGTTAGGGTTAGGGTTAGGGTTAGCATCAGCCCTAGGATAGTGTTGTGGTTACGGTTAGCATCAGCCCTAGGATAGTTTTAGGGTTAGGGTTAGGGTTAGCATCAGCCCTAGGATAGTGTTAGGGTTAGGGTTAGCATCAGCCCTAGGATAGTGTTAGGGTTAGGGTTAGCATCAACCCTAAGATAGTGTTTGGGTTAGGGTTAGGGTAGGCATTATCCCTAGGATAGTGTTAGGGTAAGGGTTAGCATTAGGCCTAGGGTAGTGTTAGGGTTAGGGTTAGCGTCAGCCCTAGGAGAGTGTTAGGGTTAGGGTTAGGGTTTGCATCAGCCCTAGGAGAGTGTTAGGGTTAGGGTTAACATCAGCCCAAGGATAGTGTTAGGGTTAGGGTTAGGGTTATCATCAGGCCTAGGATAGTGTTAGGGTTAGGGTTAGCATCAGTTCAAGGATAGTGTTAGGTTTAGCGTTAGGGTTAGCATCAGCCCTAGGATAGTGTTAGGGTTAGGGTTAGCATCAGCCCTAGGATAGTGTTAAGGTTAGGCTTAGGGTTAGCATCAGCCCTAGGAGAGTGTTAGGATTAGGGTTAGCATCAACCACAGGATAGTGTTTAGGTTAGGGTTAGGGTTAGCATCAGCCCTAGGATAGTGTTAGGGTTAGGGTTAGCCTCAGCCCTAGGAGAGTGTTAGGGTTAGGGATAGGGTTAGCATCAGGCCTAGGATAGTGTTAGGGTGAGGGTTAGGGTTAGCATCAGCCCTAGGATAGTGTTAGGGTTAGGGCTAGCATCAGCCCTAGGATAGTGGTAGGGTTAGGGTTAGGGTTAGCACCAGGCCTAGCATAGTGTTAGTGTTAGGGTTAGCATCAGCCTTAGGATAGTGTTAGGGTTAGGGTTAGGGTTAGCATCAGCCGTAGGATAGTGTTAGGGTTAGGGTTAGCATCAGGCCTAGGATAGTGTTAGGGTTAGGGTTAGCATCAGCCCTAGGAGAGTGTTAGGGTTAGGGTTAGGGTTAGCATCAGCCCTAGGATAGTGTTAGGGTTAGGGTTAACATCAGCCCTAGGATAGTGTTAGGGTTAGGGTTAGGGTTAGCATCAGCTCTAGGATAGTGTTAGGTTTAGGGTTAGCATCAGACCTAGGATAGTGTTAGGGGTAGAGTTAGGGTAAGCATGAGCCCTAGGATAGTGTAAGTTTTAGGGTTAGGGTTAGCATCAGGCCTAGGATAGTGTTAGGGTTAGGGTTAGCATCAGCCCTAGGATAGTGTTAGGGTTCGTGTTAGGGTTAACATCAGCCCTAGGATAATATAAGGGTTAGGGTTAGCATCAGCCCTAGGATTGTGTTAGGGGTAGGGTTAGGGTTAGCACAAGGCCTAGGATAGTGATAGTGTTAGGGTTAGCATCAGCCTTAGGATAGTGTTAGGGTTAGGGTTAGGGTTAGCATCAGCCGTAGGATAGTGTTAGGGTTAGGGTTAGCCTCAGCCCTAAGATAGAGTTAGAGTTAGGGTTAGGGTTAGCATCAGCACTAGGATAGTGTTAGGGTTAGGGTTAGGGTTAGCATCATTCCTATTATAGTGTTAGTGTTAGGGTTAGCATCAGCCCTAGGATCGTGTTAGGGTTAGGGTTAGGGTTATCACCAGTCCTAGCATAGTGTTAGTGTTAGGGTTAGCATCAGGCTTAGGATAGTGTTAGGGTTAGGGTTAGGGTTAGCATCAGCCGTAGGATAGTGTTAGGGTTAGGGTTAGCGTCAGCCCTAAGATAGTGTTAGAGTTAGGGTTAGGGTTAGCATCAGCCCTAGGATAGTGTTAGGGTTAGGGTTAGGGTTAGCATCAGCCCTAGGATAGTGTTAGTGTTAGGGTTAGCATCAGCCCTAGGATAGTGTTAGGGTTAGGGTTAGGGTTAGCATCCGCCCTAGGATAGTGTTAGGGTTAGGGTTAGGGTTAGCATCAGCCCTAGGATAGTGTTAGGGTTAGGGTTAACATAAACCCTAGGATATTGTTAGGGTTAGGGTTAGGGTTATCATCAGGCCTAGGATAGTGTTAGGGTTAGTGTTAGGGTTAGCATCAGTTCAAGGATAGTGTTAGGGTTAGCGTTAGGGTTAGCATCAGCCCTAGGATAGTGCTAGGTTTAGGGTTAGCTTCAGCCCTAGGATAGTGTTAGGGTTAGGCTTAGGGTTAGCATCAGCCCTAGGAGAGTGTTAGGGTTAGGGTTAGCATCAACCCTAGGATAGTGTTTGGGTTAGGGTTAGGGTTAGCATCAGCCCTAGGATAGTGTTAGGGATAGGGTTAGCCTCAGCCCTAGGAGAGTGTTAGGGTTAGGGATAGGGTTAGCATCAGGCCTAGGATAGTGTTAGGGTTACGGTTAGGGTTAGGGTTAGCGTTAGCATCAGCTCTAGGATAGTGTTAGGGTTAGGGTTAGGATTAGCATCAGCCCTAGGATAGTGTTAGGGTTAGGGTTAGGGTTAGCATGAGCCCTAGGATAGTGTTAGTGTTAGGGTTAGCATCAGCCCTAGGATACTGTTAGGGTTAGGGTTAGGGTTAGCATCAGCCCTAGGATAGTGTTAGGGTTAGGGTTAGCATCAGCCCTAGGATAGTGTTAGGGTTAGGGTTAGGGTTAGCATCAGCCCTAGGATAGTGTTAGGGTTAGGGTTAGCATCAACCCTAGGATAGTGTTAGGGTTACGGTTAGGGTTAGCATCAGCCCTAGGATAGTGTTAGGGTTAGAGTTAGCCTCAGCCCTAGGAGAGTGTTAGGGTTAGGGATAGGGTTAGCATCAGGCCTAGGATAGTGTTAGGGTTAGGGTTAGGGTTAGCATCAGCCCTAGGATAGTGTTAGGGTTAGGGTTAGCATCAGGCCTAGGATAGTGTTAGGGTTAGGGTTAGCATCTGCCCTAGGAGAGTGTTAGGGTTAGGGTTAGGGTTAGCATCAGCCCTAGGATAGTGTTAGGGTTAGGGTTAGGGTTATCATCAGCCCTAGGATAGTGTTAGGGTTAGGGTTAGCATCAGCCCTAGGATAGTTTTAGGGTTAGGGTTAGGGTTAGCATCAGCCCTAGGATAGTGTTAGGGTTAGGGTTAGCATCAGCCCTAGGATAGTGTTAGCGTTAGGGTTAGCATCAACCCTAGGATAGTGTTTGGGTTAGGGTTAGGGTTAGCATTATCCCTAGGATAGTGTTAGGGTAAGGGTTAGCATTAGGTCTAGGGTAGTGTTAGGGTTAGGGTTAGCATCAGCCCTAGGAGAGTGTTAGGGTTAGGGTTAGGGTTTGCATCAGCCCTAGGAGAGTGTTAGGGTTAGGGTTAACATCAGCCCAAGGATAGTGTTAGGGTTAGGGTTAGGGTTATCATCAGGCCTAGGATAGTGTTAGGGTTAGGGTTAGGGTTAGCATCACTTCAAGGATAGTGTTAGGGTTAGCGTTAGGGTTAGCATCACCCCTAGGATAGTGTTAGGGTTAGGGTTAGCATCAGCCCTAGGATAGTGTTAGGGTTAGGCTTAGGGTTAGCATCAGCCCTAGGAGAGTGTTAGGGTTAGGGTTAGCATCAACCCTAGGATAGTGTTTGGGTTAGGGTTAGGGTTAGCATGAGCCCTAGGATAGTGTTAGGGTTAGGCTTAGCCTCAGCCCTAGGAGAGTGTTAGGGTTAGGGATAGGGTTAGCATCAGGCCTAGGATAGTGTTAGGGTGAGGGTTAGGATTAGCATCAGCCGTAGGATAGTGTTAGGGTTAGGGTTAGCCTCAGCCCTAAGATAGTGTTAGAGTTAGGGTTAGGGTTAGCATCAGCACTAGGATAGTGTTAGGGTTAGGGTTAGGGTTAGCATCAGCCCTAGGATAGTGTTAGTGTTAGGGTTAGCATCAGCCCTAGGATAGTGTTAGGGTTAGGGCTAGCATCAGCCCTAGGATAGTGTTAGGGTTCGTGTTAGGGTTAGCATCAGCCCTAGGATAGTATTAGTGTTAGGGTTAGCATCAGCCCTAGGATTGTGTTAGGGGTAGGGTTAGGGTTAGCACAAGGCCTAGGATAGTGTTAGTGTTAGGGTTAGCATCAGCCTTAGGATAGTGTTAGGGTTAGGGTTAGGGTTAGCATCAGCCGTAGGATAGTGTTAGGGTTAGGGTTAGCCTCAGCCCTAAGATAGTGTTAGAGTTAGGGTTAGGGTTAGCATCAGCACTAGGATAGTGTTACGGTTAGGGTTAGGGTTAGCGTCATTCCTAGGATAGTGTTAGTGTTAGGGTTAGCATCAGCCCTAGGATCGTGTTAGGGTTAGGGCTAGCATCAGCCCTAGGATAGTGTTAGGGTTAGGGTTAGGGTTAGCACCAGGCCTAGCATTGTGTTAGGGTTAGGGTTAGGGTTAGCATCAGCCCTCGGATAGTGTTAGGGTTAGGGTTAACATAAACCCTAGGATATTGTTAGGGTTAGGTTTAGGGTTATCATCAGGCCTAGGATACTGTTAGGGTTAGGGTTAGGGTTAGCATCAGTTCAAGGATAGTGTTAGGGTTAGCGTTAGGGTTAGCATCAGCCCTAGGATAGTGTTAGGTTTAGGGTTAGCATCAGCCCTAGGATAGTGTTAGGGTTAGGCTTAGGGTTAGCATCAGCCCTAGGAGAGTGTTAGGGTTAGGGTTAGCATCAACCCTAGGATAGTGTTAGGGTTAGGGTTAGGGTTAGCATCAGCCCTAGGATAGTGTTAGGGTTAGGGTTAGCCTCAGCCCTAGGAGAGTGTTAGGGTTAGGGATAGGGTTAGCATCAGGCCTAGGATAGTGTTAGGGTTACGGTTAGGGTTAGGGTTAGCGTTAGCATCAGCTCTAGGATAGTGTTAGGGTTAGGGTTAGGGTTAGCATCAGCCCTAGGATAGTGTTAGGGTTAGGGTTAGGGTTAGCATCAGCCCTAGGATAGTGTTAGTGTTAGGGTTAGCATCAGCCCTAGGATAGTGTTAGGGTTAGGGTTAGGGTTAGCATCAGCCCTAGGATAGTGTTAGGGTTAGGGTTAGCATCAGCCCTAGGATAGTGTTAGGGTTAGGGTTAGGGTTAGCATCAGCCCTAGGATAGTGTTAGGGTTAGGGTTAGCATCAACCCTAGGATAGTGTTAGGGTTAGGGTTAGGGTTAGCATCAGCCCTAGGATAGTGTTAGGGTTAGAGTTAGCCTCAGCCCTAGGAGAGTGTTAGGGTTAGGGATAGGGTTAGCATCAGGCCTAGGATAGTGTTACTGTTAGGGTTAGGGTTAGCATCAGCCCTAGGTTAGTGTTAGGGTTAGGGTTAGCATCAGGCCTAGGATAGTGTTAGGGTTAGTGTTAGCATCTGCCCTAGGAGAGTGTTAGGGTTAGGGTTAGGGTTAGCATCAGCCCTAGGATAGTGTTAGGGTTAGGGTTAGGGTTAGCATCAGCCCTAGGATAGTGTTAGGGTTAGGGTTAGCATCAGCCCTAGGATAGTTTTAGGGTTAGGGTTAGGGATAGCATCAGCCCTAGGATAGTGTTAGGGTTAGGGTTAGCATCAGCCCTAGGATAGTGTTAGGGTTAGGGTTAGCATCAACCCTAAGATAGTGTTTGGGTTAGGGTTAGGGTTAGCATTATCCCTAGGATAGTGTTAGGGTAAGGGTTAGCATTAGGCCTAGGGTAGTGTTAGGGTTAGGGTTAGCATCAGCCCTAGGAGAGTGTTAGGGTTAGGGTTAGGGTTTGCATCAGCCCTAGGAGAGTGTTAGGGTTAGGGTTAACATCAGCCCAAGGATAGTGTTAGGGTTAGGGTTAGGGTTATCATCAGGCCTAGGATAGTGTTAGGGTTAGGGTTAGCATCAGTTCAAGGATAGTGTTAGGTTTAGAGTTAGGGTTAGCATTAGCCCTAGGATAGTGTTAGGGTTAGGGTTAGCATCAGCCCTAGGATAGTGTTAGGGTTAGGCTTAGGGTTAGCATCAGCCCTAGGAGAGTGTTAGGCTTAGGGTTAGCATCAAACCTAGGATAGTGTTTGGGTTAGGGTTAGGGTTAGCATCAGCCCTAGGATAGTGTTAGGGTTAGGGTTAGCCTCAGCCCTAGGAGAGTGTTAGGGTTAGGGATAGGGTTAGCATCAGGCCTAGGATAGTGTTAGGGTGAGGGTTAGGGTTAGCATCAGCCGTAGGATAGTGTTAGGGTTAGGGTTAGCCTCAGCCCTAAGATAGTGTTAGAGTTAGGGTTAGGGTTAGCATCAGCACTAGGATAGTGTTAGGGTTAGGGTTAGGGTTAGCATCAGCCCTAGGATAGTGTTAGTGTTAGGGTTAGCATCAGCCCTAGGATAGTGTTAGGGTTAGGGCTAGCATCAGCCCTAGGATAGTGGTAGGGTTAGGGTTAGGGTTAGCACCAGGCCTAGCATAGTGTTAGTGTTAGGGTTAGCATCAGCCTTAGGATAGTGTTAGGGTTAGGGTTAGGGTTAGCATCAGCCGTAGGATAGTGTTAGGGTTAGGGTTAGCATCAGGCCTAGGATAGTGTTAGGGTTAGGGTTAGCATCAGCCATAGGAGAGTGTTAGGGTTAGGGTTAGGGTTAGCATCAGCCCTAGGATAGTGTTAGGGTTAGGGTTAACATCAGCCCTAGGATAGTGTTAGGGTTAGGGTTAGGGTTAGCATCAGCTCTAGGATAGTGTTAGGTTTAGGGTTAGCATCAGACCTAGGATAGTGTTAGGGTTAGGGTTATGGTAAGCATGAGCCCTAGGATAGTGTAAGTTTTCGGGTTAGGGTTAGCATCAGGCCTAGGATAGTGTTAGGTTTAGGGTTAGCATCAGCCCTAGGATAGTGTTAGGGTTCGTGTTAGGGTTAGCATCAGCCCTAGGATAGTATTAGGGTTAGGGTTAGCATCAGCCCTAGGATTGTGTTAGGGGTAGGGTTAGGGTTAGCACAAGGCCTAGGATAGTGATAGTGTTAGGGTTAGCATCAGCCTTAGGATAGTGTTAGGGTTAGGGTTAGGGTTAGCATCAGCCGTAGGATAGTGTTAGGGTTAGGGTTAGCCTCAGCCCTAAGATAGAGTTAGAGTTAGGGTTAGGGTTAGCATCAGCACTAGGATAGTGTTAGGGTTAGGGTTAGGGTTAGCATCATTCCTAGGATAGTGTTAGTGTTAGGGTTAGCATCAGCCCTAGGATCGTGTTAGGGTTAGGGCTACCATCAGCCCTAGGATAGTGTTAGGGTTAGGGTTAGGGTTATCACCAGGCCTAGCATAGTGTTAGTGTTAGGGTTAGCATCAGCCTTAGGATAGTGTTAGGGTTAGGGTTAGGGTTAGCATCAGCCGTAGGATAGTGTTAGGGTTAGGGTTAGCGTCAGCCCTAAGATAGTGTTAGAGTTAGGGTTAGGGTTAGCATCAGCCCTAGGATAGTGTTAGGGTTAGGGTTAGGGTTAGCATCAGCCCTAGGATAGTGTTAGTGTTAGGGTTAGCATCAGCCCTAGGATAGTGTTAGGGTTAGGGTTAGGGTTAGCATCCGCCCTAGGATAGTGTTAGGGTTAGGGTTAGGGTTAGCATCCGCCCTAGAATAGTGTTAGGGTTAGGGTTAGGGTTAGCATCAGCCCTAGGATAGTGTTAGGGTTAGGGTTAACATAAACCCTAGGATATTGTTAGGGTTAGGTTTAGGGTTATCATCAGGCCTAGGATAGTGTTAGGGTTAGGGTTAGGGTTAGCATCAGTTCAAGGATAGTGTTAGGGTTAGCGTTAGGGTCAGCATCAGCCCTAGGATAGTGTTAGGTTTAGGGTTAGCATCAGCCCTAGGATAGTGTTAGGGTTAGGCTTAGGGTTAGCATCAGCCCTAGGAGAGTGTTAGGGTTAGGGTTAGCATCAACCCTAGGATAGTGTTTGGGTTATGGTTAGGGTTAGCATCAGCCCTAGGATAGTGTTAGGGTTAGGGTTAGCCTCAGCCCTAGGAGAGTGTTAGGGTTAGGGATAGGGTTAGCATCAGGCCTAGGATAGTGTTAGGGTTACGGTTAGGGTTAGGGTTAGCGTTAGCATCAGCTCTAGGATAGTGTTAGGGTTAGGGTTAGGGTTAGCATCAGCCCTAGGATAGTGTTAGGGTTAGGGTTAGGGTTAGCATCAGCCCTAGGATAGTGTTAGTGTTAGGGTTAGCATCAGCCCTAGGATAGTGTTATGGTTAGGGTTAGGGTTAGCATCAGCCCTAGGATAGTGTTAGGGTTAGGGTTAGCATCAGGCCTAGGATAGTGTTAGGGTTAGGGTTAGGGTTAGCATCAGCCCTAGGATAGTGTTAGGGTTAGGGTTAGCATCAACCCTAGGATAGTGTTAGGGTTAGGGTTAGGGTTAGCATCAGCCCTAGGATAGTGTTAGGGTTAGAGTTAGCCTCAGCCCTAGGAGAGTGTTAGTGTTAGGGATAGGGTTAGCATCAGGCCTAGGATAGTGTTAGGGTTAGGGTTAGGGTTAGCATCAGCCCTAGGATAGTGTTAGGGTTAGGGTTAGCATCAGGCCTAGGATAGTGTTAGGGTTAGGGTTAGCATCTGACCTAGGAGAGTGTTAGGGTTAGGGTTAGGGTTAGCATCAGCCCTAGGATAGTGTTAGGGTTAGGGTTAGGGTTATCATCAGCCCTAGGATAGTGTTAGGGTTAGGGTTAGCATCAGCCCTAGGATAGTTTTAGGGTTAGGGTTAGGGTTAGCATCAGCCCTAGGATAGTGTTAGGGTTAGGGTTAGCATCAGCCCTAGGATAGTGTTAGGGTTAGGGTTAGCATCAACCCTAGGATAGTGTTTGGGTTAGGGTTAGGGTTAGCATTATCCCTAGGATAGTGTTAGGGTAAGGGTTAGCATTAGGCCTAGGGTAGTGTTAGGGTTAGGTTTAGCATCAGCCCTAGGAGAGTGTTAGGGTTAGGGTTAGGGTTTGCATCAGCCCTAGGAGAGTGTTAGGGTTAGGGTTAACATCAGCCCAAGGATAGTGTTAGGGTTAGGGTTAGGGTTATCATCAGGCCTAGGATAGTGTTAGGGTTAGGGTTAGGGTTAGCATCAGTTCAAGGATAGTGTTAGGGTTAGCGTTAGGGTTAGCATCAGCCCTAGGATAGTGTTAGGGTTAGGGTTAGCATCAGCCCTAGGATAGTGTTAGGGTTAGGCTTAGGGTTAGCATCAGCCCTAGGAGAGTGTTAGGGTTAGGGTTAGCATCAACCCTAGGATAGTGTTTGGGTTAGGGTTAGGGTTAGCATGAGCCCTAGGATAGTGTTAGGGTTAGGGTTAGCCTCAGCCCTAGGAGAGTGTTAGGGTTAGGGATAGGGTTAGCATCAGGCCTAGGATAGTGTTAGGGTGAGGGTTAGGATTAGCATCAGCCGTAGGATAGTGTTAGGGTTAGGGTTAGCCTCAGCCCTAAGATAGTGTTAGAGTTAGGGTTAGGGTTAGCATCAGCACTAGGATAGTGTTAGGGTTAGGGTTAGGGTTAGCATCAGCCCTAGGATAGTGTTAGTGTTAGGGTTAGCATCAGCCCTAGGATAGTGTTAGGGTTAGGGCTAGCATCAGCCCTAGGATAGTGGTAGGGTTAGGGTTAGGGTTAGCACCAGGCCTAGCATAGTGTTAGTGTTAGGGTTAGCATCAGCCTTAGGATAGTGTTAGGGTTAGGGTTAGGGTTAGCATCAGCCGTAGGATAGTGTTAGGGTTAGGGTTAGCATCAGGCCTAGGATAGTGTTAGGGTTAGGGTTAGCATCAGCCATAGGAGAGTGTTAGGGTTAGGGTTAGGGTTAGCATCAGCCCTAGGATAGTGTTAGGGTTAGGGTTAACATCAGCCCTAGGATAGTGTTAGGGTTAGGGTTAGGGTTAGCATCAGCTCTAGGATAGTGTTAGGTTTAGGGTTAGCATCAGACCTAGGATAGTGTTAGGGTTAGGGTTATGGTAAGCATGAGCCCTAGGATAGTGTAAGTTTTCGGGTTAGGGTTAGCATCAGGCCTAGGATAGTGTTAGGTTTAGGGTTAGCATCAGCCCTAGGATAGTGTTAGGGTTCGTGTTAGGGTTAGCATCAGCCCTAGGATAGTATTAGGGTTAGGGTTAGCATCAGCCCTAGGATTGTGTTAGGGGTAGGGTTAGGGTTAGCACAAGGCCTAGGATAGTGATAGTGTTAGGGTTAGCATCAGCCTTAGGATAGTGTTAGGGTTAGGGTTAGGGTTAGCATCAGCCGTAGGATAGTGTTAGGGTTAGGGTTAGCGTCAGCCCTAAGATAGTGTTAGAGTTAGGGTTAGGGTTAGCATCAGCCCTAGGATAGTGTTAGGGTTAGGGTTAGGGTTAGCATCAGCCCTAGGATAGTGTTAGTGTTAGGGTTAGCATCAGCCCTAGGATAGTGTTAGGGTTAGGGTTAGGGTTAGCATCCGCCCTAGGATAGTGTTAGGGTTAGGGTTAGGGTTAGCATCCGCCCTAGAATAGTGTTAGGGTTAGGGTTAGGGTTAGCATCAGCCCTAGGATAGTGTTAGGGTTAGGGTTAACATAAACCCTAGGATATTGTTAGGGTTAGGTTTAGGGTTATCATCAGGCCTAGGATAGTGTTAGGCTTAGGGTTAGGGTTAGCATCAGTTCAAGGATAGTGTTAGGGTTAGCGTTAGGGTCAGCATCAGCCCTAGGATAGTGTTAGGTTTAGGGTTAGCATGAGCCCTAGGATAGTGTTAGGGTTAGGCTTAGGGTTAGCATCAGCCCTAGGAGAGTGTTAGGGTTAGGGTTAGCATCAACCCTAGGATAGTGTTTGGGTTATGGTTAGGGTTAGCATCAGCCCTAGGATAGTGTTAGGGTTAGGGTTAGCCTCAGCCCTAGGAGAGTGTTAGGGTTAGGGATAGGGTTAGCATCAGGCCTAGGATAGTGTTAGGGTTACGGTTAGGGTTAGGGTTAGCGTTAGCATCAGCTCTAGGATAGTGTTAGGGTTAGGGTTAGGGTTAGCATCAGCCCTAGGATAGTGTTAGGGTTAGGGTTAGGGTTAGCATCAGCCCTAGGATAGTGTTAGTGTTAGGGTTAGCATCAGCCCTAGGATAGTGTTATGGTTAGGGTTAGGGTTAGCATCAGCCCTAGGATAGTGTTAGGGTTAGGGTTAGCATCAGGCCTAGGATAGTGTTAGGGTTAGGGTTAGGGTTAGCATCAGCCCTAGGATAGTGTTAGGGTTAGGGTTAGCATCAACCCTAGGATAGTGTTAGGGTTAGGGTTAGGGTTAGCATCAGCCCTAGGATAGTGTTAGGGTTAGAGTTAGCCTCAGCCCTAGGAGAGTGTTAGGGTTAGGGATAGGGTTAGCATCAGGCCTAGGATAGTGTTAGGGTTAGGGTTAGGGTTAGCATCAGCCCTAGGATAGTGTTAGGGTTAGGGTTAGCATCAGGCCTAGGATAGTGTTAGGGTTAGGGTTAGCATCTGACCTAGGAGAGTGTTAGGGTTAGGGTTAGGGTTAGCATCAGCCCTAGGATAGTGTTAGGGTTAGGGTTAGGGTTATCATCAGCCCTAGGATAGTGTTAGGGTTAGGGTTAGCATCAGCCCTAGGATAGTTTTAGGGTTAGGGTTAGGGTTAGCATCAGCCCTAGGATAGTGTTAGGGTTAGGGTTAGCATCAGCCCTAGGATAGTGTTAGGGTTAGGGTTAGCATCAACCCTAGGATAGTGTTTGGGTTAGGGTTAGGGTTAGCATTATCCCTAGGATAGTGTTAGGGTAAGGGTTAGCATTAGGCCTAGGGTAGTGTTAGGGTTAGGTTTAGCATCAGCCCTAGGAGAGTGTTAGGGTTAGGGTTAGGGTTTGCATCAGCCCTAGGAGAGTGTTAGGGTTAGGGTTAACATCAGCCCAAGGATAGTGTTAGGGTTAGGGTTAGGGTTATCATCAGGCCTAGGATAGTGTTAGGGTTAGGGTTAGGGTTAGCATCAGTTCAAGGATAGTGTTAGGGTTAGCGTTAGGGTTAGCATCAGCCCTAGGATAGTGTTAGGGTTAGGGTTAGCATCAGCCCTAGGATAGTGTTAGGGTTAGGCTTAGGGTTAGCATCAGCCCTAGGAGAGTGTTAGGGTTAGGGTTAGCATCAACCCTAGGATAGTGTTTGGGTTAGGGTTAGGGTTAGCATGAGCCCTAGGATAGTGTTAGGGTTAGGGTTAGCCTCAGCCCTAGGAGAGTGTTAGGGTTAGGGATAGGGTTAGCATCAGGCCTAGGATAGTGTTAGGGTGAGGGTTAGGATTAGCATCAGCCGTAGGATAGTGTTAGGGTTAGGGTTAGCCTCAGCCCTAAGATAGTGTTAGAGTTAGGGTTAGGGTTAGCATCAGCACTAGGATAGTGTTAGGGTTAGGGTTAGGGTTAGCATCAGCCCTAGGATAGTGTTAGTGTTAGGGTTAGCATCAGCCCTAGGATAGTGTTAGGGTTAGGGCTAGCATCAGCCCTAGGATAGTGTTAGGGTTCGTGTTAGGGTTAGCATCAGCCCTAGGATAGTATTAGTGTTAGGGTTAGCATCAGCCCTAGGATTGTGTTAGGGGTAGGGTTAGGGTTAGCACAAGGCCTAGGATAGTGTTAGTGTTAGGGTTAGCATCAGCCTTAGGATAGTGTTAGGGTTAGGGTTAGGGTTAGCATCAGCCGTAGGATAGTGTTAGGGTTAGGGTTAGCGTCAGCCCTAAGATAGTGTTAGAGTTAGGGTTAGGGTTAGCATCAGCCCTAGGATAGTGTTAGGGTTAGTGTTAGGGTTAGCATCAGCCCTAGGATAGTGTTAGTGTTAGGGTTAGCATCAGCCCTAGGATAGTGTTAGGGTTAGGGTTAGGGTTAGCATCCGCCCTAGGATAGTGTTAGGGTTAGGGTTAGGGTTAGCATCAGCCCTAGGATAGTGTTAGGGTTAGGGTTAGGGTTAGCATCAGCCCTAGGATAGTGTTAGGGTTAGGGTTAACATAAACCCTAGGATATTGTTAGGGTTAGGTTTAGGGTTATCATCAGGCCTAGGATAGTGTTAGGGTTAGGGTTAGGGTTAGCATCAGTTCAAGGATAGTGTTAGGGTTAGCGTTAGGGTTAGCATCAGCCCTAGGATAGTGTTAGGTTTAGGGTTAGCATCAGCCCTAGGATAGTGTTAGGGTTAGGCTTAGGGTTAGCATCAGCCCTAGGAGAGTGTTAGGGTTAGGGTTAGCATCAACCCTAGGATAGTGTTTGGGTTAGGGTTAGGGTTAGCATGAGCCCTAGGATAGTGTTAGGGTTAGGGTTAGCCTCAGCCCTAGGAGAGTGTTAGGGTTAGGGATAGGGTTAGCATCAGGCCTAGGATAGTGTTAGGGTGAGGGTTAGGATTAGCATCAGCCGTAGGATAGTGTTAGGGTTAGGGTTAGCCTCAGCCCTAAGATAGTGTTAGAGTTAGGGTTAGGGTTAGCATCAGCACTAGGATAGTGTTAGGGTTAGGGTTAGGGTTAGCATCAGCCCTAGGATAGTGTTAGTGTTAGGGTTAGCATCAGCCCTAGGATAGTGTTAGGGTTAGGGCTAGCATCAGCCCTAGGATAGTGTTAGGGTTCGTGTTAGGGTTAGCATCAGCCCTAGGATAGTATTAGTGTTAGGGTTAGCATCAGCCCTAGGATTGTGTTAGGGGTAGGGTTAGGGTTAGCACAAGGCCTAGGATAGTGTTAGTGTTAGGGTTAGCATCAGCCTTAGGATAGTGTTAGGGTTAGGGTTAGGGTTAGCATCAGCCGTAGGATAGTGTTAGGGTTAGGGTTAGCGTCAGCCCTAAGATAGTGTTAGAGTTAGGGTTAGGGTTAGCATCAGCCCTAGGATAGTGTTAGGGTTAGGGTTAGGGTTAGCATCAGCCCTAGGATAGTGTTAGTGTTAGGGTTAGCATCAGCCCTAGGATAGTGTTAGGGTTAGGGTTAGGGTTAGCATCCGCCCTAGGATAGTGTTAGGGTTAGGGTTAGGGTTAGCATCAGCCCTAGGATAGTGTTAGGGTTAGGGTTAGGGTTAGCATCAGCCCTAGGATAGTGTTAGGGTTAGGGTTAACATAAACCCTAGGATATTGTTAGGGTTAGGTTTAGGGTTATCATCAGGCCTAGGATAGTGTTAGGGTTAGGGTTAGGGTTAGCATCAGTTCAAGGATAGTGTTAGGTTTAGCGTTAGGGTCAGCATCAGCCCTAGGATAGTGTTAGGTTTAGGGTTAGCATCAGCCCTAGGATAGTGTTAGGGTTAGGCTTAGGGTTAGCATCAGCCCTAGGAGAGTGTTAGGGTTAGGGTTAGCATCAACCCTAGGATAGTGTTTGGGTTATGGTTAGGGTTAGCATCAGCCCTAGGATAGTGTTAGGGTTAGGGTTAGCCTCAGCCCTAGGAGAGTGTTAGCGTTAGGGATAGGGTTAGCATCAGGCCTAGGATAGTGTTAGGGTTACGGTTAGGGTTAGGGTTAGCGTTAGCATCAGCTCTAGGATAGTGTTAGGGTTAGGGTTAGGGTTAGCATCAGCCCTAGGATAGTGTTAGGGTTAGGGTTAGGGTTAGCATCAGCCCTAGGATAGTGTTAGTGTTAGGGTTAGCATCAGCCCTAGGATAGTGTTAGGGTTAGGGTTAGGGTTAGCATCAGCCCTAGGATAGTGTTAGGGTTAGGGTTAGCATCAGGCCTAGGATAGTGTTAGGGTTAGGGTTAGGGTTAGCATCAGCCCTAGGTTAGTGTTAGGGTTAGGTTTAGCATCAGGCCTAGGATAGTGTTAGGGTTAGGGTTAGCATCTGCCCTAGGAGAGTGTTAGGGTTAGGGTTAGGGTTAGCATCAGCCCTAGGATAGTGTTAGGGTTAGGGTTAGGGTTAGCATCAGCCCTAGGATAGTGTTAGGGTTAGGGTTAGCATCAGCCCTAGGATAGTTTTAGGGTTAGGGTTAGGGTTAGCATCAGCCCTAGGATAGTGTTAGGATTAGGGTTAGCATCAGCCCTAGGATAGTGTTAGGGTTAGGGTTAGCATCAACCCTAAGATAGTGTTTGGGTTAGGGTTAGGGTTAGCATTATCCCTAGGATAGTGTTAGGGTAAGGGTTAGCATTAGGCCTAGGGTAGTGTTAGGGTTAGGGTTAGCATCAGCCCTAGGAGAGTGTTAGGGTTAGGGTTAGGGTTTGCATCAGCCCTAGGAGAGTGTTAGGGTTAGGGTTAACATCAGCCCAAGGATAGTGTTAGGGTTAGGGTTAGGGTTATCATCAGGCCTAGGATAGTGTTAGGGTTAGGGTTAGCATCAGTTCAAGGATAGTGTTAGTGTTAGCGTTAGGGTTAGCATCAGCCCTAGGATAGTGTTAGGGTTAGGGTTAGCATCAGCCCTAAGATAGTGTTAGGGTTAGGCTTAGGGTTAGCATCAGCCCTAGGAGAGTGTTAGGATTAGGGTTAGCATCAACCCTAGGATAGTGTTTGGGTTAGGGTTAGGGTTAGCATCAACCCTAGGATAGTGTTAGGGTTAGGGTTAGCCTCAGCACTAGGAGAGTGTTAGGGTTAGGGATAGGGTTAGCATCAGGCCTAGGATAGTGTTAGGGTGAGGGTTAGGGTTAGCATCAGCCGTAGGATAGTGTTAGGGTTAGGGTTAGCCTCAGCCCTAAGATAGTGTTAGAGTTAGGGTTAGGGTTAGCATCAGCACTAGGATAGTGTTAGGGTTAGGGTTAGGGTTAGCATCAGCCCTAGGATAGTGTTAGTGTTAGGGTTAGCATCAGCCCTAGGATAGTGTTAGGGTTAGGGCTAGCATCAGCCCTAGGATAGTGGTAGGGTTAGGGTTAGGGTTAGCACCAGGCCTAGCATAGTGTTAGTGTTAGGGTTAGCATCAGCCTTAGGATAGTGTTAGGGTTAGGGTTAGGGTTAGCATCAGCCGTAGGATAGTGTTAGGGTTAGGGTTAGCATCAGGCCTAGGATAGTGTTAGGGTTAGGGTTAGCATCAGCCCTAGGAGAGTGTTAGGGTTAGGGTTAGGGTTAGCATCAGCCCTAGGATAGTGTTAGGGTTAGGGTTAACATCAGCCCTAGGATAGTGTTAGGGTTAGGGTTAGGGTTAGCATCAGCTCTAGGATAGTGTTAGGTTTAGGGTTAGCATCAGACCTAGGATAGTGTTAGGGTTAGGGTTAGGGTAAGCATGAGCCCTAGGATAGTGTAAGTTTTAGGGTTAGGGTTAGCATCAGGCCTAGGATAGTGTTAGGGTTAGGGTTAGCATCAGCCCTAGGATAGTGTTAGGGTTCGTGTTAGGGTTAGCATCAGCCCTAGGATAGTATTAGGGTTAGGGTTAGCATCAGCCCTAGGATTGTGTTAGGGGTAGGGTTAGGGTTAGCACAAGGCCTAGGATAGTGATAGTGTTAGGGTTAGCATCAGCCTTAGGATAGTGTTAGGGTTAGGGTTAGGGTTAGCATCAGCCGTAGGATAGTGTTAGGGTTAGGGTTAGCCTCAGCCCTAAGATAGAGTTAGAGTTAGGGTTAGGGTTAGCATCAGCACTAGGATAGTGTTAGGGTTGGGGTTAGGGTTAGCATCATTCCTAGGATAGTGTTAGTGTTAGGGTTAGCATCAGCCCTAGGATCGTGTTATCGTTAGGGCTAGCATCAGCCCTAGGATAGTGTTAGGGTTAGGGTTAGGGTTATCACCAGGCCTAGCATAGTGTTAGTGTTAGGGTTAGCATCAGCCTTAGGATAGTGTTAGGGTTAGGGTTAGGGTTAGCATCAGCCGTAGGATAGTGTTAGGGTTAGGGTTAGCGTCAGCCCTAAGATAGTGTTAGAGTTAGGGTTAGGGTTAGCATCAGCCCTAGGATAGTGTTAGGGTTAGGGTTAGGGTTAGCATCCGCCCTAGGATAGTGTTAGGGTTAGGGTTAGGGTTAGCATCCGCCCTAGGATAGTGTTAGGGTTAGGGTTAGGGTTAGCATCAGCCCTAGGATAGTGTTAGTGTTAGGGTTAGCATCAGCCCTAGGATAGTGTTATGGTTAGGGTTAGGGTTAGCATCAGCCCTAGGATAGTGTTAGGGTTAGGGTTAGCATCAGCCCTAGGATAGTGTTAGGGTTAGGGTTAGGGTTAGCATCAGCCCTAGGATAGTGTTAGGGTTAGGGTTAGCATCAACCCTAGGATAGTGTTAGGGTTAGGGTTAGGGTTAGCATCAGCCCTAGGATAGTGTTAGGGTTAGAGTTAGCCTCAGCCCTAGGAGAGTGTTAGGGTTAGGGATAGGGTTAGCATCAGGCCTAGGATAGTGTTAGGGTTAGGGTTAGGGTTAGCATCAGCCCTAGGATAGTGTTAGGGTTAGGGTTAGCATCAGGCCTAGGATAGTGTTAGGGTTAGGGTTAGCATCTGACCTAGGAGAGTGTTAGGGTTAGGGTTAGGGTTAGCATCAGCCCTAGGATAGTGTTAGGGTTAGGGTTAGGGTTATCATCAGCCCTAGGATAGTGTTAGGGTTAGGGTTAGCATCAGCCCTAGGATAGTTTTAGGGTTAGGGTTAGGGTTAGCATCAGCCCTAGGATAGTGTTAGGGTTAGGGTTAGCATCAGCCCTAGGATAGTGTTAGGGTTAGGGTTAGCATCAACCCTAGGATAGTGTTTGGGTTAGGGTTAGGGTTAGCATTATCCCTAGGATAGTGTTAGGGTAAGGGTTAGCATTAGGCCTAGGGTAGTGTTAGGGTTAGGTTTAGCATCAGCCCTAGGAGAGTGTTAGGGTTAGGGTTAGGGTTTGCATCAGCCCTAGGAGAGTGTTAGGGTTAGGGTTAACATCAGCCCAAGGATAGTGTTAGGGTTAGGGTTAGGGTTATCATCAGGCCTAGGATAGTGTTAGGGTTAGGGTTAGGGTTAGCATCAGTTCAAGGATAGTGTTAGGGTTAGCGTTAGGGTTAGCATCAGCCCTAGGATAGTGTTAGGGTTAGGGTTAGCATCAGCCCTAGGATAGTGTTAGGGTTAGGCTTAGGGTTAGCATCAGCCCTAGGAGAGTGTTAGGGTTAGGGTTAGCATCAACCCTAGGATAGTGTTTGGGTTAGGGTTAGGGTTAGCATGAGCCCTAGGATAGTGTTAGGGTTAGGGTTAGCCTCAGCCCTAGGAGAGTGTTAGGGTTAGGGATAGGGTTAGCATCAGGCCTAGGATAGTGTTAGGGTGAGGGTTAGGATTAGCATCAGCCGTAGGATAGTGTTAGGGTTAGGGTTAGCCTCAGCCCTAAGATAGTGTTAGAGTTAGGGTTAGGGTTAGCATCAGCACTAGGATAGTGTTAGGGTTAGGGTTAGGGTTAGCATCAGCCCTAGGATAGTGTTAGTGTTAGGGTTAGCATCAGCCCTAGGATAGTGTTAGGGTTAGGGCTAGCATCAGCCCTAGGATAGTGTTAGGGTTCGTGTTAGGGTTAGCATCAGCCCTAGGATAGTATTAGTGTTAGGGTTAGCATCAGCCCTAGGATTGTGTTAGGGGTAGGGTTAGGGTTAGCACAAGGCCTAGGATAGTGTTAGTGTTAGGGTTAGCATCAGCCTTAGGATAGTGTTAGGGTTAGGGTTAGGGTTAGCCTCAGCCGTAGGATAGTGTTAGGGTTAGGGTTAGCGTCAGCCCTAAGATAGTGTTAGAGTTAGGGTTAGGGTTAGCATCAGCCCTAGGATAGTGTTAGGGTTAGGGTTAGGGTTAGCATCAGCCCTAGGATAGTGTTAGTGTTAGGGTTAGCATCAGCCCTAGGATAGTGTTAGGGTTAGGGTTAGGGTTAGCATCCGTCCTAGGATAGTGTTAGGGTTAGGGTTAGGGTTAGCATCAGCCCTAGGATAGTGTTAGGGTTAGGGTTAGGGTTAGCATCAGCCCTAGGATAGTGTTAGGGTTAGGGTTAACATAAACCCTAGGATATTGTTAGGGTTAGGTTTAGGGTTATCATCAGGCCTAGGATAGTGTTAGGGTTAGGGTTAGGGTTAGCATCAGTTCAAGGATAGTGTTAGGGTTAGCGTTAGGGTTAGCATCAGCCCTAGGATAGTGTTAGGTTTAGGGTTAGCATCAGCCCTAGGATAGTGTTAGGGTTAGGCTTAGGGTTAGCATCAGCCCTAGGAGAGTGTTAGGGTTAGGGTTAGCATCAACCCTAGGATAGTGTTTGGGTTAGGGTTAGGGTTAGCATGAGCCCTAGGATAGTGTTAGGGTTAGGGTTAGCCTCAGCCCTAGGAGAGTGTTAGGGTTAGGGATAGGGTTAGCATCAGGCCTAGGATAGTGTTAGGGTGAGGGTTAGGATTAGCATCAGCCGTAGGATAGTGTTAGGGTTAGGGTTAGCCTCAGCCCTAAGATAGTGTTAGAGTTAGGGTTAGGGTTAGCATCAGCACTAGGATAGTGTTAGGGTTAGGGTTAGGGTTAGCATCAGCCCTAGGATAGTGTTAGTGTTAGGGTTAGCATCAGCCCTAGGATAGTGTTAGGGTTAGGGCTAGCATCAGCCCTAGGATAGTGTTAGGGTTCGTGTTAGGGTTAGCATCAGCCCTAGGATAGTATTAGTGTTAGGGTTAGCATCAGCCCTAGGATTGTGTTAGGGGTAGGGTTAGGGTTAGCACAAGGCCTAGGATAGTGTTAGTGTTAGGGTTAGCATCAGCCTTAGGATAGTGTTAGGGTTAGGGTTAGGGTTAGCATCAGCCGTAGGATAGTGTTAGGGTTAGGGTTAGCGTCAGCCCTAAGATAGTGTTAGAGTTAGGGTTAGGGTTAGCATCAGCCCTAGGATAGTGTTAGGGTTAGGGTTAGGGTTAGCATCAGCCCTAGGATAGTGTTAGTGTTAGGGTTAGCATCAGCCCTAGGATAGTGTTAGGATTAGGGTTAGGGTTAGCATCAGCCCTAGGATAGTGTTAGGGTTAGGGTTAGGGTTAGCATCAGCCCTAGGATAGTGTTAGGGTTAGGGTTAGGGTTAGCATCAGCCCTAGGATAGTGTTAGGGTTAGGGTTAACATAAACCCTAGGATATTGTTAGGGTTAGGTTTAGGGTTATCATCAGGCCTAGGATAGTGTTAGGGTTAGGGTTAGGGTTAGCATCAGTTCAAGGATAGTGTTAGGGTTAGCGTTAGGGTCAGCATCAGCCCTAGGATAGTGTTAGGTTTAGGGTTAGCATCAGCCCTAGGATAGTGTTAGGGTTAGGCTTAGGGTTAGCATCAGCCCTAGGAGAGTGTTAGGGTTAGGGTTAGCATCAACCCTAGGATAGTGTTTGGGATATGGTTAGGGTTAGCATCAGCCCTAGGATAGTGTTAGGGTTAGGGTTAGCCTCAGCCCTAGGAGAGTGTTAGCGTTAGGGATAGGGTTAGCATCAGGCCTCGGATAGTGTTAGGGTTACGGTTAGGGTTAGCATCAGCCCTAGGATAGTGTTAGGGTTAGGGTTAGGGTTAGCATCAGCCCTAGGATAGTGTTAGTGTTAGGGTTAGCATCAGCCCTAGGATAGTGTTAGGGTTAGGGTTAGGGTTAGCATCAGCCCTAGGATAGTGTTAGGGTTAGGGTTAGCATCAGGCCTAGGATAGTGTTAGGGTTAGGGTTAGGTTTAGCATCAGCCCTAGGTTAGTGTTAGGGTTAGGGTTAGCATCAGGCCTAGGATAGTGTTAGGGTTAGGGTTAGCATCTGCCCTAGGAGAGTGTTAGGGTTAGGGTTAGGGTTAGCATCAGCCCTAGGATAGTGTTAGGGTTAGGGTTAGGGTTAGCATCAGCCCTAGGATAGTGTTAGGGTTAGGGTTAGCATCAGCCCTAGGATAGTTTTAGGGTTAGGGTTAGGGTTAGCATCAGCCCTAGGATAGTGTTAGGATTAGGGTTAGCATCAGCCCTAGGATAGTGTTAGGGTTAGGGTTAGCATCAACCCTAAGATAGTGTTTGGGTTAGGGTTAGGGTTAGCATTATCCCTAGGATAGTGTTAGGGTAAGGGTTAGCATTAGGCCTAGGGTAGTGTTAGGGTTAGGGTTAGCATCAGCCCTAGGAGAGTGTTAGGGTTAGGGTTAGGGTTTGCATCAGCCCTAGGAGAGTGTTAGGGTTAGGGTTAACATCAGCCCAAGGATAGTGTTAGGGTTAGGGTTAGGGTTATCATCAGGCCTAGGATAGTGTTAGGGTTAGGGTTAGCATCAGTTCAAGGATAGTGTTAGTGTTAGCGTTAGGGTTAGCATCAGCCCTAGGATAGTGTTAGGGTTAGGGTTAGCATCAGCCCTAAGATAGTGTTAGGGTTAGGCTTAGGGTTAGCATCAGCCCTAGGAGAGTGTTAGGATTAGGGTTAGCATCAACCCTAGGATAGTGTTTGGGTTAGGGTTAGGGTTAGCATCAACCCTAGGATAGTGTTAGGGTTAGGGTTAGCCTCAGCACTATTAGAGTGTTAGGGTTAGGGATAGGGTTAGCATCAGGCCTAGGATAGTGTTAGGGTGAGGGTTAGGGTTAGCATCAGCCGTAGGATAGTGTTAGGGTTAGGGTTAGCCTCAGCCCTAAGATAGTGTTAGAGTTAGGGTTAGGGTTAGCATCAGCACTAGGATAGTGTTAGGGTTAGGGTTAGGGTTAGCATCAGCCCTAGGATAGTGTTAGTGTTAGGGTTAGCATCAGCCCTAGGATAGTGTTAGGGTTAGGGCTACCAACAGCCCTAGGATAGTGGTAGGGTTAGGGTTAGGGTTAGCACCAGGCCTAGCATAGTGTTAGTGTTAGGGTTAGCATCAGCCTTAGGATAGTGTTAGGGTTAGGGTTAGGGTTAGCATCAGCACTAGGATAGTGTTAGGGTTAGGGTTAGCATCAGGCCTAGGATAGTGTTAGGGTTAGGGTTAGCATCAGCCCTAGGAGAGTGTTAGGGTTAGGGTTAGGGTTAGCATCAGCCCTAGGATAGTGTTAGGGTTAGGGTTAACATCAGCCCTAGGATAGTGTTAGGGTTAGGGTTAGGGTTAGCATCAGCTCTAGGATAGTGTTAGGTTTAGGGTTAGCATCAGACCTAGGATAGTGTTAGGGTTAGGGTTAGGGAAAGCATGAGCCCTAGGATAGTGTAAGTTTTAGGGTTAGGGTTAGCATCAGGCCTAGGATAGTGTTAGGGTTAGGGTTAGCATCAGCCCTAGGATAGTGTTAGGGTTCGTGTTAGGGTTAGCATCAGCCCTAGGATAGTATTAGGGTTAGGGTTAGCATCAGCCCTAGGATTGTGTTAGGGGTAGGGTTAGGGTTAGCACAAGGCCTAGGATAGTGATAGTGTTAGGGTTAGCATCAGCCTTAGGATAGTGTTAGGGTTAGGGTTAGGGTTAGCATCAGCCGTAGGATAGTGTTAGGGTTAGGGTTAGCCTTAGCCCTAAGATAGAGTTAGAGTTAGGGTTAGGGTTAGCATCAGCACTAGGATAGTGTTAGGGTTGGGGTTAGGGTTAGCATCATTCCTAGGATAGTGTTAGTGTTAGGGTTAGCATCAGCCCTAGGATCGTGTTATCGTTAGGGCTAGCATCAGCCCTAGGATAGTGTTAGGGTTAGGGTTAGGGTTATCACCAGGCCTAGCATAGTGTTAGTGTTAGGGTTAGCATCAGCCTTAGGATAGTGTTAGGGTTAGGGTTAGGGTTAGCATCAGCCGTAGGATAGTGTTAGGGTTAGGGTTAGCGTCAGCCCTAAGATAGTGTTAGAGTTAGGGTTAGGGTTAGCATCAGCCCTAGGATAGTGTTAGGGTTAGGGTTAGGGTTAGCATCCGCCCTAGGATAGTGTTAGGGTTAGGGTTAGGGTTAGCATCCGCCCTAGGATAGTGTTAGGGTTAGGGTTAGGGTTAGCATCAGCCCTAGGATAGTGTTAGGGTTAGGGTTAACATAAACCCTAGGATATTGTTAGGGTTAGGGTTAGGGTTATCATCAGGCCTAGGATAGTGTTAGGGTTAGGGTTAGGGTTAGCATCAGTTCAAGGATAGTGTTAGGGTTAGCGTTAGGGTTAGCATCAGCCCTAGGATAGTGTTAGGTTTAGGGTTAGCATCAGCCCTAGGATAGTGTTAGGGTTAGGCTTAGGGTTAGCATCAGCCCTAGGAGAGTGTTAGGGTTAGGGTTAGCATCAACCCTAGGATAGTGTTTGGGTTAGGGTTAGGGTTAGCATCAGCCCTAGGATAGTGTTAGGGTTAGGGTTAGCCTCAGCCCTAGGAGAGTGTTAGGGTTAGGGATAGGGTTAGCATCAGCCCTAGGATAGTGTTAGGGTTAGGGTTAGGGTTAGCATCAGCCCTAGGATAGTGTTAGTGTTAGGGTTAGCATCAGCCCTAGGATAGTGTTAGGGTTAGGGTTAGGGTTAGCATCAGCCCTAGGATAGTGTTAGGGTTAGGGTTAGCATCAGCCCTAGGATAGTGTTAGGGTTAGGGTTAGGGTTAGCATCAGCCCTAGGATAGTGTTAGGGTTAGGGTTAGCATCAACCCTAGGATAGTGTTAAGGTTAGGGTTAGGGTTAGCATCAGCCCTAGGATAGTGTTAGGTTTAGAGTTAGCCTCAGCCCTAGGAGATTGTTAGGGTTAGGGATAGGGTTAGCATCAGGCCTAGGATAGTGTTAGGGTTAGGGTTAGGGTTAGCATCAGCCCTAGGATAGTGTTAGGTTTAGGGTTAGCATCAGGCCTAGGATAGTGTTAGGGTTAGGGTTAGCATCTGCCCTAGGAGAGTGTTAGGGTTAGGGTTAGGGTTAGCATCAGCCCTAGGAGAGTGTTAGGGTTAGGGTTAGGGTTAGCATCAGCCCTAGGATAGTGGTAGGGTTAGGGTTAGCATCAGCCCTAGGATAGTTTTAGGGTTAGGGTTACGGTTAGCATCAGCCCTAGGATAGTGTTAGGGTTAGGGTTAGCATCAGCCCTAGGATAGTGTTATGGTTAGGGTTAGCATCAACCCTAGGATAGTGTTTGGGTTAGGGTTAGGGTTAGCATTAGCCCTAGGATAGTGTTAGGGTAAGGGTTAGCATTAGGCCTAGGGTAGTGTTAGGGATAGGGTTAGCATCAGCCCTAGGAGAGTGTTAGTGTTAGGGTTAGGGTTAGCATCAGCCCTAGGAGAGTGTTAGGGTTAGGGTTAACATCAGCCCAAGGATAGTGTTAGGGTTAGGGTTAGGGTTATCATCAGGCCTAGGATAGCGTTAGGGTTAGGGTTAGGGTTAGCATCAGTTCAAGGATAGTGTTAGGGTTAGGGTTAGCATCAGCCCTAGGATAGTGTTAGGGTTAGGCTTAGGGTTAGCATCAGCCCTAGGAGAGTGTTACGGTTAGGGTTAGCATCAACCCTAGGACAGTGTTTGGGTTAGGGTTAGGGTTAGCATCAGCCCTAGGATAGTGTTAGGGTTAGGGTTAGCCTCAGCCCTAGGAGAGTGTTAGGGTTAGGGATAGGGTTAGCATCAGGCCTAGGATAGTGTTAGGGTGAGGGTTAGGGTTAGCATCAGCCGTAGGATAGTGTTAGGGTTAGGGTTAGCCTCAGCCCTAAGATAGTGTTAGAGTTAGGGTTAGGGTTAGCATCAGCACTAGGATAGTGTTAGGGTTAGGGTTAGGGTTAGCATCAGCCCTAGGATAGTGTTAGTGTTAGGGTTAGCATCAGCCCTAGGATAGTGTTAGGGTTAGGGCTAGCATCAGCCCTAGGATAGTGTTAGGGTTAGGGTTAGGGTTAGCACCAGGCCTAGCATAGTGTTAGTGTTAGGGTTAGCATCAGCCTTAGGATAGTGTTAGGGTTAGGGTTAGGGTTAGCATCCGCCCTAGGATACTGTTAGGGTTAGGGTTAGGGTTAGCATCCGCCCTCCGATAGTGTTAGGGTTAGGGTTAGGGATAGCATCAGCCCTAGGATAGTGTTAGGGTTAGGGTTAACCTAAACCCTAGGATATTGTTAGGGTTAGGGTTAGGGTTATCATCAGGCCTAGGATAATGTTAGGGTTAGGGTTAGGGTTAGCATCAGTTCAAGGATAGTGTTAGGGTTAGCGTTAGGGTTAGCATCAGCCCTAGGATAGTGTTAGGTTTAGGGTTAGCTTCAGCCCTAGGATAGTGTTAGGGTTAGGCTTAGGGTTAGCATCAGCCCTAGGAGAGTGTTAGGGTTAGGGTTAGCATCAACCCTAGGATAGTGTTTGGGTTAGGGTTAGGGTTAGCATCAGCCCTAGGATAGTGTTAGGGTTAGGGTTAGCCTCAGCCCTAAGATAGTGTTAGAGGTAGGGTTAGGGTTAGCATTCAGCACTAGGATAGTGTTAGGGTTAGGATTAAGGTTAGCATCAGCCCTAGGATAGTGTTAGGGTTACGGTTAGGGTTAGCATCCGCCCTTGGATAGTGTTAGGCTTAGGGTTAGGGTTAGCATCAGCCCTAGGAGAGTGTTAGGGTTAGGGATAGGGTTAGCATCAGGCCTAGGATAGTGTTAGGGTTACGGTTAGGGTTAGGGTTAGCGTTAGCATCAGCTCTAGGATAGTGTTAGGGTTAGGGATAGGGTTAGCATCAGCCCTAGGATAGTCATAGGGTTAGGGTTAGGGTTAGCATCAGCCCTAGGATAGTGTTAGTGTTAGGGTTAGCATCAGCCCTAGGATAGTGTTAGGGTTAGGGTTAGGGTTAGCATCAGCCCTAGGATAGTGTTAGGGTTAGGGTTAGCATCAGCCCTAGGATAGTGTTAGGGTTAGGGTTAGGGTTAGCATCAGCCCTAGGATAGTGTTAGGGTTAGGGTTAGCATCAACTCTAGGATAGTGTTAGGGTTAGGGTTAGCGTTAGCATCAGCCCTAGGATAGTGTTAGGGTTAGAGTTAGCCTCAGCCCTAGGAGAGTGTTAGGGTTAGGGATAGGGTTAGCATCAGGCCTAGGATAGTGTTAGGGTTAGGGTTAGGGATAGCATCAGCCCTAGGATAGTGTTAGGGTTAGGGTTAGCATCAGGCCTAGGATAGTGTTAGGGTTAGGGTTAGCATCTGCCCTAGGAGAGTGTTAGGGTTAGGGTTAGGGTTAGCATCAGCCCTAGGATAGTGTTAGGGTAAGGGTTAGCATTAGGCCTAGGGTAGTGTTAGGGTTAGGGTTAGCATCAGCCCTAGGAGAGTGTTAGGGTTAGGCTTAGGGTTTGCATCAGCCCTAGGAGAGTGTTAGGGTTAGGGTTAACATCAGCCCAAGGATAGTGTTAGGGTTAGGGTTAGGGTTATCATCAGGCCTAGGATAGTGTTAGGGTTAGGGTTAGCATCAGTTCAAGGATAGTGTTAGTGTTAGCGTTAGGGTTAGCATCAGCCCTAGGATAGTGTTAGGGTTAGGGTTAGCATCAGCCCTAAGATAGTGTTAGGGTTAGGCTTAGGGTTAGCATCAGCCCTAGGAGAGTGTTAGGATTAGGGTTAGCATCAACCCTAGGATAGTGTTTGGGTTAGGGTTAGGGTTAGCATCAACCCTAGGATAGTGTTAGGGTTAGGGTTAGCCTCAGCCCTAGGAGAGTGTTAGGGTTAGGGATAGGGTTAGCATCAGGCCTACGATAGTGTTAGGGTGAGGGTTAGGGTTAGCATCAGCCGTAGGATAGTGTTAGGCTTAGGGTTAGCCTCAGCCCTAAGATAGTGTTAGAGTTAGGGTTAGGGTTAGCATCAGCACTAGGATAGTGTTAGGGTTAGGGTTAGGGTTAGCATCAGCCCTAGGATAGTGTTAGTGTTAGGGTTAGCATCAGCCCTAGGATAGTGTTAGGGTTAGGGCTAGCATCAGCCCTAGGATAGTGGTAGGGTTAGGGTTAGGGTTAGCACCAGGCCTAGCATAGTGTTAGTGTTAGGGTTAGCATCAGCCTTAGGATAGTGTTAGGGTTAGGGTTAGGGTTAGCATCAGCCGTAGGATAGTGTTAGGGTTAGGGTTAGCATCAGGCCTAGGATAGTGTTAGGGTTAGGGTTAGCATCAGCCCTAGGAGAGTGTTAGGGTTAGGGTTAGGGTTAGCATCAGCCCTAGGATAGTGTTAGGGTTAGGGTTAACATCAGCCCTAGGATAGTGTTAGGGTTAGGGTTAGGGTTAGCATCAGCTCTAGGATAGTGTTAGGTTTAGGGTTAGCATCAGACCTAGGATAGTGTTAGGGTTAGGGTTAGGGTAAGCATGAGCCCTAGGATAGTTTAAGTTTTAGGGTTAGGGTTAGCATCAGCCCTAGGATAGTGTTAGGGTTCGTGTTAGGGTTAGCATCAGCCCTAGGATAGTATTAGGGTTAGGGTTAGCATCAGCCCTAGGATTGTGTTAGGGGTAGGGTTAGGGTTAGCACAAGGCCTAGGATAGTGATAGTGTTAGGGTTAGCATCAGCCTTAGGATAGTGTTAGGGTTAGGGTTAGGGTTATCATCAGCCGTAGGATAGTGTTAGGGTTAGGGTTAGCCTCAGCCCTAAGATAGAGTTAGAGTTAGGGTTAGGGTTAGCATCAGCACTAGGATAGTGTTAGGGTTGGGGTTAGGGTTAGCATCATTCCTAGGATAGTGTTAGTGTTAGGGTTAGCATCAGCCCTAGGATCGTGTTATCGTTAGGGCTAGCATCAGCCCTAGGATAGTGTTAGGGTTAGGGTTAGGGTTATCACCAGGCCTAGCATAGTGTTAGTGTTAGGGTTAGCATCAGCCTTAGGATAGTGTTAGGGTTAGGGTTAGGGTTAGCATCAGCCGTAGGATAGTGTTAGGGTTAGGGTTAGCGTCAGCCCTAAGATAGTGTTAGAGTTAGGGTTAGGGTTAGCATCAGCCCTAGGATAGTGTTAGGGTTAGGGTTAGGGTTAGCATCAGCCCTAGGATAGTGTTAGGGTTAGGGTTAGGGTTAGCATCCGCCCTAGGATAGTGTTAGGGTTAGGGTTAGGGTTAGCATCCGCCCTAGGATAGTGTTAGGGTTAGGGTTAGGGTTAGCATCAGCCCTAGGATAGTGTTAGGGTTAGGGTTAACATAAACCCTAGGATATTGTTAGGGTTAGGGTTAGGGTTATCATCAGGCCTAGGATAGTGTTAGGGTTAGGGTTAGGGTTAGCATCAGTTCAAGGATAGTGTTAGGGTTAGCGTTAGGGTTAGCATCAGCCCTAGGATAGTGTTAGGTTTAGGGTTAGCATCAGCCCTAGGATAGTGTTAGGGTTAGGCTTAGGGTTAGCATCAGCCCTAGGAGAGTGTTAGGGTTAGGGTTAGCATCAACCCTAGGATAGTGTTTGGGTTAGGGTTAGGGTTAGCATCAGCCCTAGGATAGTGTTAGGGTTAGGGTTAGCATCAGCCCTAGGAGAGTGTTAGGGTTAGGGATAGGGTTAGCATCAGCCCTAGGATAGTGTTAGGGTTAGGGTTAGGGTTAGCATCAGCCCTAGGATAGTGTTAGTGTTAGGGTTAGCATCAGCCCTAGGATAGTGTTAGGGTTAGGGTTAGGGTTAGCATCAGCCCTAGGATAGTGTTAGGGTTAGGGTTAGCATCAGCCCTAGGATAGTGTTAGGGTTAGGGTTAGGGTTAGCATCAGCCCTAGGATAGTGTTAGGGTTAGGGTTAGCATCAACCCTAGGATAGTGTTAAGGTTAGGGTTAGGGTTAGCATCAGCCCTAGGATAGTGTTAGGGTTAGAGTTAGCCTCAGGCCTAGGAGATTGTTAGGGTTAGGGATAGGGTTAGCATCAGGCCCAGGATAGTGTTAGGGTTAGGGTTAGGGTTAGCATCAGCCCTAGGATAGTGTTAGGTTTAGGGTTAGCATCAGGCCTAGGATAGTGTTAGGGTTAGGGTTAGCATCTGCCCTAGGAGAGTGTTAGGGTTAGGGTTAGGGTTAGCATCAGCCCTAGGATAGTGTTAGGGTTAGGGTTAGGGTTAGCATCAGCCCTAGGATAGTGGTAGGGTTAGGGTTAGCATCAGCCCTAGGATAGTTTTAGGGTTAGGGTTACGGTTAGCATCAGCCCTAGGATAGTGTTAGGGTTAGGGTTAGCATCAGCCCTAGGATAGTGTTATGGTTAGGGTTAGCATCAACCCTAGGATAGTGTTTGGGTTAGGGTTAGGGTTAGCATTAGCCCTAGGATAGAGTTAGGGTAAGGGTTAGCATTAGGCCTAGGGTAGTGTTAGGGTTAGGCTTAGGGTTAGCATCAGCCCTAGGAGAGTGTTACGGTTAGGGTTAGCATCAACCCTAGGACAGTGTTTGGGTTAGGGTTAGGGTTAGCATCAGCCCTAGGATAGTGTTAGGGTTAGGGTTAGCCTCAGCCCTAGGAGAGTGTTAGGGTTAGGGATAGGGTTAGCATCAGGCCTAGGATAGTGTTAGGGTGAGGGTTAGGGTTAGCATCAGCCGTAGGATAGTGTTAGGGTTAGGGTTAGCCTCAGCCCTAAGATAGTGTTAGAGTTAGGGTTAGGGTTAGCATCAGCACTAGGATAGTGTTAGGGTTAGGGTTAGGGTTAACATCAGCCCTAGGATAGTGTTAGTGTTAGGGTTAGCATCAGCCCTAGGATAGTGTTAGGGTTAGGGCTAGCATCAGCCCTAGGATAGTGTTAGGGTTAGGGTTAGGGTTAGCACCAGGCCTAGCATAGTGTTAGTGTTAGGGTTAGCATCAGCCTTAGGATAGTGTTAGGGTTAGGGTTAGGGTTAGCATCCGCCCTAGGATACTGTTAGGGTTAGGGTTAGGGTTAGCATCCGCCCTCGGATAGTGTTAGGGTTAGGGTTAGGGATAGCATCAGCCCTAGGATAGTGTTAGGGTTAGGGTTAACCTAAACCCTAGGATATTGTTAGGGTTAGGGTTAGGGTTATCATCAGGCCTAGGATAATGTTAGGGTTAGGGTTAGGGTTAGCATCAGTTCAAGGATAGTGTTAGGGTTAGCGTTAGGGTTAGCATCAGCCCTAGGATAGTGTTAGGTTTAGGGTTAGCTTCAGCCCTAGGATAGTGTTAGGGTTAGGCTTAGGGTTAGCATCAGCCCTAGGAGAGTGTTAGGGTTAGGGTTAGCATCAGCCCTAGGATAGTGTTAGTGTTAGGGTTAGCATCAGCCCTAGGATAGAGTTAGGGTTACGGTTAGGGTTAGCATCCGCCCTTGGATAGTGTTAGGCTTAGGGTTAGGGTTAGCATCAGCCCTAGGAGAGTGTTAGGGTTAGGGATCGGGTTAGCATCAGGCCTAGGATAGTGTTAGGGTTACGGTTAGGGTTAGGGTTAGCGTTAGCATCAGCTCTAGGATAGTGTTAGGGTTAGGGATAGGGTTAGCATCAGCCCTAGGATAGTCATACTGTTAGGGTTAGGGTTAGCATCAGCCCTAGGATAATGTTAGTGTTAGGGTTAGCATCAGCCCTAGGATAGTGTTAGGGTTAGGGTTAGGGTTAGCATCAGCCCTAGGATAGTGTTAGGGTTAGGGTTAGCATCAGCCCTAGGATAGTGTTAGGGTTAGGGTTAGGGTTAGCATCAGCCCTAGGATAGTGTTAGGGTTAGGGTTAGCATCAACCCTAGGATAGTGTTAGGGTTAGGGTTAGGGTTAGCATCAGCCCTAGGATAGTGTTAGGGTTAGAGTTAGCCTCAGCCCTAGGAGAGTGTTAGGGTTAGGGATAGGGTTAGCATCAGGCCTAGGATAGTGTTAGGGTTAGGGTTAGGGATAGCATCAGCCCTAGGATAGTGTTAGGGTTAGGGTTAGCATCAGGCCTAGGATAGTGTTAGGGTTAGGGTTAGCATCTGCCCTAGGAGAGTGTTAGGGTTAGGGTTAGGGTTAGCATGAGCCCTAGGATAGTGTTAGGGTTAGGGTTAGGGTTAGCATCAGCCCTAGGATAGTGTTAGGGTTAGGGTTAGCATCAGCCCTAGGATAGTTTTAGGGTTAGAGTTAGGGTTAGCATCAGCCCTAGGATAGTGTTAGGGTTAGGGTTAGCATCAGCCCTAGGATAGTGTTAGGGTTAGGGTTAGGGTTAGCATCAGCCCTAGGATAGTGTAAGGGTTAGGGTTAGCATCAGCCCTAGGATAGTGTTAGGGTTAGGGTTAGGGTTAGCATCAGGCCTAAGATAGTGTTATTGTTAGGGTTAGGATTATCATCAGGCCTAGGATAGTGTTAGGGTTAGGGTTAGCATCAGCCCTAGGAGAGTGTTAGTGTTAGGGTTAGCATCAGACCTAGGATAGTGTTAGGGTTAGGGTTAGGGTAAGCATCAGCCCTAGGATACTGTAAGTGTTAGGGTTAGGGTTAGCATCAGGCCTAGGATAGTGTTAGCGTTAACGTTAGCATCAGCCCTAGGATAGTGTTAGGGTTCGGGTTAGGGTTAGCATCAGCCCTAGGATAGTATTAGGGTTAGGGTTAGCATCAGCCCTGGGATAGTGTTAGGGGTAGGGTTAGGGTTAGCACCAGGCCTAGGATAGTGTTAGTGTTAGGGTTAGCATCAGCCTTAGGATAGTGTTAGGGTTAGGGTTAGCCTCAGCCCTAAGATAGTGTTAGAGGTAGGGTTAGGGTTAGCATTCAGCACTAGGATAGTGTTAGTGTTAGGGTTAGGGTTAGCATCAGCCCTAGGATTGTGTTAGTGTTAGGGTTAACATCAGCCCTAGGATAGTGTTAGGGTTAGGGTTAGGGTTAGCATCCGCCCTTGGATAGTGTTAGGGTTAGGGTTAGGGTTAGCATCAGCCCTAGGATAGTGTTAGGGTTAGGGTTAACATAAACCCTAGGATAGTGTTAGAGTTAGGGTTAGGGTTATCATCAGGCCTAGGATAGTGTTAGGGTTAGGGTTAGGGTTAGCATCAGTTCAAGGATATTGTTAGGGTTAGCGTTAGGGTTAGCATCAGCCCTAGGATAGTGTTAGGGTTAGGGTTAGCATCAGCCCTAGGATAGTGTTAGGGTAAGGGTTAGCATTAGGCCTAGGGTAGTGTTAGGGTTAGGGTTAGCATCAGCCCTAGGAGAGTGTTAGGGTTAGGGTTAGGGTTAGCATCAGCCCTAGGAGAGTGTTAGTGTTAGGGTTAACATCAGCCCAAGGATAGTGTTAGGGTTAGGGTTTGGGTTAGCATCAGCCCTAGGATAGTGTTGGGTTTAGGGTTAGCATCAGACCTAGGATAGTGTTAGTGTTAGGGATAGGGTTAGCATTAGCCCTAGGATAGTGTAAGTGTTAGGGTTAGGGTTAGCATTAGGCCTAGGATAGTGTTAGGTTTAGGGTTAGCATCAGCCCTAGGATAGTGTTAGGGTTAAGGTTAGGGTTAGGGTTAGCATCAGCCCTAGGATAGTGTTAGGGTTAGGGTTAGGGTTAGCATCAGCCCTAGGATAGTATTAGGGTTAGGGCTAGCATCAGCCCTAGGATAGTGTTAGGGTTAGGGTTAGGGTTAGCACCAGGCCTGGCATAGTGTTAGTGTTAGGGTTAGCATCAGCCTTAGGATAGTGTTAGGGTTAGTGTTAGGGTTAGCATCAGCCCTAGGATAGTGTTAGGGTTCGTGTTAGGGTTAGCATCAGCCCTAGGATAGTATTAGGGTTAGGGTTAGCATCAGCCCTAGGATTGTGTTAGGGGTAGGGTTAGGGTTAGCACAAGGCCTAGGATAGTGATAGTGTTAGGGTTAGCATCAGCCTTAGGATAGTGTTAGGGTTAGGGTTAGGGTTATCATCAGCCGTAGGATAGTGTTAGGGTTAGGGTTAGCCTCAGCCCTAAGATAGAGTTAGAGTTAGGGTTAGGGTTAGCATCAGCACTAGGATAGTGTTAGGGTTGGGGTTAGGGTTAGCATCATTCCTAGGATAGTGTTAGTGTTAGGGTTAGCATCAGCCCTAGGATCGTGTTATCGTTAGGGCTAGCATCAGCCCTAGGATAGTGTTAGGGTTAGGGTTAGGGTTATCACCAGGCCTAGCATAGTGTTAGTGTTAGGGTTAGCATCAGCCTTAGGATAGTGTTAGGGTTAGGGTTAGGGTTAGCATCAGCCGTAGGATAGTGTTAGGGTTAGGGTTAGCGTCAGCCCTAAGATAGTGTTAGAGTTAGGGTTAGGGTTAGCATCAGCCCTAGGATAGTGTTAGGGTTAGGGTTAGGGTTAGCATCAGCCCTAGGATAGTGTTAGGGTTAGGGTTAGGGTTAGCATCCGCCCTAGGATAGTGTTAGGGTTAGGGTTAGGGTTAGCATCCGCCCTAGGATAGTGTTAGGGTTAGGGTTAGGGTTAGCATCAGCCCTAGGATAGTGTTAGGGTTAGGGTTAACATAAACCCTAGGATATTGTTAGGGTTAGGGTTAGGGTTATCATCAGGCCTAGGATAGTGTTAGGGTTAGGGTTAGGGTTAGCATCAGTTCAAGGATAGTGTTAGGGTTAGCGTTAGGGTTAGCATCAGCCCTAGGATAGTGTTAGGTTTAGGGTTAGCATCAGCCCTAGGATAGTGTTAGGGTTAGGCTTAGGGTTAGCATCAGCCCTAGGAGAGTGTTAGGGTTAGGGTTAGCATCAACCCTAGGATAGTGTTTGGGTTAGGGTTAGGGTTAGCATCAGCCCTAGGATAGTGTTAGGGTTAGGGTTAGCATCAGCCCTAGGAGAGTGTTAGGGTTAGGGATAGGGTTAGCATCAGCCCTAGGATAGTGTTAGGGTTAGGGTTAGGGTTAGCATCAGCCCTAGGATAGTGTTAGTGTTAGGGTTAGCATCAGCCCTAGGATAGTGTTAGGGTTAGGGTTAGGGTTAGCATCAGCCCTAGGATAGTGTTAGGGTTAGGGTTAGCATCAGCCCTAGGATAGTGTTATTGTTAGGGTTAGGGTTAGCATCAGCCCTAGGATAGTGTTAGGGTTAGGGTTAGCATCAACCCTAGGATAGTGTTAAGGTTAGGGTTAGGGTTAGCATCAGCCCTAGGATAGTGTTAGGGTTAGAGTTAGCCTCAGGCCTAGGAGATTGTTAGGGTTAGGGATAGGGTTAGCATCAGGCCCAGGATAGTGTTAGGGTTAGGGTTAGGGTTAGCATCAGCCCTAGGATAGTGTTAGGTTTAGGGTTAGCATCAGGCCTAGGATAGTGTTAGGGTTAGGGTTAGCATCTGCCCTAGGAGAGTGTTAGGGTTAGGGTTAGGGTTAGCATCAGCCCTAGGATAGTGTTAGGGTTAGGGTTAGGGTTAGCATCAGCCCTAGGATAGTGGTAGGGTTAGGGTTAGCATCAGCCCTAGGATAGTTTTAGGGTTAGGGTTACGGTTAGCATCAGCCCTAGGATAGTGTTAGGGTTAGGGTTAGCATCAGCCCTAGGATAGTGTTATGGTTAGGGTTAGCATCAACCCTAGGATAGTGTTTGGGTTAGGGTTAGGGTTAGCATTAGCCCTAGGATAGAGTTAGGGTAAGGGTTAGCATTAGGCCTAGGGTAGTGTTAGGGTTAGGCTTAGGGTTAGCATCAGCCCTAGGAGAGTGTTACGGTTAGGGTTAGCATCAACCCTAGGACAGTGTTTGGGTTAGGGTTAGGGTTAGCATCAGCCCTAGGATAGTGTTAGGGTTAGGGTTAGCCTCAGCCCTAGGAGAGTGTTAGGGTTAGGGATAGGGTTAGCATCAGGCCTAGGATAGTGTTAGGGTGAGGGTTAGGGTTAGCATCAGCCGTAGGATAGTGTTAGGGTTAGGGTTAGCCTCAGCCCTAAGATAGTGTTAGAGTTAGGGTTAGGGTTAGCATCAGCACTAGGATAGTGTTAGGGTTAGGGTTAGGGTTAACATCAGCCCTAGGATAGTGTTAGTGTTAGGGTTAGCATCAGCCCTAGGATAGTGTTAGGGTTAGGGCTAGCATCAGCCCTAGGATAGTGTTAGGGTTAGGGTTAGGGTTAGCACCAGGCCTAGCATAGTGTTAGTGTTAGGGTTAGCATCAGCCTTAGGATAGTGTTAGGGTTAGGGTTAGGGTTAGCATCCGCCCTAGGATACTGTTAGGGTTAGGGTTAGGGTTAGCATCCGCCCTCGGATAGTGTTAGGGTTAGGGTTAGGGATAGCATCAGCCCTAGGATAGTGTTAGGGTTAGGGTTAACCTAAACCCTAGGATATTGTTAGGGTTAGGGTTAGGGTTATCATCAGGCCTAGGATAATGTTAGGGTTAGGGTTAGGGTTAGCATCAGTTCAAGGATAGTGTTAGGGTTAGCGTTAGGGTTAGCATCAGCCCTAGGATAGTGTTAGGTTTAGGGTTAGCTTCAGCCCTAGGATAGTGTTAGGGTTAGGCTTAGGGTTAGCATCAGCCCTAGGAGAGTGTTAGGGTTAGGGTTAGCATCAACCCTAGGATAGTGTTTGGGTTAGGGTTAGGGTTAGCATCAGCCCTAGGATAGTGTTATGGTTAGGGTTAGCCTCAGCCCTAAGATAGTGTTAGAGGTAGGGTTAGGGTTAGCATTCAGCACTAGGATAGTGTTAGGGTTAGGGTTAGGGTTAGCATCAGCCCTAGGATAGTGTTAGTGTTAGGGTTAGCATCAGCCCTAGGATAGAGTTAGGGTTACGGTTAGGGTTAGCATCCGCCCTTGGATAGTGTTAGGCTTAGGGTTAGGGTTAGCATCAGCCCTAGGAGAGTGTTAGGGTTAGGGATCGGGTTAGCATCAGGCCTAGGATAGTGTTAGGGTTACGGTTAGGGTTAGGGTTAGCGTTAGCATCAGCTCTAGGATAGTGTTAGGGTTAGGGATAGGGTTAGCATCAGCCCTAGGATAGTCATAGGGTTAGGGTTAGGGTTAGCATCAGCCCTAGGATAATGTTAGTGTTAGGGTTAGCATCAGCCCTAGGATAGTGTTAGGGTTAGGGTTAGGGTTAGCATCAGCCCTAGGATAGTGTTAGGGTTAGGGTTAGCATCAGCCCTAGGATAGTGTTAGGGTTAGGGTTAGGGTTAGCATCAGCCCTAGGATAGTGTTAGGGTTAGGGTTAGCATCAACCCTAGGATAGTGTTAGGGTTAGGGTTAGGGTTAGCATCAGCCCTAGGATAGTGTTAGGGTTAGAGTTAGCCTCAGCCCTAGGAGAGTGTTAGGGTTAGGGATAGGGTTAGCATCAGGCCTAGGATAGTGTTAGGGTTAGGGTTAGGGATAGCATCAGCCCTAGGATAGTGTTAGGGTTAGGGTTAGCATCAGGCCTAGGATAGTGTTAGGGTTAGGGTTAGCATCTGCCCTAGGAGAGTGTTAGGGTTAGGGTTAGGGTTAGCATCAGCCCTAGGATAGTGTTAGGGTTAGGGTTAGGGTTAGCATCAGCCCTAGGATAGTGTTAGGGTTAGGGTTAGCATCAGCCCTAGGATAGTTTTAGGGTTAGAGTTAGGGTTAGCATCAGCCCTAGGATAGTGTTAGGGTTAGGGTTAGCATCAGCCCTAGGATAGTGTTAGGGTTAGGGTTAGGGTTAGCATCAGCCCTAGGATAGTGTTAGGGTTAGGGTTAGCATCAGCCCTAGGATAGTGTTAGGGTTAGGGTTAGGGTTAGCATCAGGCCTAAGATAGTGTTATTGTTAGGGTTAGGATTATCATCAGGCCTAGGATAGTGTTAGGGTTAGGGTTAGCATCAGCCCTAGGAGAGTGTTAGTGTTAGGGTTAGCATCAGACCTAGGATAGTGTTAGGGTTAGGGTTAGGGTAAGCATCAGCCCTAGGATACTGTAAGTGTTAGGGTTAGGGTTAGCATCAGGCCTAGGATAGTGTTAGCGTTAACGTTAGCATCAGCCCTAGGATAGTGTTAGGGTTCGGGTTAGGGTTAGCATCAGCCCTAGGATAGTATTAGGGTTAGGGTTAGCATCAGCCCTGGGATAGTGTTAGGGGTAGGGTTAGGGTTAGCACCAGGCCTAGGATAGTGTTAGTGTTAGGGTTAGCATCAGCCTTAGGATAGTGTTAGGGTTAGGGTTAGCCTCAGCCCTAAGATAGTGTTAGAGGTAGGGTTAGGGTTAGCATTCAGCACTAGGATAGTGTTAGTGTTAGGGTTAGGGTTAGCATCAGCCCTAGGATTGTGTTAGTGTTAGGGTTAACATCAGCCCTAGGATAGTGTTAGGGTTAGGGTTAGGGTTAGCATCCGCCCTTGGATAGTGTTAGGGTTAGGGTTAGGGTTAGCATCAGCCCTAGGATAGTGTTAGGGTTAGGGTTAACATAAACCCTAGGATAGTGTTAGAGTTAGGGTTAGGGTTATCATCAGGCCTAGGATAGTGTTAGGGTTAGGGTTAGGGTTAGCATCAGTTCAAGGATATTGTTAGGGTTAGCGTTAGGGTTAGCATCAGCCCTAGGATAGTGTTAGGGTTAGGGTTAGCATCAGCCCTAGGATAGTGTTAGGGTAAGGGTTAGCATTAGGCCTAGGGTAGTGTTAGGGTTAGGGTTAGCATCAGCCTTAGGATAGTGTTAGGGTTAGTGTTAGGGTTAGCATCAGCCCTAGGATAGTGTTAGGGTTAGGGTTAGGGTTAGCATCCGCCCTAGGATAGTGTTAGGGTTAGGGTTAGGGTTAGCATCCGCCCTAGGATAGTGTTAGGGTTAGGGTTAGGGTTAGCATCAGCCCTAGGATAGTGTTAGGGTTAGGGTTAACATAAACCCTAGGATATTGTTAGGGTTAGGGTTAGGGTTATCATCAGGCCTAGGATAGTGTTAGGGTTAGGGTTAGGGTTAGCGTCAGTTCAAGGATAGTGTTAGGGTTAGCGTTAGGGTTAGCATCAGCCCTAGGATAGTGTTAGGGTTAGGGTTAGCATCAGCCCTAGGATAGTGTTAGCGTTAGGCTTAGGGTTAGCATCAGCCCTAGGAGAGTGTTAGGGTTAGGGATAGCATCAACCCTAGGATAGTGTTTGGGTTAGGGTTAGGGTTAGAATCAGCCCTAGGATAGTGTTAGGGTTAGGGTTAGCCTCAGCCCTAGGAGAGTGTTAGGGTTAGGGATAGGGTTAGCATCAGGCCTATCATAGTGTTAGGGTGAGGGTTAGGGTTAGCATCAGCCCTAGGATAGTGTTAGGGTTAGGGTTAGCATCAGGCCTAGGAGAGTGTTAGGGTTAGGGTTAGCATCAGCCCTAGGATAGTGTTAGGGTTAGTGTTAGGGTTAGCATCAGCCCTAGGATAGTGTTAGGGTTAGGGTTAGGTTTAGCATCAGCACTAGGATAGTGTTAGGGTAAGGGTTAGGGTTAGCATCAGGCCTAGGATAGTGTTAGGGTTACGGTTAGAATCAGCCCTAGGATAGTGTTAGGGTTAGGGTTAGCATCAGCCCTAGGATAGTGTTAGGTTTAGGGTTAGGGTTAGCATCAGCCCTAGGATAGTGTTAGTGTTAAGGTTAGCATCAGCCCTAGGATAGTGTTAGGGTTAGGGTTAGGGTTAGCATCAGCCCTAGGATAGTGTTAGGGTTAGGGTTAGCATCAACCCTAGGATAGTGCTAGGGTTAGGGTTAGGGTTATCATCAGCCCTAGGATAGTGTTAGGGTTAGGGTTAGCCTCAGCCCTAGGAGAGTGTTAGCGTTAGGGATAGGGTTAGCATCAGGCCTAAGATAGTGTTAGGGTTAGGGTTAGGGTTAGCATCAGTTCAAGGATAGTGTTAGGGTTAGCGTTAGGGTTAGCATCAGCCCTAGGATAGTGTTAGGTTTAGGGTTAGCATCAGCCCTAGGATAGTGTTAGGGTTAGGCTTAGGGTTAGCATCAGCCCTAGGATAGTGTTAGGGTTAGGGTTAGCATCAACCCTAGGATAGTGTTAGGGTTAGGGTTAGGGTTAGCATCAGTCCTAGGATAGTGTTAGGGTTAGGGTTAGCCTCAGACCTAGGAGAGTGTTAGGGTTAGGGATAGGGTTAGCATCAGGCCTAAGATAGTGTTAGGGTTACGGTTAGGGTTATCATCAGGCCTAGGATAGTGTTAGGGTTAGGGTTAGCATCAGGCCTAGGATAGTGTCAGGGTTAGGGTTAGCATCAGCCCTAGGAGAGTGTTAGGGTTAGGGTTAGGGTTAGCATCAGCTCTAGGATAGTGTTAGGTTTAGGGTTAGCATCAGACCTAGGATAGTGTTAGGGTTAGGGTTAGGGTAAGCATGAGCCCTAGGATAGTGTAAGTTTTAGGGTTAGGGTTAGCATCAGGCCTAGGATAGTGTTAGGGTTAGGGTTAGCATCAGCCCTAGGATAGTGTTAGGGTTCGTGTTAGGGTTAGCATCAGCCCTAGGATCGTGTTAGGGTTAGGGCTAGCATCAGCCCTAGGATAGTGTTAGGGTTAGGGTTAGGGTTAGCACCAGGCCTAGCATAGTGTTAGTGTTAGGGTTAGCATCAGCCTTAGGATAGTGTTAGGGTTAGGGTTAGGGTTAGCATCAGCCGTAGGATAGTGTTAGTGTTAGGGTTAGCGTCAGCCCTAAGATAGTGTTAGAGTTAGGGTTAGGGTTAGCATCAGCCCTAGGATAGTGTTAGGGTTAGGGTTAGGGTTAGCATCAGCCCTAGGATAGTGTTAGTGTTAGGGTTACCATCAGCCCTAGGATAGTGTTAGGGTTAGGGTTAGGGTTAGCATCCGCCCTACGATAGTGTTAGGGTTAGGGTTAGGGTTAGCATCCGCCGTAGGATAGTGTTAGGGTTAGGGTTAGGGTTAGCATCAGCCCTAGGATAGTGTTAGGGTTAGGGTTAACATAAACCCTAGGATATTGTTAGGGTTAGGGTTAGGGTTATCATCAGGCCTAGGATAGTGTTAGGGTTAGGGTTAGGGTTAGCATCAGTTCAAGGATAGTGTTAGGGTTAGCGTTAGGGTTAGCATCAGCCCTAGGATAGTGTTAGGTTTAGGGTTAGCATCAGCCCTAGGATAGTGTTAGGGTTAGGCTTAGGGTTAGCATCAGCCCTAGGAGAGTGTTAGGGTTAGGGTTAGCATCAACCCTAGGATAGTGTTTGGGTTAGGGTTAGGGTTAGCATCAGCCCTAGGATAGTGTTAGGGTTAGGGTTAGCCTCAGCCCTAGGAGAGTGTTAGGGTTAGGGATAGGGTTAGCATCAGGCCTAGGATAGTGTTAGGGCTACGGTTAGGGTTAGGGTTAGCATTAGCATCAGCTCTAGGATAGTGTTAGGGTTAGGGTTAGGGTTAGCATCAGCCCTAGGATAGTGTTAGGGTTAGGGTTAGGGTTAGCATCAGCCCTAGGATAGTGTTAGGGTTAGGGTTAGCATCAGCCCTAGGATAGTGTTAGGGTTAGGGTTAGGGTTAGCATCAGCCCTAGGATAGTGTTAGGGTTAGGGTTAGCATCAACCCTAGGATAGTGTTAGGGTTAGGGTTAGGGTTAGCATCAGCCCTAGGATAGTTTTATGGTTAGAGTTAGCCTCAGCCCTAGGAGAGTGTTAGGGTTAGGGATAGGGTTAGCATCAGGCCTAGGATAGTGTTAGGGTTAGGGTTAGGGTTAGCATCAGCCCTAGGATTGTGTTAGGGTTAGGGTTAGCATCAGGCCTAGGATAGTGTTAGGGTTAGGGTTAGCATCTGCCCTAGGAGAGTGTTAGGGTTAGGGTTAGGGTTAGCATCAGCCCTAGGATAGTGTTAGGGTTAGGGTTAGTGTTAGCATCAGCCCTAGGATAGTGTTAGGGTTAGGGTTAGCATCAGCCCTAGGATAGTTTTAGGGTTAGGGTTAGGTTTAGCATCAGGCCTAGGATAGTGTTAGGGTTAGGGTTAGCATCAGCCCTAGGATAGTGTTAGGGTTAGGGTTAGCATCAACCCTAGGATAGTGTTTGGGTTAGGGTTAGGGTTAGCATTATCCCTAGGATAGTGTTAGGGTAAGGGTTAGCATTAGGCCTAGGGTAGTGTTAGGGTTAGGGTTAGCATCAGACCTAGGAGAGTGTTAGTGTTAGGGTTAGGGTTTGCATCAGCCCTAGGAGATTGTTAGGGTTAGGGTTAACATCAGCCCAAGGATAGTGTTAGGGTTAGGGTTAGGGTTATCATCAGGCCTAGGATAGTGTTAGGGTTAGGGTTAGGGTTAGCATCAGTTCAAGGATAGTGTTAGGGTTAGCGTTAGGGTTAGCATCAGCCCTAGGATAGTGTTAGGGTTAGGGTTAGCATCAGCCCTAGGATAGTGTTAGGGTTAGGCTTAGGGTTAGCATCCGCCCTAGGATAGTGTTAGGGTTAGGGTTAGGGTTAGCATCAGCCCTAGGATAGTGTTAGGGTTAGGGTGAACATAAACCCTAGGATATTGTTAGGGTTAGGGTTAGGGTTATCATCAGGCCTAGGATAGTGTTAGGGTTAGGGTTAGGGTTAGCATCAGTTCAAGGATAGTGTTAGGGTTAGCGTTAGGGTTAGCATCAGCGCTACGATACTGTTAGGTTTAGGGTTAGCATCAGCCCTAGGATAGTGTTATGGATAGGCTTAGGGTTAGCATCAGCCCTAGGAGAGTGTTAGGGTTAGGGTTAGCATCAACCCTAGGATAGTGTTTGGGTTAGGGTTAGGGTTAGCATCAGCCCTAGGATAGTGTTAGGGTTAGGGTTAGCCTCAGCCCTAGGAGAGTGTTAGGGTTAGGGATAGGGTTAGCATCAGGCCTAGGATAGTGTTAGGGTTACGGTTAGGGTTAGGGTTAGCGTTAGCATCAGCTCTAGGATAGTGTTAGGGTTAGGGTTAGGGTTAGCATCAGCCCTAGGATAGTGTTAGGGTTAGGGTTAGGGTAGCATCAGCCCTAGGATAGTGTTAGTGTTAGGGTTAGCATCAGCCCTAGGATAGTGTTAGGGTTAGGGTTAGGGTTAGCATCAGCCCTCGGATAGTGCTAGGGTTAGGGTTAGCATCAGCCCTAGGAAAGTGTTAGGGTTAGGGTTAGGGTTAGCATGAGCCCTAGGATAGTGTTAGGGTTAGGGTTAGCATCAACCCTAGGATAGTTTTAGGGTTAGGGTTAGGGTTAGCATCAGCCCTAGGATAGTGTTAGTGTTAGAGTTAGCCTCAGCCCTAGGAGAGTGTTAGGGTTAGGGATAGGGTTAGCATCAGGCCTAGGACAGTGTTAGGGTTAGGGTTAGGGTTAGCATCAGCCCTAGGATAGTGTTAGGGTTAGGGTTAGCATCAGGCCTAGGATAGTGTTAGGGTTAGGGTTAGCATCTGCCCTAGGAGAGTGTTAGGGTTAGGGTTAGGGTTAGCATCAGCCCTAGGATAGTGTTAGGGTTAGGGTTAGGGTTAGCATCAGCCCTAGGATAGTGTTAGGGTTAGGGTTAGCATCAGCCCTAGGATAGTTTTAGGGTTAGGGTTACGGTTAGCATCAGCCCTAGGATAGTGTTAGGGTTAGGGTTAGCATCAGCCCTAGGATAGTGTTAGGCTTAGGGTTAGCATCAACCCTAGGATAGTGTTTGGGTTAGGGTTAGGGTTAGCATTAGCCCTAGGATAGTGTTAGGGTAAGGGTTAGCATTAGGCCTAGGGTAGTGTTAGGGTTAGGGTTAGCATCACCCCTAGGAGAGTGTTAGGGTTAGGGTTAGGGTTAGCATCAGCCATAGGAGAGTGTTAGGGTTAGGGTTAACATCAGCCCAAGGATAGTGTTAGGGTTAGGGTTAGGGTTATCATCAGGCCTAGGATAGTGTTAGTGTTAGGGTTAGGGTTAGCATCAGTTCAAGGATAGTGTTAGGGTTAGCGTTAGGGTTAGCATCAGCCCTAGGATAGTGTTAGGGTTAGGGTTAGCATCAGCCCTAGGATAGTGTTAGGGTTAGGCTTTGGGTTAGCATCAGCCCTAGGAGAGTGTTATGGTTAGGGTTAGCATCAACCCTAGGATAGTGTTTGGGTTAGGGTTCGGGTTAGCATCAGCCCTAGGATAGTGTTAGGGTTAGGGTTAGCCTCAGCCCTAGGAGAGTGTTAGGGTTAGGGATAGGGTTAGCATCAGGCCTAGGATAGTGTTAGGGTGAGGGTTAGGGTTAGCATCAGCCGTAGGATAGTGTTAGGGTTAGGGTTAGCCTCAGCCCTAAGATAGTGTTAGAGTTAGGGTTAGGGTTAGCATCAGCACTAGGATAGTGTTAGGGTTAGGGTTAGGGTTAGCATCAGCCCTAGGATAGTGTTAGTGTTAGGGTTAGCATCAGCCCTAGGATAGTGTTAGGGTTAGGGCTAGCATCAGCCCTAGGATAGTGTTAGGGTTAGGGTTAGGGTTAGCACCAGGCCTAGCATAGTGTTAGTGTTAGGGTTAGCATCAGCCTTAGGATAGTGTTAGGGTTAGGGTTAGGGTTAGCATTCGCCCTAGGATACTGTTAGGGTTAGGGTTAGAGTTAGCATCCCCCCTAGAATAGTGTTAGGGTTAGGGTTAGGGATAGCATCAGCCCTAGGATAGTGTTAGGGTTAGGGTTAACATAAACCCTAGGATAATGTTAGGGTTAGGGTTAGGGTTATCATCAGGCCTAGGATAGTGTTAGGGTTAGGGTTAGGGTTAGCATCAGTTCAAGGATAGTGTTAGGGTTAGCGTTAGGGTTAGCATCAGCCCTAGGATAGTGTTAGGTTTAGGGTTAGCATCAGACCTAGGATAGTGTTAGGGTTAGGCTTAGGGTTAGCATCAGCCCTAGGAGAGTGTTAGGGTTAGGGTTAGCATCAACCCTAGGATAGTGTTTGGGTTAGGGTTAGGGTTAGCATCAGCCCTAGGATAGTGTTAGGGTTAGGGTTAGGGTTAGCATCAGCCCTAGGATAGTGTTAGGGTTAGGGTTAGCATCAGCCCTAGGATAGTGTTAGGGTTAGGGTTAGGGTTAGCATCAGGCCTAAGATAGTGTTAGGGTTAGGGTTAGGATTATCATCAGGCCTAGGATAGTGTTAGGGTTAGGGTTAGCATCAGCCCTAGGAGAGTGTTAGGGTTAGGGTTAGGGTTAGCATCAGCCCTAGGAAAGTGTTAGGGTTAGGGTTAACATCAGCCCTAGGATAGTGTTAGTGTTAGGGTTAGGGTTAGCATCAGCTCTAGGATAGTGTTAGGTTTAGGGTTAGCATCAGACCTAGGATAGTGTTAGGGTTAGGGTTAGGGTAAGCATCAGCCCTAGGATACTGTAAGTGTTAGGGTTAGGGTTAGCATCAGGCCTAGGATAGTGTTAGGGTTAACGTTAGCATCAGCCCTAGGATAGTGTTAGGGTTCGGGTTAGGGTTAGCATCAGCCCTAGGATAGTATTAGGGTTAGGGTTAGCATCAGCCCTAGGATAGTGTTAGGGGTAGGGTTAGGGTTAGCACCAGGCCTAGGATAGTGTTAGTGTTAGGGTTAGCATCAGCCTTAGGATAGTGTTAGGGTTAGGGTTAGCCTCAGCCCTAAGATAGTGTTAGAGGTAGGGTTAGGGTTAGCATTCAGCACTAGGATAGTGTTAGGGTTAGGGTTAGGGTTAGCATCAGCCCTAGGATAGTGTTAGTGTTAGGGTTAGCATCAGCCCTAGGATAGTGTTAGGGTTAGGGTTAGGGTTAGCATCCGCCCATGGATAGTGTTAGGGTTAGGGTTAGGGTTAGCATCAGCCCTAGGATAGTGTTAGGGTTAGGGTTAACAAAACCCTAGGATAGTGTTAGAGTTACGGTTAGGGTTATCATCAGGCCTAGGATAGTGTTAGGGTCAGGGTTAGGGTTAGCATCAGTTCAAGGATATTGTTAGGGTTAGCGTTAGGGTTAGCATCAGCCCTAGGATAGTGTTAGGGTTAGGGTTAGCATCAGCCCTAGGATAGTGTTAGGATTAAGGTTAGGGTTAGCATCAGCCCTAGGATAGTGTTAGGGTTAGGGTTAGCATCAACCCTAGGATAGTGTTTGGGTTAGGGTTAGGGTTAGCATTAGCCCTAGGATAGTGTTAGGGTAAGGGTTAGCATTAGACCTAGGGTAGTGTTAGAGTTAGGGTTAGCATCAGCCCTAGGAGAGTGTTAGGGTTAGGGTTAGGGTTAGCATCAGCCCTAGGAGAGTGTTAGTGTTAGGGTTAACATCAGCCCAAGGATAGTGTTAGGGTTAGGGTTTGGGTTAGCATCAGCCCTAGGATAGTGTTGGGTTTAGGGTTAGCATCAGACCTAGGATAGTGTTAGGGTTAGGGATAGGGTTAGCATTAGCCCTAGGATAGTGTAAGTGTTAGGGTTAGGGTTAGCATTAGGCCTAGGATAGTGTTAGGGTTAGGGTTAGCATCAGCCCTAGCATAGTGTTAGGGTTACGGTTAGGGTTAGGGTTAGCATCAGCCGTAGGATAGTGTTAGGGTTAGGGTTAGGGTTTCCATCAGCCCTAGGATAGTGTTAGTGTTAGGGTTAGCATCAGCCCTAGGATAGTGTTAGGGTTAGGGTTAGGGTTAGCATCCGCCCTAGGATAGTGTTAGGGTTAGGGTTAGGGTTAGCATCCGCCCTAGGATAGTGTTACGGTTAGGGTTAGGGTTAGCATCAGCCCTAGGATAGTGTTAGGGTTAGGGTTAACATAAACCCTAGGATATTGTTAGGGTTAGGGTTAGGGTTATCATCAGGCCTAGGATAGTGTTAGAGTTAGGGTAAGGGTTAGCATCAGTTCAAGGATAGTGTTAGGGTTAGCGTTAGGGTTAGCATCAGCCCTAGGATAGTGTTAGGGTTAGGGTTAGCATCAGCCCTAGGAGAGTGTTAGGGTTAGGGATAGCATCAACCCTAGGATAGTGTTTGGGTTAGGGTTAGGGTTAGCATCAGCCCTAGGATAGTGTTAGGGTTAGGGTTAGCCTCAGCCCTAGGAGAGTGTTAGGGTTAGGGATAGGGTTAGCATCAGGCCTAGGATAGTGTTAGGGTGAGGGTTAGGGTTAGCATCAGCCCTAGGATAGTGTTAGGGTTAGGGTTAGCATCAGGCCTAGGAGAGTGTTAGGGTTAGGGTTAGCATCAGCCCTAGGATAGTGTTAGGGTTAGTGTTAGGGTTAGCATTAGCCCGAGGATAGTGTTAGGGTTATGGTTAGGTTTAGCATCAGCACTAGGATAGTGTTAGGGTAAGGGTTAGGGTTAGCATCAGGCCTAGGATAGTGTTAGGGTTACGGTTAGAATCAGCCCTAGGATAGTGTTAGGGTTAGGGTTAGCATCAGCCCTAGGATAGTGTTAGGTTTAGGGTTAGGGTTAGCATCAGCCCTAGGATAGTGTTAGGGTTAGGGTTAGGGTTAGCATCAGCCCTAGGATAGTGTTAGGGTTAGGGTTAGCATCAACCCTAGGATAGTGTTAGGGTTAGGGTTAGGGTTATCATCAGCCCTAGGATACTGTTAGGGTTAGGGTTAGCCTCAGCCCTAGGAGAGTGATAGCGTTAGGGATAGGGTTAACATCAGGCCTAAGATAGTGTTAGGGTTAGGGTTAGGGTTAGCATCAGTTCAAGGATAGTGTTAGGGTTAGCGTTAGGGTTAGCATCAGCCCTAGGATAGTGTTAGGTTTAGGGTTAGCATCAGCCCTAGGGTAGTGTTAGGGTTAGGCTTAGGGTTAGCATCAGCCCTAGGAGAGTGTTAGGGTTAGGGTTAGCATCAACCCTAGGATAGTGTTAGGGTTAGGGTTAGGGTTAGCATCAGCCCTAGGATAGTGTTAGGGTTAGGGTTAGCCTCAGCCCTAGGAGAGTGTTACGGTTAGGGATAGGGTTAGCATCAGGCCTAAGATAGTGTTAGGGTTACGGTTAGGGTTATCATCAGGCCTAGGATAGTGTTAGGGTTAGGGTTAGCATCAGGCCTAGGATAGTGTTAGGGTTAGGGTTAGCATCAGCCCTAGGATAGTGTTAGGGTTAGGGTTAGGGTTAGCATCAGCTGTAGGATAGTGTTAGGTTTAGGGTTAGCATCAGACCTAGGATAGTGTTAGTGTTAGGGTTAGGGTAAGCATGAGCCCTAGGATAGTGTAAGTTTTAGGGTTAGGGTTAGCATCAGGCCTAGGATAGTGTTAGGGTTAGGGTTAGCATCAGCCCTAGGATAGTGTTAGGGTTCGTGTTAGGGTTAGCATCAGCCCTAGGATAGTATTAGGGTTAGGGTTAGCATCAGCCCTAGGATTGTCTTAGGGGTAGGGTTAGGGTTAGCACAAGGCCTAGGATAGTGTTAGTGTTAGGGTTAGCATCAGCCTTAGGATAGTGTTAGGGTTAGGGTTAGGGTTAGCATCAGCCGTAGGATAGTGTTAGGGTTAGGGTTAGCCTCAGCCCTAAGATAGTGTTAGAGTTAGGGTTAGGGTTAGCATCAGCACTAGGATAGTGTTAGGGTTAGGGTTAGGGTTAGCATCATTCCTAGGATAGTGTTAGTGTTAGGGTTAGCATCAGCCCTAGGATCGTGTTAGGGTTAGGGCTAGCATCAGCCCTAGGATAGTGTTAGGGTTAGGGTTAGGGTTAGCACCAGGCCTAGCATAGTGTTAGTGTTAGGGTTAGCATCAGCCTTAGGATAGTGTTAGGGTTAGGGTTAGGGTTAGCATCAGCCGTAGGATAGTGTTAGTGTTAGGGTTAGCGTCAGCCCTAAGATAGTGTTAGGGTTAGGGTTAGGGTTAGCATCAGCCCTAGGATAGTGTTAGTGTTAGGGTTAGCATCAGCCCTAGGATAGTGTTAGGGTTAGGGTTAGGGTTAGCATCCGCCCTACGATAGTGTTAGGGTTAGGGTTAGGGTTAGCATCCGCCCTAGGATAGTGTTAGGGTTAGGGTTAGGGTTAGCATCAGCCCTAGGATAGTGTTAGGGTTAGGGTTAACATAAACCCTAGGATATTGTTAGGGTTAGGGTTAGGGTTATCATCAGGCCTAGGATAGTGTTAGGGTTAGGGTTAGGGTTAGCATCAGTTCAAGGATAGTGTTAGCGTTAGCGTTAGGGTTAGCATCAGCCCTAGGATAGTGTTAGGTTTAGGGTTAGCATCAGCCCTAGGATAGTGTTAGGGTTAGGCTTAGGGTTAGCATCAGCCCTAGGAGAGTGTTAGGGTTAGGGTTAGCATCAACCCTAGGATAGTGTTTGGGTTAGGGTTAGGGTTAGCATCAGCCCCAGGATAGTGTTAGGGTTAGGGTTAGCCTCAGCCCTAGGAGAGTGTTAGGGTTAGGGATAGGGTTAGCATCAGGCCTAGGATAGTGTTAGGGTTACGGTTAGGGTTAGGGTTAGCATTAGCATCAGCTCTAGGATAGTGTTAGGGTTAGGGTTAGGGTTAGCATCAGCCCTAGGATAGTGTTAGGGTTAGGGTTAGCATCAGCCCTAGGATAGTGTTAGGGTTAGGGTTAGGGTTAGCATCAGCCCTAGGATAGTGTTAGGGTTAGGGTTAGCATCAACCCTAGGATAGTGTTAGGGTTAGGGTTAGGGTTAGCATCAGCCCTAGGATAGTTTTAGGGTTAGAGTTAGCCTCAGCCCAAGAGAGTGTTAGGGTTAGGGATAGGGTTAGCATCAGGCCTAGGATAGTGTTAGGGTTAGGGTTAGGGTTAGCATCAGCCCTAGGAGAGTGTTAGGGTTAGGGTTAGCATCAGCCCTAGGATAGTGTTAGGGTTAGGGTTAGGGTTAGCATCAGCCCTAGGATAGTGTTAGTGTTAGGGTTAGCATCAGCCCTAGGATAGTGTTAGGGATAGGGTTAGGGTTAGCATCCGCCCTAGGATAGTGTTAGGGTTAGGGTTAGGGTTAGCATCCGCCCTAGGATAGTGTTAGGTTTAGGGTTAGGGTTAGCATCAGCCCTAGGATAGTGTTAGGGTTAGGGTTAACATAAACCCTAGGATAGTGTTAAAGTTAGGGTTAGGGTTATCATCAGGCCTAGGATAGTGTTAGGGTTAGGGTTAGGGTTAGCATCAGTTCAAGGATAGTGTTAGGGTTAGCATTAGGGTTAGCATCAGCGCTAGGATACTGTTAGGTTTAGGGTTAGCATCAGCCCTAGGATAGTGTTAGGGATAGGCTTAGGGTTAGCATCAGCCCTAGGAGAGTGTTAGGGTTAGGGTTAGCATCAACCCTAGGATAGTGTTTGGGTTAGGGTTAGGGTTAGCATCAGCCCTAGGATAGTGTTAGGGTTAGGGTTAGCCTCAGCCATAGGAGAGTGTTAGGGTTATGGATAGGGTGAGCATCAGGCCTAGGATAGTGTTAGGGTTACGGTTAGGGTTTGGGTTAGCGTTAGCATCAGCTCTAGGATAGTGTTAGGGTTAGGGTTAGGGTTAGCATCAGCCCTAGGATAGTGTTAGGGTTAGGGTTAGGGTTAGCATCAGCCCTAGGATAGTGTTAGTGTTAGGGTTAGCATCAGCCCTAGGATAGTGTTAGGGTTAGGGTTAGGGTTAGCATCAGCCCTCGGATAGTGTTAGGGTTAGGGTTAGCATCAGCCCTAGGATAGTGTTAGGGTTAGGGTTAGGGTTAGCATGAGCCCTAGGATAGTGTTAGGGTTAGGGTTAGCATCAACCCTAGGATAGTTTTAGGGTTAGGGTTAGGGTTAGCATCAGCCCTAGGATAGTGTTAGGGTTAGAGTTAGCCTCAGCCCTAGGAGAGTGTTAGGGTTAGGGATAGGGTTAGCATCAGGCCTAGGACAGTGTTAGGGTTAGGGTTAGGGTTAGCATCAGCCCTAGGATAGTGTTAGGGTTAGGGTTAGCATCAGGCCTAGGATAGTGTTAGGGTTAGGGTTAGCATCTGCCCTAGGAGAGTGTTAGGGTTAGGGTTAGGGTTAGCATCAGCCCTAGGATAGTGTTAGGGTTAGGGTTAGGGTTAGCATCAGCCCTAGGATAGTGTTAGGGTTAGGGTTAGCATCAGCCCTAGGATAGTTTTAGGGTTAGGGTTACGGTTAGCATCAGCCCTAGGATAGTGTTAGGGTTAGGGTTAGCATCAGCCCTAGGATAGTGTTAGGGTTAGGGTTAGCATCAACCCTAGGATAGTGTTTGGGTTAGGGTTAGGGTTAGCATTATCCCTAGGATAGTGTTAGGGTAAGGGTTAGCATTAGGCCTAGGGTAGTGTTAGGGTTAGGGTTAGCATCAGTCCTAGGAGAGTGTTAGGGTTAGGGTTAGGGTTTGCATCAGCCCTAGGAGATTGTTAGGGTTAGGGTTAACATCAGCCCAAGGATAGTGTTAGGGTTAGGGTTAGGGTTATCATCAGGCCTAGGATAGTGTTAGGGTTAGGGTTAGGGTTAGCATCAGTTCAAGGATAGTGTTAGGGTTAGCGTTAGGGTTAGCATCAGCCCTAGGATAGTGTTAGGGTTAGGGTTAGCATCAGCCCTAGGATAGTGTTAGGGTTAGGCTTATGGTTAGCATCAGCCCTAGGAGAGTGTTAGGGTTAGGGTTAGCATCAACCCTAGGATAGTGTTAGGGTTAGGGTTAACATAAACCCTAGGATATTGTTAGGGTTAGGGTTAGGGTTATCATCAGGCCTAGGATAGTGTTAGGGTTAGGGTTAGGGTTAGCATCAGTTCAAGGATAGTGTTAGGGTTAGCGTTAGGGTTAGCATCAGCGCTAGGATACTGTTAGGTTTAGGGTTAGCATCAGCCCTAGGATAGTGTTAGGGATAGGCTTAGGGTTAGCATCAGCCCTAGGAGAGTGTTAGGGTTAGGGTTAGCATCAACCCTAGGATAGTGTTTGGGTTAGGGTTAGGGTTAGCATCAGCCCTAGGATAGTGTTAGTGTTAGGGTTAGCCTCAGCCATAGGAGAGTGTTAGGGTTATGGATAGGGTGAGCATCAGGCCTAGGATAGTGTTAGGGTTACGGTTAGGGTTAGGGTTAGCGTTAGCATCAGCTCTAGGATAGTGTTAGGGTTAGGGTTAGGGTTAGCATCAGCCCTAGGATAGTGTTAGGGTTAGGGTTAGGGTTAGCATCAGCCCTAGGATAGTGTTAGTGTTAGGGTTAGCATCAGCCCTAGGATAGTGTTAGGGTTAGGGTTAGGGTTAGCATCAGCCCTCGGATAGTGTTAGGGTTAGGGTTAGCATCAGCCCTAGGATAGTGTTAGGGTTAGGGTTAGGGTTAGCATGAGCCCTAGGATAGTGTTAGGGTTAGGGTTAGCATCAACCCTAGGATAGTTTTAGGGTTAGGGTTAGGGTTAGCATCAGCCCTAGGATAGTGTTAGGGTTAGAGTTAGCCTCAGCCCTAGGAGAGTGTTAGGGTTAGGGATAGGGTTAGCATCAGGCCTAGGACAGTGTTAGGGTTAGGGTTAGGGTTAGCATCAGCCCTAGGATAGTGTTAGGGTTAGGGTTAGCATCAGGCCTAGGATAGTGTTAGGGTTAGGGTTAGCATCTGCCCTAGGAGAGTGTTAGGGTTAGGGTTAGGGTTAGCATCAGCCCTAGGATAGTGTTAGGGTTAGGGTTAGGGTTAGCATCAGCCCTAGGATAGTGTTAGGGTTAGGGTTAGCATCAGCCCTAGGATAGTTTTAGGGTTAGGGTTACGGTTAGCATCAGCCCTAGGATAGTGTTAGGGTTAGGGTTAGCATCAGCCCTAGGATAGTGTTAGGGTTAGGGTTAGCATCAACCCTAGGATAGTGTTTGGGTTAGGGTTAGGGTTAGCATTATCCCTAGGATAGTGTTAGGGTAAGGGTTAGCATTAGGCCTAGGGTAGTGTTAGGGTTAGGGTTAGCATCAGTCCTAGGAGAGTGTTAGGGTTAGGGTTAGGGTTTGCATCAGCCCTAGGAGATTGTTAGGGTTAGGGTTAACATCAGCCCAAGGATAGTGTTAGGGTTAGGGTTAGGGTTATCATCAGGCCTAGGATAGTGTTAGGGTTAGGGTTAGGGTTAGCATCAGTTCAAGGATAGTGTTAGGGTTAGCGTTAGGGTTAGCATCAGCCCTAGGATAGTGTTAGGGTTAGGGTTAGCATCAGCCCTAGGATAGTGTTAGGGTTAGGCTTATGGTTAGCATCAGCCCTAGGAGAGTGTTAGGGTTAGGGTTAGCATCAACCCTAGGATAGTGTTTGGGTTAGGGTTAGGGTTAGCATCAGCCCTAGGATAGTGTTAGGGTTAGGGTTAGCCTCAGCCATAGGAGAGTGTTAGGGTTATGGATAGGGTGAGCATCAGGCCTAGGATAGTGTTAGGGTTACGGTTAGGGTTAGGGTTAGCGTTAGCATCAGCTCTAGGATAGTGTTAGGGTTAGGGTTAGGGTTAGCATCAGTTCAAGGATAGTGTTAGGGTTAGCGTTAGGGTTAGCATCAGCCCTAGGATAGTGTTAGGGTTAGGGTTAGCATCAGCCCTAGGATAGTGTTAGGGTTAGGCTTATGGTTAGCATCAGCCCTAGGAGAGTGTTAGGGTTAGGGTTAGCATCAACCCTAGGATAGTGTTTGGGTTAGGGTTAGGGTTAGCATCAGCCCTAGGATAGTGTTAGGGTTAGGGTTAGCCTCAGCCATAGGAGAGTGTTAGGGTTATGGATAGGGTGAGCATCAGGCCTAGGATAGTGTTAGGGTTACGGTTAGGGTTAGGGTTAGCGTTAGCATCAGCTCTAGGATAGTGTTAGGGTTAGGGTTAGGGTTAGCATCAGCCCTAGGATAGTGTTAGGGTTAGGGTTAGGGTTAGCATCAGCCCTAGGATAGTGTTAGTGTTAGGGTTAGCATCAGCCCTAGGATAGTGTTAGGGTTAGGGTTAGGGTTAGCATCAGCCCTCGGATAGTGTTAGGGTTAGGGTTAGCATCAGCCCTAGGATAGTGTTAGGGTTAGGGTTAGGGTTAGCATGAGCCCTAGGATAGTGTTAGGGTTAGGGTTAGCATCAACCCTAGGATAGTTTTAGGGTTAGGGTTAGGGTTAGCATCAGCCCTAGGATAGTGTTAGGGTTAGAGTTAGCCTCAGCCCTAGGAGAGTGTTAGGGTTAGGGATAGGGTTAGCATCAGGCCTAGGACAGTGTTAGGGTTAGGGTTAGGGTTAGCATCAGCCCTAGGATAGTGTTAGGGTTAGGGTTAGCATCAGGCCTAGGATAGTGTTAGGGTTAGGGTTAGCATCTGCCCCAGGAGAGTGTTAGGGTTAGGGTTAGGGTTAGCATCAGCCCTAGGATAGTGTTAGGGTTAGGGTTAGGGTTAGCATCAGCCCTAGGATAGTGTTAGGGTTAGGGTTAGCATCAGCCCTAGGATAGTTTTAGGGTTAGGGTTACGGTTAGCATCAGCCCTAGGATAGTGTTAGGGTTAGGGTTAGCATCAGCCCTAGGATAGTGTTAGGGTTAGGGTTAGCATCAACCCTAGGATAGTGTTTGGGTTAGGGTTAGGGTTAGCATTATCCCTAGGATAGTGTTAGGGTAAGGGTTAGCATTAGGCCTAGGGTAGTGTTAGGGTTAGGGTTAGCATCAGTCCTAGGAGAGTGTTAGGGTTAGGGTTAGGGTTTGCATCAGCCCTAGGAGATTGTTAGGGTTAGGGTTAACATCAGCCCAAGGATAGTGTTAGGGTTAGGGTTAGGGTTATCATCAGGCCTAGGATAGTGTTAGGGTTAGGGTTAGGGTTAGCATCAGTTCAAGGATAGTGTTAGGGTTAGCGTTAGGGTTAGCATCAGCCCTAGGATAGTGTTAGGGTTAGGGTTAGCATCAGCCCTAGGATAGTGTTAGGGTTAGGCTTATGGTTAGCATCAGCCCTAGGAGAGTGTTAGGGTTATGGTTAGCATCAACCCTAGGATAGTGTTTGGGTTAGGGTTAGGGTTAGCATCAGCCCTAGGATAGTGTTAGGGTTAGGGTTAGCCTCAGCCATAGGAGAGTGTTAGGGTTATGGATAGGGTGAGCATCAGGCCTAGGATAGTGTTAGGGTTACGGTTAGGGTTAGGGTTAGCGTTAGCATCAGCTCTAGGATAGTGTTAGGGTTAGGGTTAGGGTTAGCATCAGTTCAAGGATAGTGTTAGGGTTAGCGTTAGGGTTAGCATCAGCCCTAGGATAGTGTTAGGGTTAGGGTTAGCATCAGCCCTAGGATAGTGTTAGGGTTAGGCTTATGGTTAGCATCAGCCCTAGGAGAGTGTTAGGGTTAGGGTTAGCATCAACCCTAGGATAGTGTTTGGGTTAGGGTTAGGGTTAGCATCAGCCCTAGGATAGTGTTAGGGTTAGGGTTAGCCTCAGCCCTAGGAGAGTGTTAGGGTTAGGGATAGGGTTAGTATCAGGCCTAGGATAGTGTTAGGGTGAGGGTTAGGGTTAGCATCACCCGTAGGATAGTGTTAGGGTTAGGGTTAGCCTCAGCCCTAATATAGTGTTAGAGTTAGGGTTAGGGTTAGCATCAGCACTACGATAGTGTTAGGGTTAGGGTTAGGGTTAGCATCAGCCCTAGGATAGTGTTAGTGTTAGGGTTAGCATCAGCCCTAGGATAGTGTTAGGGTTAGGGCTAGCATCAGCCCTAGGATAGTGTTAGGGTTAGGGTTAGGGTTAGCACCAGGCCTAGCATAGTGTTAGTGTTAGGGTTAGCATCAGCCTTAGGATAGTGTTAGGGTTAGGGTTAGGGTTAGCATCAGCCGTAGGATAGTGTTAGGGTTAGGGTTAGCGTCAGCCCTAAGATAGTGTTCGAGTTAGGGTTAGGGTTAGCATCAGCCCTAGGATAGTGTTAGGGTTAGGGTTAGGGTTAGCATCTGCCCTAGGATAGTGTTAGTGTTAGGGTTAGCATCAGCCCTAGGATAGTGTTAGGGATAGGGTTAGGGTTAGCATCCGCCCTAGGATAGTGTTAGGGTTAGGGTTAGGGTTAGCATCCGCCCTAGGATACTGTTAGGGTTAGGGTTAGGGTTAGCATCAGCCCTAGGATAGTGTTAGGGTTAGGGTTAACATAAACCCTAGGATATTGTTAGGGTTAGGGTTAGGGTTATCATCAGGCCTAGGATAGTGTTAGGGTTAGGGTTAGGGTTAGCATCAGTTCAAGGATAGTGTTAGGGTTAGCGTTAGGGTTAGCATCAGCGCTAGGATACTGTTAGGTTTAGGGTTAGCATCAGCCCTAGGATAGTGTTAGGGATAGGCTTAGGGTTAGCATCAGCCCTAGGAGAGTGTTAGGGTTAGGGTTAGCATCAACCCTAGGATAGTGTTTGGGTTAGGGTTAGGGTTAGCATCAGCCCTAGGATAGTGTTAGGGTTAGGGTTAGCCTCAGCCCTAGGAGAGTGTTATGGTTAGGGATAGCGTTAGCATCAGGCCTAGGATAGTGTTAGGGTTACGGTTAGGGTTAGGGTTAGCGTTAGCATCAGCTCTAGGATAGTGTTAGGGTTAGGGTTAGGGTTAGCATCAGCCCTAGGATAGTGTTAGGGTGTGGGTTAGGGTAGCATCAGCCCTGGGATAGTGTTAGTGTTAGGGTTAGCATCAGCCCTAGGATAGTGTTAGGGTTAGGGTTAGGGTTAGCATCAGTCCTCGGATAGTGTTAGGGTTAGGGTTAGCATCAGCCCTAGGAAAGTGTTAGGGTTAGGGTTAGGGTTAGCATGAGCCCTAGGATAGTGTTAGGGTTAGGGTTAGCATCAACCCTAGGATAGTTTTAGGGTTAGGGTTAGGGTTAGCATCAGCCCTAGGATAGTGTTAGGGTTAGAGTTAGCCTCAGCCCTGGGAGAGTGTTAGGGTTAGGGATAGGGTTAGCATCAGGCCTAGGACAGTGTTAGGGTTAGGGTTAGCATCAGCCCTAGGATAGTGTTAGGGTTAGGGTTAGGGTTAGCATCAGGCCTAAGATAGTGTTAGGGTTAGGGTTAGGATTATCATCAGGCCTAGGATAGTGTTAGGGTTAGGGTTAGCATCAGCCCTAGGAGAGTGTTAGGGTTAGGGTTAGGGTTAGCATCAGCCCTAGGAAAGTGTTAGGGTTAGGGTTAACATCAGCCCTAGGATAGTGTTAGGGTTAGGGTTAGGGTTAGCATCAGGTCTAGGATAGTGTTAGGTTTAGGGTTAGCATCAGACCTAGGATAGTGTTAGGGTTAGGGTTAGGGTAAGCATCAGCCCTAGGATACTGTAAGTGTTAGGGTTAGGGTTAGCATCAGGCCTAGGATAGTGTTAGGGTTAACGTTAGCATCAGCCCTAGGATAGTGTTAGGGTTCGGGTTAGGGTTAGCATCAGCCCTAGGATAGTATTAGGGTTAGGGTTAGCATCAGCCCTAGGATAGTGTTAGGGGTAGGGTTAGGGTTAGCACCAGGCCTAGGATAGTGTTAGTGTTAGGGTTAGCATCAGCCTTAGGATAGTGTTAGGGTTAGGTTTAGCCTCAGCCCTAAGATAGTGTTAGAGGTAGGGTTAGGGTTAGCATTCAGCACTAGGATAGTGTTAGGGTTAGGGTTAGGGTTAGCATCCGCCCTTGGATAGTGTTAGGGTTAGGGTTAGGGTTAGCATCCGCCCTTGGATAGTGTTAGGGTTAGGGTTAGGGTTAGCATTAGCCCTAGGATAGTGTTAGGGTTAGGGTTAACATAAACCCTAGGATAGTGTTAGAGTTACGGTTAGGGTTATCATCAGGCCTAGGATAGTGTTAGGGTTAGGGTTAGGGTTAGCATCAGTTCAAGGATATTGTTAGGGTTAGCGTTAGGGTTAGCATCAGCCCTAGGATAGTGTTAGGGTTAGGGTTAGCATCAGCCCTAGGATAGTGTTAGGATTAGGGTTAGGGTTAGCATCAGCCCTAGGATAGTGTTAGGGTTAGGGTTAGCATCAACCCTAGGATAGTGTTTGGGTTAGGGTTAGGGTTAGCATTAGCCCTAGGATAGTGTTAGGGTAAGGGTTAGCATTAGGCCTAGGGTAGTGTTAGGGTTAGGGTTAGCATCAGCCCTAGGAGAGTGTTAGGGTTACGGTTAGGGTTAGCATCAGCCCTAGGAGAGTGTTAGTGTTAGGGTTAACATCAGCCCAAGGATAGTGTTAGGGTTAGGGTTTGGGTTAGCATCAGCCCTAGGATAGTGTTGGGTTTAGGGTTAGCATCAGACCTAGGATAGTGTTAGGGTTAGGGATAGGGTTAGCATTAGCCCTAGGATAGTGTAAGTGTTAGGGTTAGGGTTAGCATTAGGCCTAGGATAGTGTTAGGGTTAGGGTTAGCATCAGCCCTAGGATAGTGTTAGGGTTAGGGTTAGGGTTAGGGTTAGCATCAGCCATAGGATAGTGTTGGGGTTAGGGTTAGGGTTTCCATCAGCCCTAGGATAGTGTTAGTGTTAGGGTTAGCATCAGCCCTAGGATAGTGTTAGGGTTAGGGTTAGGGTTAGCATCCGCCCTAGGATAGTGTTAGGGTTAGGGTTAGGTTTAGCATCCACCCTAGGATAGTGTTACGGTTAGGGTTAGGGTTAGCATCAGCCCTAGGATAGTGTTAGGGTTAGGGTTAACATAAACCCTAGGATATTGTTAGGGTTAGGGTTAGGGTTATCATCAGGCCTAGGATAGTGTTAGGGTTAGGGTTAGGGTTAGCATCAGTTCAAGGATAGTGTTAGGGTTAGCGTTAGGGTTAGCATCAGCCCTAGGATAGTGTTAGGGTTAGGGTTAGCATCAGCCCTAGGATAGTGTTAGGGTTAGGCTTAGGGTTAGCATCAGCCCTAGGATAGTGTTAGGGTTAGGGTTAGCCTCAGCCCTAGGAGAGTGTTAGGATTAGGGATAGGGTTAGCATCAGGCCTAGGATAGTGTTAGGGTGAGGGTTAGGGTTAGCATCAGCCCTAGGATAGTGTTAGGGTTAGGGTTAGCATCAGGCCTAGGAGAGTGTTAGGGTTAGGGTTAGCATCAGCCCTAGGATAGTGTTAGGGTTAGTGTTAGGGTTAGCATCAGCCCTACGATAGTGTTAGGGTTATGGTTAGGTTTAGCATCAGCACTAGGATAGTGTTAGGGTAAGGGTTAGGGTTAGCATCAGGCCTAGGATAGTGTTAGGGTTACGGTTAGAATCAGCCCTAGGATAGTGTTAGAGTTAGGGTTAGCATCAGCCCTAGGATAGTGTTAGGTTTAGGGTTAGGGTTAGCATCAGCCCTAGGATAGTGTTAGGGTTAGGCTTAGCATCAGCCCTAGGATAGTGTTAGGGTTAGGCTTAGGGTTAGCATCAGCCCTAGGAGAGTGTTAGGGTTAGGGTTAGCATCAACCCTAGGATAGTGTTTGGGTTAGGGTTAGGGTTAGCATCAGCCCTAGGATAGTGTTAGGGTTAGGGTTAGCCTCAGCCCTAGGAGAGTGTTAGGGTTAGGGATAGGGTTAGCATCAGGCCTAGGATAGTGTTAGGGTGAGGGTTAGGGTTAGCATCACCCGTAGGATAGTGTTAGGGTTAGGGTTAGCCTCAGCCCTAATATAGTGTTAGAGTTAGGGTTAGGGTTAGCATCAGCACTAGGATAGTGTTAGGGTTAGGGTTAGGGGTAGCATCAGCCCTAGGATAGTGTTAGTGTTAGGGTTAGCATCAGCCCTAGGAGAGTGTTAGGGTTAGGCTTAGCATCAACCCTAGGATAGTGTTTGGGTTAGGGTTAGGGTTAGCATGAGCCCTAGGATAGTGTTAGGGTTAGGGTTAGCCTCAGCCCTAGGAGAGTGTTAGGGTTAGGGATAGGGTTAGCATCAGGCCTAGGATAGTGTTAGGGTGAGGGTTAGGATTAGCATCAGCCGTAGGATAGTGTTAGGGTTAGGGTTAGCCTCAGCCCTAAGATAGTGTTAGAGTTAGGGTTAGGGTTAGCATCAGCACTAGGATAGTGTTAGGGTTAGGGTTAGGGTTAGCATCAGCCCTAGGATAGTGTTAGTGTTAGGGTTAGCATCAGCCCTAGGATAGTGTTAGGGTTAGGGCTAGCATCAGCCCTAGGATAGTGTTAGGGTTCGTGTTAGGGTTAGCATCAGCCCTAGGATAGTATTAGTGTTAGGGTTAGCATCAGCCCTAGGATTGTGTTAGGGGTAGGGTTAGGGTTAGCACAAGGCCTAGGATAGTGTTAGTGTTAGGGTTAGCATCAGCCTTAGGATAGTGTTAGGGTTAGGGTTAGGGTTAGCATCAGCCGTAGGATAGTGTTAGGGTTAGGGTTAGCGTCAGCCCTAAGATAGTGTTAGAGTTAGGGTTAGGGTTAGCATCAGCCCTAGGATAGTGTTAGGGTTAGGGTTAGGGTTAGCATCAGCCCTAGGATAGTGTTAGTGTTAGGGTTAGCATCAGCCCTAGGATAGTGTTAGGGTTAGGGTTAGGGTTAGCATCCGCCCTAGGATAGTGTTAGGGTTAGGGTTAGGGTTAGCATCAGCCCTAGGATAGTGTTAGGGTTAGGGTTAGGGTTAGCATCAGCCCTAGGATAGTGTTAGGGTTAGGGTTAACATAAACCCTAGGATATTGTTAGGGTTAGGTTTAGGGTTATCATCAGGCCTAGGATAGTGTTAGGGTTAGGGTTAGGGTTAGCATCAGTTCAAGGATAGTGTTAGGGTTAGCGTTAGGGTTAGCATCAGCCCTAGGATAGTGTTAGGTTTAGGGTTAGCATCAGCCCTAGGATAGTGTTAGGGTTAGGCTTAGGGTTAGCATCAGCCCTAGGAGAGTGTTAGGGTTAGGGTTAGCATCAACCCTAGGATAGTGTTTGGGTTAGGGTTAGGGTTAGCATGAGCCCTAGGATAGTGTTAGGGTTAGGGTTAGCCTCAGCCCTAGGAGAGTGTTAGGGTTAGGGATAGGGTTAGCATCAGGCCTAGGATAGTGTTAGGGTGAGGGTTAGGATTAGCATCAGCCGTAGGATAGTGTTAGGGTTAGGGTTAGCCTCAGCCCTAAGATAGTGTTAGAGTTAGGGTTAGGGTTAGCATCAGCACTAGGATAGTGTTAGGGTTAGGGTTAGGGTTAGCATCAGCCCTAGGATAGTGTTAGTGTTAGGGTTAGCATCAGCCCTAGGATAGTGTTAGGGTTAGGGCTAGCATCAGCCCTAGGATAGTGTTAGGGTTCGTGTTAGGGTTAGCATCAGCCCTAGGATAGTATTAGTGTTAGGGTTAGCATCAGCCCTAGGATTGTGTTAGGGGTAGGGTTAGGGTTAGCACAAGGCCTAGGATAGTGTTAGTGTTAGGGTTAGCATCAGCCTTAGGATAGTGTTAGGGTTAGGGTTAGGGTTAGCATCAGCCGTAGGATAGTGTTAGGGTTAGGGTTAGCGTCAGCACTAAGATAGTGTTAGAGTTAGGGTTAGGGTTAGCATCAGCCCTAGGATAGTGTTAGGGTTAGGGTTAGGGTTAGCATCAGCCCTAGGATAGTGTTAGTGTTAGGGTTAGCATCAGCCCTAGGATAGTGTTAGGGTTAGGGTTAGGGTTAGCATCCGCCCTAGGATAGTGTTAGGGTTAGGGTTAGGGTTAGCATCAGCCCTAGGATAGTGTTAGGGTTAGGGTTAGGGTTAGCATCAGCCCTTGGATAGTGTTAGGGTTAGGGTTAGGGTTAGCATCAGCCCTAGGATAGTGTTAGTGTTAGGGTTAGCATCAGCCCTAGGATAGTGTTAGGGTTAGGGTTAACATAAACCCTAGGATATTGTTAGGGTTAGGTTTAGGGTTATCATCAGGCCTAGGATAGTGTTAGGGTTAGGGTTAGGGTTAGCATCAGTTCAAGGATAGTGTTAGGGTTAGCGTTAGGGTCAGCATCAGCCCTAGGATAGTGTTAGGTTTAGGGTTAGCATCAGCCCTAGGATAGTGTTAGGGTTAGGCTTAGGGTTAGCATCAGCCCTAGGAGAGTGTTAGGGTTAGGGTTAGCATCAACCCTAGGATAGTGTTTGGGTTATGGTTAGGGTTAGCATCAGCCCTAGGATAGTGTTAGGGTTAGGGTTAGCCTCAGCCCTAGGATAGTGTTAGGGTTAGGGTTAGGGTTAGCATCAGCCCTTGGATAGTGTTAGGGTTAGGGTTAGGGTTAGCATCAGCCCTAGGATAGTGTTAGTGTTAGGGTTAGCATCAGCCCTAGGATAGTGTTAGGGTTAGGGTTAGGGTTAGCATCAGCCCTAGGATAGTGTTAGGGTTAGGGTTAGCATCAGGCCTAGGATAGTGTTAGGGTTAGGGTTAGGGTTAGCATCAGCCCTAGGTTAGTGTTAGGGTTAGGGTTAGCATCAGGCCTAGGATAGTGTTAGGGTTAGGGTTAGCATCTGCCCTAGGAGAGTGTTAGGGTTAGGGTTAGGGTTAGCATCAGCCCTAGGATAGTGTTAGGGTTAGGGTTAGGGTTAGCATCAGCCCTAGGATAGTGTTAGGGTTAGGGTTAGCATCAGCCCTAGGATAGTTTTAGGGTTAGGGTTAGGGTTAGCATCAGCCCTAGGATAGTGTTAGGATTAGGGTTAGCATCAGCCCTAGGATAGTGTTAGGGTTAGGGTTAGCATCAACCCTAAGATAGTGTTTGGGTTAGGGTTAGGGTTAGCATTATCCCTAGGATAGTGTTAGGGTAAGGGTTAGCATTAGGCCTAGGGTAGTGTTAGGGTTAGGGTTAGCATCAGCCCTAGGAGAGTGTTAGGGTTAGGGTTAGGGTTTGCATCAGCCCTAGGAGAGTGTTAGGGTTAGGGTTAACATCAGCCCAAGGATAGTGTTAGGGTTAGGGTTAGGGTTATCATCAGGCCTAGGATAGTGTTAGGGTTAGGGTTAGCATCAGTTCAAGGATAGTGTTAGTGTTAGCGTTAGGGTTAGCATCAGCCCTAGGATAGTGTTAGGGTTAGGGTTAGCATCAGCCCTAAGATAGTGTTAGGGTTAGGCTTAGGGTTAGCATCAGCCCTAGGAGAGTGTTAGGATTAGGGTTAGCATCAACCCTAGGATAGTGTTTGGGTTAGGGTTAGGGTTAGCATCAACCCTAGGATAGTGTTAGGGTTAGGGTTAGCCTCAGCCCTAGGAGAGTGTTAGGGTTAGGGATAGGGTTAGCATCAGGCCTAGGATAGTGTTAGGGTGAGGGTTAGGGTTAGCATCAGCCGTAGGATAGTGTTAGGGTTAGGGTTAGCCTCAGCCCTAAGATAGTGTTAGAGTTAGGGTTAGGGTTAGCATCAGCACTAGGATAGTGTTAGGGTTAGGGTTAGGGTTAGCATCAGCCCTAGGATAGTGTTAGTGTTAGGGTTAGCATCAGCCCTAGGATAGTGTTAGGGTTAGGGCTAGCATCAGCCCTAGGATAGTGTTAGGGTTCGTGTTAGGGTTAGCATCAGCCCTAGGATAGTATTAGTGTTAGGGTTAGCATCAGCCCTAGGATTGTGTTAGGGGTAGGGTTAGGGTTAGCACAAGGCCTAGGATAGTGTTAGTGTTAGGGTTAGCATCAGCCTTAGGATAGTGTTAGGGTTAGGGTTAGGGTTAGCATCAGCCGTAGGATAGTGTTAGGGTTAGGGTTAGCGTCAGCCCTAAGATAGTGTTAGAGTTAGGGTTAGGGTTAGCATCAGCCCTAGGATAGTGTTAGGGTTAGGGTTAGGGTTAGCATCAGCCCTAGGATAGTGTTAGTGTTAGGGTTAGCATCAGCCCTAGGATAGTGTTAGGGTTAGGGTTAGGGTTAGCATCCGCCCTAGGATAGTGTTAGGGTTAGGGTTAGGGTTAGCATCAGCCCTAGGATAGTGTTAGGGTTAGGGTTAGGGTTAGCATCAGCCCTAGGATAGTGTTAGGGTTAGGGTTAACATAAACCCTAGGATATTGTTAGGGTTAGGTTTAGGGTTATCATCAGGCCTAGGATAGTGTTAGGGTTAGGGTTAGGGTTAGCATCAGTTCAAGGATAGTGTTAGGGTTAGCGTTAGGGTTAGCATCAGCCCTAGGATAGTGTTAGGTTTAGGGTTAGCATCAGCCCTAGGATAGTGTTAGGGTTAGGCTTAGGGTTAGCATCAGCCCTAGGAGAGTGTTAGGGTTAGGGTTAGCATCAACCCTAGGATAGTGTTTGGGTTAGGGTTAGGGTTAGCATGAGCCCTAGGATAGTGTTAGGGTTAGGGTTAGCCTCAGCCCTAGGAGAGTGTTAGGGTTAGGGATAGGGTTAGCATCAGGCCTAGGATAGTGTTATGGTGAGGGTTAGGATTAGCATCAGCCGTAGGATAGTGTTAGGGTTAGGGTTAGCCTCAGCCCTAAGATAGTGTTAGAGTTAGGGTTAGGGTTAGCATCAGCACTAGGATAGTGTTAGGGTTAGGGTTAGGGTTAGCATCAGCCCTAGGATAGTGTTAGTGTTAGGGTTAGCATCAGCCCTAGGATAGTGTTAGGGTTAGGGCTAGCATCAGCCCTAGGATAGTGTTAGGGTTCGTGTTAGGGTTAACATCAGCCCTAGGATAGTATTAGTGTTAGGGTTAGCATCAGCCCTAGGATTGTGTTGGGGTAGGGTTAGGGTTAGCACAAGGCCTAGGATAGTGTTAGTGTTAGGGTTAGCATCAGCCTTAGGATAGTGTTAGGGTTAGGGTTAGGGTTAGCATCAGCCGTAGGATAGTGTTAGGGTTAGGGTTAGCGTCAGCCCTAAGATAGTGTTAGAGTTAGGGTTAGGGTTAGCATCAGCCCTAGGATAGTGTTAGGGTTAGGGTTAGGGTTAGCATCAGCCCTAGGATAGTGTTAGTGTTAGGGTTAGCATCAGCCCTAGGATAGTGTTAGGGTTAGGGTTAGGGTTAGCATCCGCCCTAGGATAGTGTTAGGGTTAGGGTTAGGGTTAGCATCAGCCCTAGGATAGTGTTAGGGTTAGGGTTAGGGTTAGCATCAGCCCTAGGATAGTGTTAGGGTTAGGGTTAACATAAACCCTAGGATATTGTTAGGGTTAGGTTTAGGGTTATCATCAGGCCTAGGATAGTGTTAGGGTTAGGGTTAGGGTTAGCATCAGTTCAAGGATAGTGTTAGGGTTAGCGTTAGGGTTAGCATCAGCCCTAGGATAGTGTTAGGTTTAGGGTTAGCATCAGCCCTAGGATAGTGTTAGGGTTAGGCTTAGGGTTAGCATCAGCCCTAGGAGAGTGTTAGGGTTAGGGTTAGCATCAACCCTAGGATAGTGTTTGGGTTAGGGTTAGGGTTAGCATGAGCCCTAGGATAGTGTTAGGGTTAGGGTTAGCCTCAGCCCTAGGAGAGTGTTAGGGTTAGGGATAGGGTTAGCATCAGGCCTAGGATAGTGTTAGGGTGAGGGTTAGGATTAGCATCAGCCGTAGGATAGTGTTAGGGTTAGGGTTAGCCTCAGCCCTAAGATAGTGTTAGAGTTAGGGTTAGGGTTAGCATCAGCACTAGGATAGTGTTAGGGTTAGGGTTAGGGTTAGCATCAGCCCTAGGATAGTGTTAGTGTTAGGGTTAGCATCAGCCCTAGGATAGTGTTAGGATTAGGGCTACCATCAGCCCTAGGATAGTGTTAGGGTTCGTGTTAGGGTTAGCATCAGCCCTAGGATAGTATTAGTGTTAGGGTTAGCATCAGCCCTAGGATTGTGTTAGGGGTAGGGTTAGGGTTAGCACAAGGCCTAGGATAGTGTTAGTGTTAGGGTTAGCATCAGCCTTAGGATAGTGTTAGGGTTAGGGTTAGGGTTAGCATCAGCCGTAGGATAGTGTTAGGGTTAGGGTTAGCGTCAGCACTAAGATAGTGTTAGAGTTAGGGTTAGGGTTAGCATCAGCCCTAGGATAGTGTTAGGGTTAGGGTTAGGGTTAGCATCAGCCCTAGGATAGTGTTAGTGTTAGGGTTAGCATCAGCCCTAGGATAGTGTTAGGGTTAGGGTTAGGGTTAGCATCCGCCCTAGGATAGTGTTAGGGTTAGGGTTAGGGTTAGCATCAGCCCTAGGATAGTGTTAGGGTTAGGGTTAGGGTTAGCATCAGCCCTAGGATAGTGTTAGGGTTAGGGTTAACATAAACCCTAGGATATTGTTAGGGTTAGGTTTAGGGTTATCATCAGGCCTAGGATAGTGTTAGGGTTAGGGTTAGGGTTAGCATCAGTTCAAGGATAGTGTTAGGGTTAGCGTTAGGGTCAGCATCAGCCCTAGGATAGTGTTAGGTTTAGGGTTAGCATCAGCCCTAGGATAGTGTTAGGGTTAGGCTTAGGGTTAGCATCAGCCCTAGGAGAGTGTTAGGGTTAGGGTTAGCATCAACCCTAGGATAGTGTTTGGGTTATGGTTAGGGTTAGCATCAGCCCTAGGATAGTGTTAGGGTTAGGGTTAGCCTCAGCCCTAGGAGAGTGTTAGCGTTAGGGATAGGGTTAGCATCAGGCCTAGGATAGTGTTAGGGTTACGGTTAGGGTTAGGGTTAGCGTTAGCATCAGCTCTAGGATAGTGTTAGGGTTAGGGTTAGGGTTAGCATCAGCCCTAGGATAGTGTTAGGGTTAGGGTTAGGGTTAGCATCAGCCCTAGGATAGTGTTAGTGTTAGGGTTAGCATCAGCCCTAGGATAGTGTTAGGGTTAGGGTTAGGGTTAGCATCAGCCCTAGGATAGTGTTAGGGTTAGGGTTAGCATCAGGCCTAGGATAGTGTTAGGGTTAGGGTTAGGGTTAGCATCAGCCCTAGGTTAGTGTTAGGGTTAGGGTTAGCATCAGGCCTAGGATAGTGTTAGGGTTAGGGTTAGCATCTGCCCTAGGAGAGTGTTAGGGTTAGGGTTAGGGTTAGCATCAGCCCTAGGATAGTGTTAGGGTTAGGGTTAGGGTTACCATCAGCCCTAGGATAGTGTTAGGGTTAGGGTTAGCATCAGCCCTAGGATAGTTTTAGGGTTAGGGTTAGGGTTAGCATCAGCCCTAGGATAGTGTTAGGATTAGGGTTAGCATCAGCCCTAGGATAGTGTTAGGGTTAGGGTTAGCATCAACCCTAAGATAGTGTTTGGGTTAGGGTTAGGGTTAGCATTATCCCTAGGATAGTGTTAGGGTAAGGGTTAGCATTAGGCCTAGGGTAGTGTTAGGGTTAGGGTTAGCATCAGCCCTAGGAGAGTGTTAGGGTTAGGGTTAGGGTTTGCATCAGCCCTAGGAGAGTGTTAGGGTTAGGGTTAACATCAGCCCAAGGATAGTGTTAGGGTTAGGGTTAGGGTTATCATCAGGCCTAGGATAGTGTTAGGGTTAGGGTTAGCATCAGTTCAAGGATAGTGTTAGTGTTAGCGTTAGGGTTAGCATCAGCCCTAGGATAGTGTTAGGGTTAGGGTTAGCATCAGCCCTAAGATAGTGTTAGGGTTAGGCTTAGGGTTAGCATCAGCCCTAGGATAGTGTTAGGGTTAGGGTTAGCATCAACCCTAGGATAGTGTTTGGGTTAGGGTTAGGGTTAGCATCAACCCTAGGATAGTGTTAGGGTTAGGGTTAGCCTCAGCCCTAGGAGAGTGTTAGGGTTAGGGATAGGGTTAGCATCAGGCCTAGGATAGTGTTAGGGTGAGGGTTAGGGTTAGCATCAGCCGTAGGATAGTGTTAGGGTTAGGGTTAGCCTCAGCCCTAAGATAGTGTTAGAGTTAGGGTTAGGGTTAGCATCAGCAGTAGGATAGTGTTAGGGTTAGGGTTAGGGTTAGCATCAGCCCTAGGATAGTGTTAGTGTTAGGGTTAGCATCAGCCCTAGGATAGTGTTAGGGTTAGGGCTAGCATCAGCCCTAGGATAGTGGTAGGGTTAGGGTTAGGGTTAGCACCAGGCCTAGCATAGTGTTAGTGTTAGGGTTAGCATCAGCCTTAGGATAGTGTTAGGGTTAGGGTTAGGGTTAGCATCAGCCGTAGGATAGTGTTAGGGTTAGGGTTAGCATCAGGCCTAGGATAGTGTTAGGGTTAGGGTTAGCATCAGCCCTAGGAGAGTGTTAGGGTTAGGGTTAGGGTTAGCATCAGCCCTAGGATAGTGTTAGGGTTAGGGTTAACATCAGCCCTAGGATAGTGTTAGGGTTAGGGTTAGGGTTAGCATCAGCTCTAGGATAGTGTTAGGTTTAGGGTTAGCATCAGACCTAGGATAGTGTTAGGGTTAGGGTTAGGGTAAGCATGAGCCCTAGGATAGTGTAAGTTTTAGGGTTAGGGTTAGCATCAGGCCTAGGATAGTGTTAGGGTTAGGGTTAGCATCAGCCCTAGGATAGTGTTAGGGTTCGTGTTAGGGTTAGCATCAGCCCTAGGATAGTATTAGGGTTAGGGTTAGCATCAGCCCTAGGATTGTGTTAGGGGTAGGGTTAGGGTTAGCACAAGGCCTAGGATAGTGATAGTGTTAGGGTTAGCATCAGCCTTAGGATAGTGTTAGGGTTAGGGTTAGGGTTAGCATCAGCCGTAGGATAGTGTTAGGGTTAGGGTTAGCCTCAGCCCTAAGATAGAGTTAGAGTTAGGGTTAGGGTTAGCATCAGCACTAGGATAGTGTTAGGGTTGGGGTTAGGGTTAGCATCATTCCTAGGATAGTGTTAGTGTTAGGGTTAGCATCAGCCCTAGGATCGTGTTATCGTTAGGGCTAGCATCAGCCCTAGGATAGTGTTAGGGTTAGGGTTAGGGTTATCACCAGGCCTAGCATAGTGTTAGTGTTAGGGTTAGCATCAGCCTTAGGATAGTGTTAGGGTTAGGGTTAGGGTTAGCATCAGCCGTAGGATAGTGTTAGGGTTAGGGTTAGCGTCAGCCCTAAGATAGTGTTAGAGTTAGGGTTAGGGTTAGCATCAGCCCTAGGATAGTGTTAGGGTTAGGGTTAGGGTTAGCATCCGCCCTAGGATAGTGTTAGGGTTAGGGTTAGGGTTAGCATCCGCCCTAGGATAGTGTTAGGGTTAGGGTTAGGGTTAGCATCAGCCCTAGGATAGTGTTAGGGTTAGGGTTAACATAAACCCTAGGATATTGTTAGGGTTAGGGTTAGGGTTATCATCAGGCCTAGGATAGTGTTAGGGTTAGGGTTAGGGTTAGCATCAGTTCAAGGATAGTGTTAGGGTTAGCGTTAGGGTTAGCATCAGCCCTAGGATAGTGTTAGGTTTAGGGTTAGCATCAGCCCTAGGATAGTGTTAGGGTTAGGCTTAGGGTTAGCATCAGCCCTAGGAGAGTGTTAGGTTTAGGGTTAGCATCAACCCTAGGATAGTGTTTGGGTTAGGGTTAGGGTTAGCATCAGCCCTAGGATAGTGTTAGGGTTAGGGTTAGCCTCAGCCCTAGGAGAGTGTTAGGGTTAGGGATAGGGTTAGCATCAGCCCTAGGATAGTGTTAGGGTTAGGGTTAGGGTTAGCATCAGCCCTAGGATAGTGTTAGTGTTAGGGTTAGCATCAGCCCTAGGATAGTGTTAGGGTTAGGGTTAGGGTTAGCATCAGCCCTAGGATAGTGTTAGGGTTAGGGTTAGCATCAGCCCTAGGATAGTGTTAGGGTTAGGGTTAGGCTTAGCATCAGCCCTAGGATAGTGTTAGGGTTAGGGTTAGCATCAACCCTAGGATAGTGTTAAGGTTAGGGTTAGGGTTAGCATCAGCCCTAGGATAGTGTTAGGGTTAGAGTTAGCCTCAGCCCTAGGAGATTGTTAGGGTTAGGGATAGGGTTAGCATCAGGCCTAGGATAGTGTTAGGGTTAGGGTTAGGGTTAGCATCAGCCCTAGGATAGTGTTAGGTTTAGGGTTAGCATCAGGCCTAGGATAGTGTTAGGGTTAGGGTTAGCATCTGCCCTAGGAGAGTGTTAGGGTTAGGGTTAGGGTTAGCATCAGCCCTAGGATAGTGTTAGGGTTAGGGTTAGGGTTAGCATCAGCCCTAGGATAGTGGTAGGGTTAGGGTTAGCATCAGCCCTAGGATAGTTTTAGGGTTAGGGTTACGGTTAGCATCAGCCCTAGGATAGTGTTAGGGTTAGGGTTAGCATCAGCCCTAGGATAGTGTTATGGTCAGGGTTAGCATCAACCCTAGGATAGTGTTTGGGTTAGGGTTAGGGTTAGCATTAGCCCTAGGATAGTGTTAGGGTAAGGGTTAGCATTAGGCCTAGGGTAGTGTTAGGGTTAGGGTTAGCATCAGCCCTAGGAGAGTGTTAGTGTTAGGGTTAGGGTTAGCATCAGCCCTAGGAGAGTGTTAGGGTTAGGGTTAACATCAGCCCAAGGATAGTGTTAGGGTTAGGGTTAGGGTTATCATCAGGCCTAGGATAGCGTTAGGGTTAGGGTTAGGGTTAGCATCAGTTCAAGGATAGTGTTAGGGTTAGGGTTAGCATCAGCCCTAGGATAGTGTTAGGGTTAGGCTTAGGGTTAGCATCAGCCCTAGGAGAGTGTTACGGTTAGGGTTAGCATCAACCCTAGGACAGTGTTTGGGTTAGGGTTAGGGTTAGCATCAGCCCTAGGATAGTGTTAGGGTTAGGGTTAGCCTCAGCCCTAGGAGAGTGTTAGGGTTAGGGATAGGGTTAGCATCAGGCCTAGGATAGTGTTAGGGTGAGGGTTAGGGTTAGCATCAGCCGTAGGATAGTGTTAGGGTTAGGGTTAGCCTCAGCCCTAAGATAGTGTTAGAGTTAGGGTTAGGGTTAGCATCAGCACTAGGATAGTGTTAGGGTTAGGGTTAGGGTTAGCATCAGCCCTAGGATAGTGTTAGTGTTAGGGTTAGCATCAGCCCTAGGATAGTGTTAGGGTTAGGGCTAGCATCAGCCCTAGGATAGTGTTAGGGTTAGGGTTAGGGTTAGCACCAGGCCTAGCATAGTGTTAGTGTTAGGGTTAGCATCAGCCTTAGGATAGTGTTAGGGTTAGGGTTAGGGTTAGCATCCGCCCTAGGATACTGTTAGGGTTAGGGTTAGGGTTAGCATCCGCCCTCCGATAGTGTTAGGGTTAGGGTTAGGGATAGCATCAGCCCTAGGATAGTGTTAGGGTTAGGGTTAACCTAAACCCTAGGATATTGTTAGGGTTAGGGTTAGGGTTATCATCAGGCCTAGGATAATGTTAGGGTTAGGGTTAGGGTTAGCATCAGTTCAAGGATAGTGTTAGGGTTAGCGTTAGGGTTAGCATCTGCCCTAGGATAGTGTTAGGTTTAGGGTTAGCTTCAGCCCTAGGATAGTGTTAGGGTTAGGCTTAGGGTTAGCATCAGCCCTAGGAGAGTGTTAGGGTTAGGGTTAGCATCAACCCTAGGATAGTGTTTGGGTTAGGGTTAGGGTTAGCATCAGCCCTAGGATAGTGTTAGGGTTAGGGTTAGCCTCAGCCCTAAGATAGTGTTAGAGGTAGGGTTAGGGTTAGCATTCAGCACTAGGATAGTGTTAGGGTTAGGATTAGGGTTAGCATCAGCCCTAGGATAGTGTTAGTGTTAGGGTTAGCATCAGCCCTAGGATAGTGTTAGGGTTACGGTTAGGGTTAGCATCCGCCCTTGGATAGTGTTAGGCTTAGGGTTAGGGTTAGCATCAGCCCTAGGAGAGTGTTAGGGTTAGGGATAGGGTTAGCATCAGGCCTAGGATAGTGTTAGGGTTACGGTTAGGGTTAGGGTTAGCGTTAGCATCAGCTCTAGGATAGTGTTAGGGTTAGGGATAGGGTTAGCATCAGCCCTAGGATAGTCATAGGGTTAGGGTTAGGGTTAGCATCAGCCCTAGGATAGTGTTAGTGTTAGGGTTAGCATCAGCCCTAGGATAGTGTTAGGGTTAGGGTTAGGGTTAGCATCAGCCCTAGGATAGTGTTAGGGTTAGGGTTAGCATCAGCCCTAGGATAGTGTTAGGGTTAGGGTTAGGGTTAGCATCAGCCCTAGGATAGTGTTAGGGTTAGGGTTAGCATCAACTCTAGGATAGTGTTAGGGTTAGGGTTAGGGTTAGCATCAGCCCTAGGATAGTGTTAGGGTTAGAGTTAGCCTCAGCCCTAGGAGAGTGTTAGGGTTAGGGATAGGGTTAGCATCAGGCCTAGGATAGTGTTAGGGTTAGGGTTAGGGATAGCATCAGCCCTAGGATAGTGTTAGGGTTAGGGTTAGCATCAGGCCTAGGATAGTGTTAGGGTTAGGGTTAGCATCTGCCCTAGGAGAGTGTTAGGGTTAGGGTTAGGGTTAGCATCAGCCCTAGGATAGTGTTAGGGTAAGGGTTAGCATTAGGCCTAGGGTAGTGTTAGGGTTAGGGTTAGCATCAGCCCTAGGAGAGTGTTAGGGTTAGGGTTAGGGTTTGCATCAGCCCTAGGAGAGTGTTAGGGTTAGGGTTAACATCAGCCCAAGGATAGTGTTAGGGTTAGGGTTAGGGTTATCATCAGGCCTAGGATAGTGTTAGGGTTAGGGTTAGCATCAGTTCAAGGATAGTGTTAGTGTTAGCGTTAGGGTTAGCATCAGCCCTAGGATAGTGTTAGGGTTAGGGTTAGCATCAGCCCTAAGATAGTGTTAGGGTTAGGCTTAGGGTTAGCATCAGCCCTAGGAGAGTGTTAGGATTAGGGTTAGCATCAACCCTAGGATAGTGTTTGGGTTAGGGTTAGGGTTAGCATCAACCCTAGGATAGTGTTAGGGTTAGGGTTAGCCTCAGCCCTAGGAGAGTGTTAGGGTTAGGGATAGGGTTAGCATCAGGCCTAGGATAGTGTTAGGGTGAGGGTTAGGGTTAGCATCAGCCGTAGGATAGTGTTAGGGTTAGGGTTAGCCTCAGCCCTAAGATAGTGTTAGAGTTAGGGTTAGGGTTAGCATCAGCACTAGGATAGTGTTAGGGTTAGGGTTAGGGTTAGCATGAGCCCTAGGATAGTGTTAGTGTTAGGGTTAGCATCAGCCCTAGGATAGTGTTAGGGTTAGGGCTAGCATCAGCCCTAGGATAGTGGTAGGGTTAGGGTTAGGGTTAGCACCAGGCCTAGCATAGTGTTAGTGTTAGGGTTAGCATCAGCCTTAGGATAGTGTTAGGGTTAGGGTTAGGGTTAGCATCAGCCGTAGGATAGTGTTAGGGTTAGGGTTAGCATCAGGCCTAGGATAGTGTTAGGGTTAGGGTTAGCATCAGCCCTAGGAGAGTGTTAGGGTTAGGGTTAGGGTTAGCATCAGCCCTAGGATAGTGTTAGGGTTAGGGTTAACATCAGCCCTAGGATAGTGTTAGGGTTAGGGTTAGGGTTAGCATCAGCTCTAGGATAGTGTTAGGTTTAGGGTTAGCATCAGACCTAGGATAGTGTTAGGGATAGGGTTAGGGTAAGCATGAGCCCTAGGATAGTGTAAGTTTTAGGGTTAGGGTTAGCATCAGGCCTAGGATAGTGTTAGGGTTAGGGTTAGCATCAGCCCTAGGATAGTGTTAGGGTTCGTGTTAGGGTTAGCATCAGCCCTAGGATAGTATTAGGGTTAGGGTTAGCATCAGCCCTAGGATTGTGTTAGGGGTAGGGTTAGGGTTAGCACAAGGCCTAGGATAGTGATAGTGTTAGGGTTAGCATCAGCCTTAGGATAGTGTTAGGGTTAGGGTTAGGGTTAGCATCAGCCGTAGGATAGTGTTAGGGTTAGGGTTAGCCTCAGCCCTAAGATAGAGTTAGAGTTAGGGTTAGGGTTAGCATCAGCACTAGGATAGTGTTAGGGTTGGGGTTAGGGTTAGCATCATTCCTAGGATAGTGTTAGTGTTAGGGTTAGCATCAGCCCTAGGATCGTGTTATCGTTAGGGCTAGCATCAGCCCTAGGATAGTGTTAGGGTTAGGGTTAGGGTTATCACCAGGCCTAGCATAGTGTTAGTGTTAGGGTTAGCATCAGCCTTAGGATAGTGTTAGGGTTAGGGTTAGGGTTAGCATCAGCCGTAGGATAGTGTTAGGGTTAGGGTTAGCGTCAGCCCTAAGATAGTGTTAGAGTTAGGGTTAGGGTTAGCATCAGCCCTAGGATAGTGTTAGGGTTAGGGTTAGGGTTAGCATCAGCCCTAGGATAGTGTTAGGGTTAGGGTTAGGGTTAGCATCCGCCCTAGGATAGTGTTAGGGTTAGGGTTAGGGTTAGCATCCGCCCTAGGATAGTGTTAGGGTTAGGGTTAGGGTTAGCATCAGCCCTAGGATAGTGTTAGGGTTAGGGTTAACATAAACCCTAGGATATTGTTAGGGTTAGGGTTAGGGTTATCATCAGGCCTAGGATAGTGTTAGGGTTAGGGTTAGGGTTAGCATCAGTTCAAGGATAGTGTTAGGGTTAGCGTTAGGGTTAGCATCAGCCCTAGGATAGTGTTAGGTTTAGGGTTAGCATCAGCCCTAGGATAGTGTTAGGGTTAGGCTTAGGGTTAGCATCAGCCCTAGGAGAGTGTTAGGGTTAGGGTTAGCATCAACCCTAGGATAGTGTTTGGGTTAGGGTTAGGGTTAGCATCAGCCCTAGGATAGTGTTAGGGTTAGGGTTAGCATCAGCCCTAGGAGAGTGTTAGGGTTAGGGATAGGGTTAGCATCAGCCCTAGGATAGTGTTAGGGTTAGGGTTAGGGTTAGCATCAGCCCTAGGATAGTGTTAGTGTTAGGGTTAGCATCAGCCCTAGGATAGTGTTAGGGTTAGGGTTAGGGTTAGCATCAGCCCTAGGATAGTGTTAGGGTTAGGGTTAGCATCAGCCCTAGGATAGTGTTAGGGTTAGGGTTAGGGTTAGCATGAGCCCTAGGATAGTGTTAGGGTTAGGGTTAGCATCAATCCTAGGATAGTGTTAAGGTTAGGGTTAGGGTTAGCATCAGCCCTAGGATAGTGTTAGGGTTAGAGTTAGCCTCAGGCCTAGGAGATTGTTAGGGTTAGGGATAGGGTTAGCATCAGGCCCAGGATAGTGTTAGGGTTAGGGTTAGGGTTAGCATCAGCCCTAGGATAGTGTTAGGTTTAGGGTTAGCATCAGGCCTAGGATAGTGTTAGGGTTAGGGTTAGCATCTGCCCTAGGAGAGTGTTAGGGTTAGGGTTAGGGTTAGCATCAGCCCTAGGATAGTGTTAGGGTTAGGGTTAGGGTTAGCATCAGCCCTAGGATAGTGGTAGGTTTAGGGTTAGCATCAGCCCTAGGATAGTTTTAGGGTTAGGGTTACGGTTAGCATCAGCCCTAGGATAGTGTTAGGGTTAGGGTTAGCATCAGCCCTAGGATAGTGTTATGGTTAGGGTTAGCATCAACCCTAGGATAGTGTTTGGGTTAGGGTTAGGGTTAGCATTAGCCCTAGGATAGTGTTAGGGTAAGGGTTAGCATTATTCCTAGGGTAGTGTTAGGGTTAGGCTTAGGGTTAGCATCAGCCCTAGGAGAGTGTTACGGTTAGGGTTAGCATCAACCCTAGGACAGTGTTTGGGTTAGGGTTAGGGTTAGCATCAGCCCTAGGATAGTGTTAGGGTTAGGGTTAGCCTCAGCCCTAGGAGAGTGTTAGGGTTAGGGATAGGGTTAGCATCAGGCCTAGGATAGTGTTAGGGTGAGGGTTAGGGTTAGCATCAGCCGTAGGATAGTGTTAGGGTTAGGGTTAGCCTCAGCCCTAAGATAGTGTTAGAGTTAGGGTTAGGGTTAGCATCAGCACTAGGATAGTGTTAGGGTTAGGGTTAGGGTTAACATCAGCCCTAGGATAGTGTTAGTGTTAGGGTTAGCATCAGCCCTAGGATAGTGTTAGGGTTAGGGCTAGCATCAGCCCTAGGATAGTGTTAGGGTTAGGGTTAGGGTTAGCACCAGGCCTAGCATAGTGTTAGTGTTAGGGTTAGCATCAGCCTTAGGATAGTGTTAGGGTTAGGGTTAGGGTTAGCATCCGCCCTAGGATACTGTTAGGGTTAGGGTTAGGGTTAGCATCCGCCCTCGGATAGTGTTAGGGTTAGGGTTAGGGATAGCATCAGCCCTAGGATAGTGTTAGGGTTAGGGTTAACCTAAACCCTAGGATATTGTTAGGGTTAGGGTTAGGGTTATCATCAGGCCTAGGATAATGTTAGGGTTAGGGTTAGGGTTAGCATCAGTTCAAGGATAGTGTTAGGGTTAGCGTTAGGGTTAGCATCAGCCCTAGGATAGTGTTAGGTTTAGGGTTAGCTTCAGCCCTAGGATAGTGTTAGGGTTAGGCTTAGGGTTAGCATCAGCCCTAGGAGAGTGTAAGGGTTAGGGTTAGCATCAACCCTAGGATAGTGTTTGGGTTAGGGTTAGGGTTAGCATCAGCCCTAGGATAGTGTTATGGTTAGGGTTAGCCTCAGCCCTAAGATAGTGTTAGAGGTAGGGTTAGGGTTAGCATTCAGCACTAGGATAGTGTTAGGGTTAGGGTTAGGGTTAGCATCAGCCCTAGGATAGTGTTAGTGTTAGGGTTAGCATCAGCCCTAGGATAGAGTTAGGGTTACGGTTAGGGTTAGCATCCGCCCTTGGATAGTGTTAGGCTTAGGGTTAGGGTTAGCATCAGCCCTAGGAGAGTGTTAGGGTTAGGGATCGGGTTAGCATCAGGCCTAGGATAGTGTTAGCGTTACGGTTAGGGTTAGGGTTAGCGTTAGCATCAGCTCTAGGATAGTGTTAGGGTTAGGGATAGGGTTAGCATCAGCCCTAGGATAGTCATAGGGTTAGGGTTAGGGTTAGCATCAGCCCTAGGATAGTGTTAGTGTTAGGGTTAGCATCAGCCCTAGGATAGTGTTAGGGTTAGGGTTAGGGTTAGCATCAGCCCTAGGATAGTGTTAGGGTTAGGGTTAGCATCAGCCCTAGGATAGTGTTAGGGTTAGGGTTAGGGTTAGCATCAGCCCTAGGATAGTGTTAGGGTTAGGGTTAGCATCAACCCTAGGATAGTGTTAGGGTTAGGGTTAGGGTTAGCATCAGCCCTAGGATAGTGTTAGGGTTAGAGTTAGCCTCAGCCCTAGGAGAGTGTTAGGGTTAGGGATAGGGTTAGCATCAGGCCTAGGATAGTGTTAGGGTTAGGGTTAGGGATAGCATCAGCCCTAGGATAGTGTTAGGGTTAGGGTTAGCATCAGGCCTAGGATAGTGTTAGGGTTAGGGTTAGCATCTGCCCTAGGAGAGTGTTAGGGTTAGGGTTAGGGTTAGCATCAGGCCTAGGATAGTGTTAGGGTTAGGGTTAGGGATAGCATCAGCCCTAGGATAGTGTTAGGGTTAGGGTTAGCATCAGGCCTAGGATAGTGTTAGGGTTAGGGTTAGCATCTGCCCTAGGAGAGTGTTAGGGTTAGGGTTAGGGTTAGCATCAGCCCTAGGATAGTGTTAGGGTAAGGGTTAGCATTAGGCCTAGGGTAGTGTTAGGGTTAGGGTTAGCATCAGCCCTAGGAGAGTGTTAGGGTTAGGGTTAGGGTTTGCATCAGCCCTAGGAGAGTGTTAGGGTTAGGGTTAACATCAGCCCAAGGATAGTGTTAGGGTTAGGGTTAGGGTTATCATCAGGCCTAGGATAGTGTTAGGGTTAGGGTTAGCATCAGTTCAAGGATAGTGTTAGTGTTAGCGTTAGGGTTAGCATCAGCCCTAGGATAGTGTTAGGGTTAGGGTTAGCATCAGCCCTAAGATAGTGTTAGGGTTAGGCTTAGGGTTAGCATCAGCCCTAGGAGAGTGTTAGGATTAGGGTTAGCATCAACCCTAGGATAGTGTTTGGGTTAGGGTTAGGGTTAGCATCAACCCTAGGATAGTGTTAGGGTTAGGGTTAGCCTCAGCCCTAGGAGAGTGTTAGGGTTAGGGATAGGGTTAGCATCAGGCCTAGGATAGTGTTAGGGTGAGGGTTAGGGTTAGCATCAGCCGTAGGATAGTGTTAGGGTTAGGGTTAGCCTCAGCCCTAAGATAGTGTTAGAGTTAGGGTTAGGGTTAGCATCAGCACTAGGATAGTGTTAGGGTTAGGGTTAGGGTTAGCATGAGCCCTAGGATAGTGTTAGTGTTAGGGTTAGCATCAGCCCTAGGATAGTGTTAGGGTTAGGGCTAGCATCAGCCCTAGGATAGTGGTAGGGTTAGGGTTAGGGTTAGCACCAGGCCTAGCATAGTGTTAGTGTTAGGGTTAGCATCAGCCTTAGGATAGTGTTAGGGTTAGGGTTAGGGTTAGCATCAGCCGTAGGATAGTGTTAGGGTTAGGGTTAGCATCAGGCCTAGGATAGTGTTAGGGTTAGGGTTAGCATCAGCCCTAGGAGAGTGTTAGGGTTAGGGTTAGGGTTAGCATCAGCCCTAGGATAGTGTTAGGGTTAGGGTTAACATCAGCCCTAGGATAGTGTTAGGGTTAGGGTTAGGGTTAGCATCAGCTCTAGGATAGTGTTAGGTTTAGGGTTAGCATCAGACCTAGGATAGTGTTAGGGATAGGGTTAGGGTAAGCATGAGCCCTAGGATAGTGTAAGTTTTAGGGTTAGGGTTAGCATCAGGCCTAGGATAGTGTTAGGGTTAGGGTTAGCATCAGCCCTAGGATAGTGTTAGGGTTCGTGTTAGGGTTAGCATCAGCCCTAGGATAGTATTAGGGTTAGGGTTAGCATCAGCCCTAGGATTGTGTTAGGGGTAGGGTTAGGGTTAGCACAAGGCCTAGGATAGTGATAGTGTTAGGGTTAGCATCAGCCTTAGGATAGTGTTAGGGTTAGGGTTAGGGTTAGCATCAGCCGTAGGATAGTGTTAGGGTTAGGGTTAGCCTCAGCCCTAAGATAGAGTTAGAGTTAGGGTTAGGGTTAGCATCAGCACTAGGATAGTGTTAGGGTTGGGGTTAGGGTTAGCATCATTCCTAGGATAGTGTTAGTGTTAGGGTTAGCATCAGCCCTAGGATCGTGTTATCGTTAGGGCTAGCATCAGCCCTAGGATAGTGTTAGGGTTAGGGTTAGGGTTATCACCAGGCCTAGCATAGTGTTAGTGTTAGGGTTAGCATCAGCCTTAGGATAGTGTTAGGGTTAGGGTTAGGGTTAGCATCAGCCGTAGGATAGTGTTAGGGTTAGGGTTAGCGTCAGCCCTAAGATAGTGTTAGAGTTAGGGTTAGGGTTAGCATCAGCCCTAGGATAGTGTTAGGGTTAGGGTTAGGGTTAGCATCAGCCCTAGGATAGTGTTAGGGTTAGGGTTAGGGTTAGCATCCGCCCTAGGATAGTGTTAGGGTTAGGGTTAGGGTTAGCATCCGCCCTAGGATAGTGTTAGGGTTAGGGTTAGGGTTAGCATCAGCCCTAGGATAGTGTTAGGGTTAGGGTTAACATAAACCCTAGGATATTGTTAGGGTTAGGGTTAGGGTTATCATCAGGCCTAGGATAGTGTTAGGGTTAGGGTTAGGGTTAGCATCAGTTCAAGGATAGTGTTAGGGTTAGCGTTAGGGTTAGCATCAGCCCTAGGATAGTGTTAGGTTTAGGGTTAGCATCAGCCCTAGGATAGTGTTAGGGTTAGGCTTAGGGTTAGCATCAGCCCTAGGAGAGTGTTAGGGTTAGGGTTAGCATCAACCCTAGGATAGTGTTTGGGTTAGGGTTAGGGTTAGCATCAGCCCTAGGATAGTGTTAGGGTTAGGGTTAGCATCAGCCCTAGGAGAGTGTTAGGGTTAGGGATAGGGTTAGCATCAGCCCTAGGATAGTGTTAGGGTTAGGGTTAGGGTTAGCATCAGCCCTAGGATAGTGTTAGTGTTAGGGTTAGCATCAGCCCTAGGATAGTGTTAGGGTTAGGGTTAGGGTTAGCATCAGCCCTAGGATAGTGTTAGGGTTAGGGTTAGCATCAGCCCTAGGATAGTGTTAGGGTTAGGGTTAGGGTTAGCATGAGCCCTAGGATAGTGTTAGGGTTAGGGTTAGCATCAATCCTAGGATAGTGTTAAGGTTAGGGTTAGGGTTAGCATCAGCCCTAGGATAGTGTTAGGGTTAGAGTTAGCCTCAGGCCTAGGAGATTGTTAGGGTTAGGGATAGGGTTAGCATCAGGCCCAGGATAGTGTTAGGGTTAGGGTTAGGGTTAGCATCAGCCCTAGGATAGTGTTAGGTTTAGGGTTAGCATCAGGCCTAGGATAGTGTTAGGGTTAGGGTTAGCATCTGCCCTAGGAGAGTGTTAGGGTTAGGGTTAGGGTTAGCATCAGCCCTAGGATAGTGTTAGGGTTAGGGTTAGGGTTAGCATCAGCCCTAGGATAGTGGTAGGTTTAGGGTTAGCATCAGCCCTAGGATAGTTTTAGGGTTAGGGTTACGGTTAGCATCAGCCCTAGGATAGTGTTAGGGTTAGGGTTAGCATCAGCCCTAGGATAGTGTTATGGTTAGGGTTAGCATCAACCCTAGGATAGTGTTTGGGTTAGGGTTAGGGTTAGCATTAGCCCTAGGATAGTGTTAGGGTAAGGGTTAGCATTATTCCTAGGGTAGTGTTAGGGTTAGGCTTAGGGTTAGCATCAGCCCTAGGAGAGTGTTACGGTTAGGGTTAGCATCAACCCTAGGACAGTGTTTGGGTTAGGGTTAGGGTTAGCATCAGCCCTAGGATAGTGTTAGGGTTAGGGTTAGCCTCAGCCCTAGGAGAGTGTTAGGGTTAGGGATAGGGTTAGCATCAGGCCTAGGATAGTGTTAGGGTGAGGGTTAGGGTTAGCATCAGCCGTAGGATAGTGTTAGGGTTAGGGTTAGCCTCAGCCCTAAGATAGTGTTAGAGTTAGGGTTAGGGTTAGCATCAGCACTAGGATAGTGTTAGGGTTAGGGTTAGGGTTAACATCAGCCCTAGGATAGTGTTAGTGTTAGGGTTAGCATCAGCCCTAGGATAGTGTTAGGGTTAGGGCTAGCATCAGCCCTAGGATAGTGTTAGGGTTAGGGTTAGGGTTAGCACCAGGCCTAGCATAGTGTTAGTGTTAGGGTTAGCATCAGCCTTAGGATAGTGTTAGGGTTAGGGTTAGGGTTAGCATCCGCCCTAGGATACTGTTAGGGTTAGGGTTAGGGTTAGCATCCGCCCTCGGATAGTGTTAGGGTTAGGGTTAGGGATAGCATCAGCCCTAGGATAGTGTTAGGGTTAGGGTTAACCTAAACCCTAGGATATTGTTAGGGTTAGGGTTAGGGTTATCATCAGGCCTAGGATAATGTTAGGGTTAGGGTTAGGGTTAGCATCAGTTCAAGGATAGTGTTAGGGTTAGCGTTAGGGTTAGCATCAGCCCTAGGATAGTGTTAGGTTTAGGGTTAGCTTCAGCCCTAGGATAGTGTTAGGGTTAGGCTTAGGGTTAGCATCAGCCCTAGGAGAGTGTAAGGGTTAGGGTTAGCATCAACCCTAGGATAGTGTTTGGGTTAGGGTTAGGGTTAGCATCAGCCCTAGGATAGTGTTATGGTTAGGGTTAGCCTCAGCCCTAAGATAGTGTTAGAGGTAGGGTTAGGGTTAGCATTCAGCACTAGGATAGTGTTAGGGTTAGGGTTAGGGTTAGCATCAGCCCTAGGATAGTGTTAGTGTTAGGGTTAGCATCAGCCCTAGGATAGAGTTAGGGTTACGGTTAGGGTTAGCATCCGCCCTTGGATAGTGTTAGGCTTAGGGTTAGGGTTAGCATCAGCCCTAGGAGAGTGTTAGGGTTAGGGATCGGGTTAGCATCAGGCCTAGGATAGTGTTAGCGTTACGGTTAGGGTTAGGGTTAGCGTTAGCATCAGCTCTAGGATAGTGTTAGGGTTAGGGATAGGGTTAGCATCAGCCCTAGGATAGTCATAGGGTTAGGGTTAGGGTTAGCATCAGCCCTAGGATAGTGTTAGTGTTAGGGTTAGCATCAGCCCTAGGATAGTGTTAGGGTTAGGGTTAGGGTTAGCATCAGCCCTAGGATAGTGTTAGGGTTAGGGTTAGCATCAGCCCTAGGATAGTGTTAGGGTTAGGGTTAGGGTTAGCATCAGCCCTAGGATAGTGTTAGGGTTAGGGTTAGCATCAACCCTAGGATAGTGTTAGGGTTAGGGTTAGGGTTAGCATCAGCCCTAGGATAGTGTTAGGGTTAGAGTTAGCCTCAGCCCTAGGAGAGTGTTAGGGTTAGGGATAGGGTTAGCATCAGGCCTAGGATAGTGTTAGGGTTAGGGTTAGGGATAGCATCAGCCCTAGGATAGTGTTAGGGTTAGGGTTAGCATCAGGCCTAGGATAGTGTTAGGGTTAGGGTTAGCATCTGCCCTAGGAGAGTGTTAGGGTTAGGGTTAGGGTTAGCATCAGCCCTAGGATAGTGTTAGGGTTAGGGTTAGGGTTAGCATCAGCCCTAGGATAGTGTTAGGGTTAGGGTTAGCATCAGCCCTAGGATAGTTTTAGGGTTAGAGTTAGGGTTAGCATCAGCCCTAGGATAGTGTTAGGGTTAGGGTTAGCATCAGCCCTAGGATAGTGTTAGGGTTAGGGTTAGGGTTAGCATCAGCCCTAGGATAGTGTTAGGGTTAGGGTTAGCATCAGCCCTAGGATAGTGTTAGGGTTAGGGTTAGGGTTAGCATCAGGCCTAAGATAGTGTTATTGTTAGGGTTAGGATTATCATCAGGCCTAGGATAGTGTTAGGGTTAGGGTTAGCATCAGCCCTAGGAGAGTGTTAGTGTTAGGGTTAGCATCAGACCTAGGATAGTGTTAGGGTTAGGGTTAGGGTAAGCATCAGCCCTAGGATACTGTAAGTGTTAGGGTTAGGGTTAGCATCAGGCCTAGGATAGTGTTAGCGTTAACGTTAGCATCAGCCCTAGGATAGTGTTAGGGTTCGGGTTAGGGTTAGCATCAGCCCTAGGATAGTATTAGGGTTAGGGTTAGCATCAGCCCTGGGATAGTGTTAGGGGTAGGGTTAGGGTTAGCACCAGGCCTAGGATAGTGTTAGTGTTAGGGTTAGCATCAGCCTTAGGATAGTGTTAGGGTTAGGGTTAGCCTCAGCCCTAAGATAGTGTTAGAGGTAGGGTTAGGGTTAGCATTCAGCACTAGGATAGTGTTAGTGTTAGGGTTAGGGTTAGCATCAGCCCTAGGATAGTGTTAGTGTTAGGGTTAACATCAGCCCTAGGATAGTGTTAGGGTTAGGGTTAGGGTTAGCATCCGCCCTTGGATAGTGTTAGGGTTAGGGTTAGGGTTAGCATCAGCCCTAGGATAGTGTTAGGGTTAGGGTTAACATAAACCCTAGGATAGTGTTAGAGTTAGGGTTAGGGTTATCATCAGGCCTAGGATAGTGTTAGGGTTAGGGTTAGGGTTAGCATCAGTTCAAGGATATTGTTAGGGTTAGCGTTAGGGTTAGCATCAGCCCTAGGATAGTGTTAGGGTTAGGGTTAGCATCAGCCCTAGGATAGTGTTAGGGTAAGGGTTAGCATTAGGCCTAGGGTAGTGTTAGGGTTAGGGTTAGCATCAGCCCTAGGAGAGTGTTAGGGTTAGGGTTAGGGGTTAGCATCAGCCCTAGGAGAGTGTTAGTGTTAGGGTTAACATCAGCCCAAGGATAGTGTTAGGGTTAGGGTTTGGGTTAGCATCAGCCCTAGGATAGTGTTGGGTTTAGGGTTAGCATCAGACCTAGGATAGTGTTAGTGTTAGGGATAGGGTTAGCATTAGCCCTAGGATAGTGTAAGTGTTAGGGTTAGGGTTAGCATTAGGCCTAGGATAGTGTTAGGTTTAGGGTTAGCATCAGCCCTAGGATAGTGTTAGGGTTAAGGTTAGGGTTAGGGTTAGCATCAGCCCTAGGATAGTGTTAGGGTTAGGGTTAGGGTTAGCATCAGCCCTAGGATAGTATTAGGGTTAGGGCTAGCATCAGCCCTAGGATAGTGTTAGGGTTAGGGTTAGGGTTAGCACCAGGCCTGGCATAGTGTTAGTGTTAGGGTTAGCATCAGCCTTAGGATAGTGTTAGGGTTAGTGTTAGGGTTAGCATCAGCCCTAGGATAGTGTTAGGGTTAGGGTTAGGGTTAGCATCCGCCCTAGGATAGTGTTAGGGTTAGGGTTAGGGTTAGCATCCGCCCTAGGATAGTGTTAGGGTTAGGGTTAGGGTTAGCATCAGCCCTAGGATAGTGTTAGGGTTAGGGTTAACATAAACCCTAGGATATTGTTAGGGTTAGGGTTAGGGTTATCATCAGGCCTAGGATAGTGTTAGGGTTAGGGTTAGGGTTAGCGTCAGTTCAAGGATAGTGTTAGGGTTAGCGTTAGAGTTAGCATCAGCCCTAGCATAGTGTTAGGGTTAGGGTTAGCATCAGCCCTAGGATAGTGTTAGCGTTAGGCTTAGGGTTAGCATCAGCCCTAGGAGAGTGTTAGGGTTAGGGATAGCATCAACCCTAGGATAGTGTTTGGGTTAGGGTTAGGGTTAGAATCAGCCCTAGGATAGTGTTAGGGTTAGGGTTAGCCTCAGCCCTAGGAGAGTGTTAGGGTTAGGGATAGGGTTAGCATCAGGCCTATCATAGTGTTAGGGTGAGGGTTAGGGTTAGCATCAGCCCTAGGATAGTGTTAGGGTTAGGGTTAGCATCAGGCCTAGGAGAGTGTTAGGGTTAGGGTTAGCATCAGCCCTAGGATAGTGTTAGGGTTAGTGTTAGGGTTAGCATCAGCCCTAGGATAGTGTTAGGGTTATGGTTAGGTTTAGCATCAGCACTAGGATAGTGTTAGGGTAAGGGTTAGGGTTAGCATCAGGCCTAGGATAGTGTTAGGGTTACGGTTAGAATCAGCCCTAGGATAGTGTTAGGGTTAGGGTTAGCATCAGCCCTAGGATAGTGTTAGGTTTAGGGTTAGGGTTAGCATCAGCCCTAGGATAGTGTTAGTGTTAAGGTTAGCATCAGCCCTAGGATAGTGTTAGGGTTAGGGTTAGGGTTAGCATCAGCCCTAGGATAGTGTTAGGGTTAGGGTTAGCATCAACCCTAGGATAGTGCTAGGGTTAGGGTTAGGGTTATCATCAGCCCTAGGATAGTGTTAGGGTTAGGGTTAGCCTCAGCCCTAGGAGAGTGTTAGCGTTAGGGATAGGGTTAGCATCAGGCCTAAGATAGTGTTAGGGTTAGGGTTAGGGTTAGCATCAGTTCAAGGATAGTGTTAGGGTTAGCGTTAGGGTTAGCATCAGCCCTAGGATAGTGTTAGGTTTAGGGTTAGCATAAGCCCTAGGATAGTGTTAGGGTTAGGCTTAGGGTTAGCATCAGTCCTAGGATAGTGTTATTGTTAGGGTTAGCCTCAGTCCTAGGAGAGTGTTAGGGTTAGGGATAGGGTTAGCATCAGGCCTAAGATAGTGTTAGGGTTACGGTTAGGGTTATCATCAGGCCTAGGATAGTGTTAGGGTTAGGGTTAGCATCAGGCCTAGGATAGTGTCAGGGTTAGGGTTAGCATCAGCCCTAGGAGAGTGTTAGGGTTAGGGTTAGGGTTAGCATCAGCTCTAGGATAGTGTTAGGTTTAGGGTTAGCATCAGACCTAGGATAGTGTTAGGGTTAGGGTTAGGGTAAGCATGAGCCCTAGGATAGTGTAAGTTTTAGGGTTAGGGTTAGCATCAGGCCTAGGATAGTGTTAGGGTTAGGGTTAGCATCAGCCCTAGGATAGTGTTAGGGTTCGTGTTAGGGTTAGCATCAGCCCTAGGATCGTGTTAGGGTTAGGGCTAGCATCAGCCCTAGGATAGTGTTAGGGTTAGGGTTAGGGTTAGCACCAGGCCTAGCATAGTGTTAGTGTTAGGGTTAGCATCAGCCTTAGGATAGTGTTAGGGTTAGGGTTAGGGTTAGCATCAGCCGTAGGATAGTGTTAGTGTTAGGGTTAGCGTCAGCCCTAAGATAGTGTTAGAGTTAGGGTTAGGGTTAGCATCAGCCCTAGGATAGTGTTAGGGTTAGGGTTAGGGTTAGCATCAGCCCTAGGATAGTGTTAGTGTTAGGGTTACCATCAGCCCTAGTATAGTGTTAGGGTTAGGGTTAGGGTTAGCATCCGCCCTACGATAGTGTTAGGGTTAGGGTTAGGGTTAGCATCCGCCGTAGGATAGTGTTAGGGTTAGGGTTAGGGTTAGCATCAGCCCTAGGATAGTGTTAGGGTTAGGGTTAACATAAACCCTAGGATATTGTTAGGGTTAGGGTTAGGGTTATCATCAGGCCTAGGATAGTGTTAGGGTTAGGGTTAGGGTTAGCATCAGTTCAAGGATAGTGTTAGGGTTAGCGTTAGGGTTAGCATCAGCCCTAGGATAGTGTTAGGTTTAGGGTTAGCATCAGCCCTAGGATAGTGTTAGGGTTAGGCTTAGGGTTAGCATCAGCCCTAGGAGAGTGTTAGGGTTAGGGTTAGCATCAACCCTAGGATAGTGTTTGGGTTAGGGTTAGGGTTAGCATCAGCCCTAGGATAGTGTTAGGGTTAGGGTTAGCCTCAGCCCTAGGAGAGTGTTAGGGTTAGGGATAGGGTTAGCATCAGGCCTAGGATAGTGTTAGGGTTACGGTTAGGGTTAGGGTTAGCATTAGCATCAGCTCTAGGATAGTGTTAGGGTTAGGGTTAGGGTTAGCATCAGCCCTAGGATAGTGTTAGGGTTAGGGTTAGGGTTAGCATCAGCCCTAGGATAGTGTTGGTGTTAGGGTTAGCATCAGCCCTAGGATAGTGTTAGGGTTAGGGTTAGGGTTAGCATCAGCCCTAGGATAGTGTTAGGGTTATGGTTAGCATCAGCCCTAGGATAGTGTTAGGGTTAGGGTTAGGGTTAGCATCAGCCCTAGGATAGTGTTAGGGTTAGGGTTAGCATCAACCCTAGGATAGTGTTAGGGTTAGGGTTAGGGTTAGCATCAGCCCTAGGATAGTTTTAGGGTTAGAGTTAGCCTCAGCCCTAGGAGAGTGTTAGGGTTAGGGATAGGGTTAGCATCAGGCCTAGGATAGTGTTAGGGTTAGGGTTAGGGTTAGCATCAGCCCTAGGATTGTGTTAGGGTTAGGGTTAGCATCAGGCCTAGGATAGTGTTAGGGTTAGGGTTAGCATCTGCCCTAGGAGAGTGTTAGGGTTAGGGTTAGGGTTAGCATCAGCCCTAGGATAGTGTTAGGGTTAGGGTTAGTGTTAGCATCAGCCCTAGGATAGTGTTAGGGTTAGGGTTAGCATCAGCCCTAGGATAGTTTTAGGGTTAGGGTTAGGTTTAGCATCAGCCCTAGGATAGTGTTAGGGTTAGGGTTAGCATCAGCCCTAGGATAGTGTTAGTGTTAGGGTTAGCATCAACCCTAGGATAGTGTTTGGGTTAGGGTTAGGGTTAGCATTATCCCTAGGATAGTGTTAGGGTAAGGGTTAGCATTAGGCCTAGGGTAGTGTTAGGGTTAGGGTTAGCATCAGACCTAGGAGAGTGTTAGTGTTAGGGTTAGGGTTTGCATCAGCCCTAGGAGATTGTTAGGGTTAGGGTTAACATCAGCCCAAGGATAGTGTTAGGGTTAGGGTTAGGGTTATCATCAGGCCTAGGATAGTGTTAGGGTTAGGGTTAGGGTTAGCATCAGTTCAAGGATAGTGTTAGGGTTAGCGTTAGGGTTAGCATCAGCCCTAGGATAGTGTTAGGGTTAGGGTTAGCATCAGCCCTAGGATAGTGTTAGGGTTAGGCTTAGGGTTAGCATCCGCCCTAGGATAGTGTTAGGGTTAGGGTTAGGGTTAGCATCAGCCCTAGGATAGTGTTAGGGTTAGGGTGAACATAAACCCTAGGATATTGTTAGGGTTAGGGTTAGGGTTATCATCAGGCCTAGGATAGTGTTAGGGTTAGGGTTATGGTTAGCATCAGTTCAAGGATAGTGTTAGGGTTAGCGTTAGGGTTAGCATCAGCGCTACGATACTGTTAGGTTTAGGGTTAGCATCAGCCCTAGGATAGTGTTATGGATAGGCTTAGGGTTAGCATCAGCCCTAGGAGAGTGTTAGGGTTAGGGTTAGCATCAACCCTAGGATAGTGTTTGGGTTAGGGTTAGGGTTAGCATCAGCCCTAGGATAGTGTTAGGGTTAGGGTTAGCCTCAGCCCTAGGAGAGTTTTAGGGTTAGGGATAGGGTTAGCATCAGGCCTAGGATAGTGTTAGGGTTACGGTTAGGGTTAGGGTTAGCGTTAGCATCAGCTCTAGGATAGTGTTAGGGTTAGGGTTAGGGTTAGCATCAGCCCTAGGATAGTGTTAGGGTTAGGGTTAGGGTAGCATCAGCCCTAGGATAGTGTTAGTGTTAGGGTTAGCATCAGCCCTAGGATAGTGTTAGGGTTAGGGTTAGGGTTAGCATCAGCCCTCGGATAGTGCTAGGGTTAGGGTTAGCATCAGCCCTAGGAAAGTGTTAGGGTTAGGGTTAGGGTTAGCATGAGCCTTAGGATAGTGTTAGGGTTAGGGTTAGCATCAACCCTAGGATAGTTTTAGGGTTAGGGTTAGGGTTAGCATCAGCCCTAGGATAGTGTTAGTGTTAGAGTTAGCCTCAGCCCTAGGAGAGTGTTAGGGTTAGGGATAGGGTTAGCATCAGGCCTAGGACAGTGTTAGGGTTAGGGTTAGGGTTAGCATCAGCCCTAGGATAGTGTTAGGGTTAGGGTTAGCATCAGGCCTAGGATAGTGTTAGGGTTAGGGTTAGCATCTGCCCTAGGAGAGTGTTAGGGTTAGGGTTAGGGTTAGCATCAGCCCTAGGATAGTGTTAGGGTTAGGGTTAGGGTTAGCATCAGCCCTAGGATAGTGTTAGGGTTAGGGTTAGCATCAGCCCTAGGATAGTTTTAGGGTTAGGGTTACGGTTAGCATCAGCCCTAGGATAGTGTTAGGGTTAGGGTTAGCATCAGCCCTAGGATAGTGTTAGGCTTAGGGTTAGCATCAACCCTAGGATAGTGTTTGGGTTAGGGTTAGGGTTAGCATTAGCCCTACGATAGTGTTAGGGTAAGGGTTAGCATTAGGCCTAGGGTAGTGTTAGGGTTAGGGTTAGCATCACCCCTAGGAGAGTGTTAGGGTTAGGGTTAGGGTTAGCATCAGCCATAGGAGAGTGTTAGGGTTAGGGTTAACATCAGCCCAAGGATAGTGTTAGGGTTAGGGTTAGGGTTATCATCAGGCCTAGGATAGTGTTAGTGTTAGGGTTAGGGTTAGCATCAGTTCAAGGATAGTGTTAGGGTTAGCGTTAGGGTTAGCATCAGCCCTAGGATAGTGTTAGGGTTAGGGTTAGCATCAGCCCTAGGATAGTGTTAGGGTTAGGCTTTGGGTTAGCATCAGCCCTAGGAGAGTGTTATGGTTAGGGTTAGCATCAACCCTAGGATAGTGTTTGGGTTAGGGTTCGGGTTAGCATCAGCCCTAGGATAGTGTTAGGGTTAGGGTTAGCCTCAGCCCTAGGAGAGTGTTAGGGTTAGGGATAGGGTTAGCATCAGGCCTAGGATAGTGTTAGGGTGAGGGTTAGGGTTAGCATCAGCCGTAGGATAGTGTTAGGGTTAGGGTTAGCCTCAGCCCTAAGATAGTGTTAGAGTTAGGGTTAGGGTTAGCATCAGCACTAGGATAGTGTTAGGGTTAGGGTTAGGGTTAGCATCAGCCCTAGGATAGTGTTAGTGTTAGGGTTAGCATCAGCCCTAGGATAGTGTTAGGGTTAGGGCTAGCATCAGCCCTAGGATAGTGTTAGGGTTAGGGTTAGGGTTAGCACCAGGCCTAGCATAGTGTTAGTGTTAGGGTTAGCATCAGCCTTAGGATAGTGTTAGGGTTAGGGTTAGGGTTAGCATTCGCCCTAGGATACTGTTAGGGTTAGGGTTAGAGTTAGCATCCCCCTAGAATAGTGTTAGGGTTAGGGTTAGGGATAGCATCAGCCCTAGGATAGTGTTAGGGTTAGGGTTAACATAAACCCTAGGATATTGTTAGGGTTAGGGTTAGGGTTATCATCAGGCCTAGGATAGTGTTAGGGTTAGGGTTAGGGTTAGCATCAGTTCAAGGATAGTGTTAGGGTTAGCGTTAGGGTTAGCATCAGCCCTAGGATAGTGTTAGGTTTAGGGTTAGCATCAGACCTAGGATAGTGTTAGGGTTAGG